>NC_056624.2:196709234-197079234 GCF_002870075.4 Lactuca sativa
AGGGTCAAAATCGTCGAAGTTTCTCCCCAGACCTCTGTCACCTCTTCCCCAGACAACCCCATTTTTTTCCTCATCTCATCGATTATCTTTTGCTCTCCTTTTCTCAGCCTACATACATTAGCTAACCGGCGACACACTTTTCTTCCCACCTCCTTATCTCTCTTTTTCTTCTGTCTTTTTCTATCGTCTTAGTGTTTAGTGCTTTAGACTATCCTTCAATCTACCTTAGGCTCTATTCCATGGTCCCTCTTCACGTCTTCCATCTTTCATATGTCGAACTCATGGAATCATGAATTTTATTTGTACTTATTTTTGTTCATTGAATGTATTTAAGTAGAGTTATTTGTTTGACACCCTTATTTCCACCGAAGATGGCTTCCTCTTTTAGCGGAGGTTTCAGCTAAGTTTTGGCTCAAGTCACAGTCACTAATGATTTCATCAGCTCCATCATGGTACAAAAGTTTTTTTCTTATGAATTTTTTTACATGTTTCATGATAGTATTTACATGATTGTTCTACGATTTTGTGGGTTTGTAATCAAATAGGAGGCGACGATTTTGGGTAAGCTTTGTAAGCTCCTCATGATTTTAATCATTTTTTTGTGGTTTTATACATATTTTCTTCACTTTCTCATAGTTATCACAGGTAAATTGATTTTAAGTAGAGGCAATTCCAGAAATAACCACAACGTGGAGTCATCACAGTTGGTCAGTATTTTCATGGAAGAAATCCTTGTTTTATGATTAACTGTTGAAATCAGTAACTTCATGTATTGCTAGCATTTTTGGGTCAGATGGACATTATAAGGTTAATATTTAATTATTGAAGGTTAATATTGTTAGTTTTTGTTGATTCAGTTCTTTTAAGGATTTTAAGAAACTTAAAACAACCTAGAACAATCAACGAAGGTAAATTACATAGTCGTTGCATATAGTGACAATGGGGTACCTAGTTTGAACAAATGGTTGTTGCATATAATGACATTCTTAAATTTCCATCAGACAGGTAATGCAGCTAAAATACTCGCTTCATATATCTTAGTTTGCTTTCAATTACTAGAAGAACCATTGCAAGGATTTCATTCAGTTGTGGAGATTGGGTATGCAGCGTTGGCCTTTTTTGTTGCAAGGTTATGTGATTTCTTTTGAATGATATTAAATATATATTGATTGGTTTTACTTTCTAAACAAAATTATAACATGGTAGTTCTATTACTTTTAGCATTTTCTATATATTTTAGTTGTAGAGACAACTAACCACAATATCAACTGTAAGGAGAGTAAAAGTCGAATAAAACATTTTGGTATCATTTTGTGTTTATTTTTTTAATGGAAAATATTAATTATTTCTCTCATATTTTTTGATTATTGATAATTAAATGTTATGCTTCATTTAATTTTTGAATCCTTTTTTGGATAAATACAATTGCATTTTTATAGAAAAAATTAGTTAAGTTTTGAAATTGTTTTAAATTTTATGGACAAATGTAATTGTTTTAGTTTATAACGGACTTCGATTAAATAGATTATTTTTCATATACCATTACATATAAATTTGTTGAGGTGTTAAGAACTTTCAAAACCCAAAGGGGCCGGATAACAAGTTCAGAATGAGCTTAGAAGTAATTTGTGATGTAAATGGCTATGTGTGTCTATTGATGTATATCCTTCGAAAAGTAATGGAAATTTGGTTTGATTGTTGTGTAGGACCGCAGAGTATTGATAAGCATGACAGAAAATTAATGAGTTTCTTGAAGCAAACACACAAAATGCTAAGAAAAGGTAACATAACACCAAATGTGCCAATTTAACTAGAATCACAACATAACCTCACCCAGAGAAAAAACTTGATAGCCTGTTGTATTTGTTTTCTATTATTCTTGTAATAACTTAGAACAATGTTGTTCTATTTGTTTAATTTGAAAGAATTTCCCTGTTCATTATTCTCTTTTAATTGCATAATGAATTGGGCATGACTAAGTAAGTGCTTATTATGCTGGTTTCTAGAATTAGGGAATGCCTATGTTGGTTCCATGTAGAGCTTGTTGATTGGGGCTCTACTTGATCATATGTTGTGAATTTGAATTTACATATAAATGCTCATGTTGGTGGAGTAAATGATCTTGCATTTTCTCATCCATATAAACAACTGTAACGCATGTGTTTTCGGGGTTGCCATTTTTAGCAATGTAATAGTCTAGGTTAACCTTTGTAACCTGTTTTGAAATAATATGATTGTGTTATTTGAGTATTATCTGTTTTGTGCTTAATTGCTTAATTATGTGGTTTGATTAATTAAGAATAAAAATAAGCGTTAAAATTTAAGTGTAAAATAAACTTAATATCTTTGAATAATGTTGTAGTAGTTGAAACGAGGTTTCCGAATATATATAGAACGCCCAAATCTGACTTCGTATGAGGAAGTTATGATTTATCGAAGTTTCGGCTTAGCGGTGTGCAGCCCGAAATACTCGATTTGAGATCGAGCGGTTTTTAGCCGAAGCAATCTAAACGATGATTGAAGGTCTCGTTGTTGGTATCGAAGCGATAAAAAGTTAGGCGAGAACGGACGTCAAACGAAGAAGTTATGAATTTATAACGAAGTTTTTCTGTCGCGACCTATTAAAAATAAATAATAAAAATAAATTCGAAATTAGCCAACGGAGTCTAAACGAAAGTTGTAGAGCGTAGTCTCACCTTCGCGTGGATATAAAGAACGTCAAAAACGGAGTTCGTATGAAGAAGATATGAATTTCCGAAGTTTATTAAATATTTTGTAATTAAATTTAATTGGAAATTCGGAAGCATTATCCGAAGGAGTCAGAGTCACCGGTCTGATCCGAGGTACACCCCGCGTACTCCGAAGGTGTCGACACTCGCAGCAAGTGGCTCGGATGACGCATGCAATGACGATTTCGGAAGCAGTACGCGCCGCGTACTGCAGTACGCCCCGCGTACTCCGAGGCTCCAGCCTCCTATAAATAGGATCCGAAGGCAGCCGAGTCTTTTGTTCATTTTCTCTCTTCTCTCTCCCGTTTTGCATCGTTTTGCGTGCCAGAAATACCCCGAAGCCCCGATATCATACTCGAGCCCCGAGGCAAGTCCCGAGATCCCGAAGATCCCGAGAAGTGCGGTTCCCGAGCCAAAGCTCTACCCGCGAGAAGTCCGATTTTTGTGAAGATCTTTCAGATCTGCTGAGGATTACTACTTCTGCAAGTCGTAGTGATGTCCGATCATCTTCTGATCAAGTGAGTGTATACTACCTTTCATAAACACGATAATAATACAAGTATGGTTTGAGTGTATTAAGTATATTGTTGTTTATATGTGTGAATGTATATTCACTCTCTTCTATCTCATGGATCTGATTCGTTTTCTATGAAATACGTGTTATGTGTGTGTGCCTCATCTGTTATGTGGAATATGTGTTGATTAAAGCATGTTATACAGGTTTTTAAACTATGTATAAAAATGTATATTTTTATCTACTAATATGTTGGGTAGAACATGGATAGATAGTTGGTGTGTAATAAACAGATGAGAGGCCTCGTTGTTGTTTGATTTAGTCATCTAGCGGAGTTTAGATGACGACCACGGGCTATTCTAGACAGTCTTGTGGAAACATTAGCAGGTTTGCCACCTGTAGGTGTTAATGAACTTGGGTGTTCATTCGCTGTACTCCATCCCCCTCATGGTTGCCTTATTTGACTTATATTGCTGAGGAACCACCGAAGCATGTGTTGTCGCCCCGATGAAATATTCTTAGACTAGGTCCCTTATGTTAGTTGTTTTAGGGACATAAAGTGAGAATAACGGGAATGGGTAATTGGGTTATTGTTGGTTGGTGGAAATTAAATATGATTATTTATTGTGGGTTGAAAACCCTATATGCTCACCAGGCTCCCAAGCCTGACCCACTCAGTTTTATTTGTATTACAGGAAGTGGCGTGAGGGCATAAGATGGATGAACCATCAAGTTGTTTTGTTTACAAGTCTGTATATGTTTATATTTGTTGAATGACTTGTAATGTTATCGTTTATGCTTATTGGTCTGTATCGGAACATGACACCCCGAGTTTTGATAATATAATGAAAATACATTTCTTTTATGAAATGCTTTGGTAAACATTGTTCTATCATGTTTTGTTTTTGGGAACAAATTCCGCAACTCTTTCAAATCAAAAGGATTTACTCTGAAATTATTTTTAAAGCATAAATGAAATCGGTCTTTTCTGGCCGAGATTTTGGGGATGTCATAGTTGGTATCAGAGCATTAGTTTAAGCGAACTAGGAATTTGTAGGATTTCTAGACTTAAACTTAGAATGCTAAGTGAAGTTTTGAGATGTGTGTCTGTTATGTTTTAGACACGAGCACTGGTTTATTTTAGGAAAGTTGCCTAAAATGCTTTTATGTGCTAAATGTTATATGTTGCCATATATGATATTATTTGTTTGGATCTATGGTCTGTTGCCGACCGGATCTAGAAACTTTATGTGTGTAGGATTCTAAGCGTACGTCTACGATATTAGAACTAGCATGTAAACGTTTTGGAGTGATAAGGATGATTTGAATATCTATCGTGATTGAGGATCTAATTTCACCTTATTTGGTGTGTAGATAAAAATGGTGAGAACAAGAAGTGGAGTTGGAAATGCTGACGAAAACAGGAATCAACCACCAGTGATTGAACAAATACTTGTCGTAGCAGCAGCACCTGAGCCAATAACCATGGCTGGTGTGCAAATGATGATTCAGACGATGTTGGATCGTCAGATTGATGAAACTAGACAGTTGCTTCAACAGAGTCGTGAAGAACTGTCAATTCGTGTGGAAGAGCCTGAATTAAATGAAGGGCACTCGGAAGGTGGGAACTTCAGTGGGTCTATTGGTCAAGCCAACCCACCGATAGTTAGGCAAAACAATCATGATGGAAGGAATGATGGAATGGGATGCAAGTATAAGGACTTTCTAACTTGCAAACCATCGACCTTCAATGGAAAGGAGGATCTGATTGGAGTTATGGATTGGATCTCGGAAATGGAGTTAGCCTTTATGACTTGTGGCTGCAGAGGTAAGTTGCAGACTATCTATGCCGTGCGACAATTCCGAGGTGGAGCCGTTCGTTGGTGGAACACTCTAGGGAAGACGTTGAGCCCTAATGAGCCACTGCAATTGTCATGGGCAGAGTTCTTGGTGCAGTTCAAGCGCAGATTTTGCTCGACTCAAAATTTGTTGGAGTTGGAGAACAAGTTCCTGACATTGACGAAAGGCAGCATGTCAGTTTATAAATACGCCAATAGCTTCACCGATAAGATGGAGTTTGTCTTGCGTATCATCCCATACGAGTTGACAAAGGTGGATCGGTATGCGAAGGGACTCCATGGGAGTACGAGATGTCAGTACGTCAGGCACTTACTCTAGAGGCAGCTATCTGGGCTGCCAAGTCTGTTGGGAACATGATTAAGGGAAGAACCACCGTCAAGGTTGAGGTTGGTGAGAAAAGGAAGTTTGAGAGAACATCTAGTTCCGGTAAGAAAAGCAAATTTTCGAAATCTGATTCGAAAAAGTTTGGAGGAAAAGGAGGCGAAGCAAAGTGGTGTGATAAGTGTAAGAAAAAGCACTTTGGGAAATGTAGTGAGGATGTAACCTGCTACAAGTGTGGAAAGATTGGACATTTTGCCAATGAATGTCCCAACAACAAAAGGATGTGTTTTGGTTGTAATGAAGAGGGGCATATTTTGAAAGACTGTCCGAAGAAGAAGGAGGCAGCTAGGCCCAACATTCCACCAAAGCCGAAGGCGAGAGCCTTCCAAATGACACTTGAGGCTGCGAAAGATGAAGTTGATGTCGCTTCAGGTACCTTTCTCGTAAACGAATTACCTGCTCAAATTTTGTTTGATTCTGGAGCCAACTACTCCTTTATTTCGCATGAGTTTGGTAGAAAGCTAGCTTTGCCTATTGATAGACTAGATGATACTTTATTAGTCGAAGTAGCTAGTGGCAAGTTTGTACCTGTTAGTCATCGTATGAAAGACATCTTAATTGATCTTAATGGGAATAAGTTCCACGAGGAATTATTGCCTATCAAGCTTAATGGTTTCGACATCGTGTTGGGAATGGATTGGCTTAGCGCCAATGATGCCGAAATTTTGTGCAAGAAGAAGATAGTTAAAGTAAATCCGTCTGGTAAGGATTCATTTATGGTGTATGGGGACAAACGCAGAGTGAATTCTGGAATCATTTCTCTAATGAAAGCCAGAAAGTGTTTGACCAAGGGATGTACGTCATATTTAGCATTCGTGATCGATGCTAAGAAGGAAAAGAAGGTGATGCAGAGTATTCCAGAGGTGTGTGATTATCCGGATGTATTTCCCGAAGATCTTCCTGGATTACCACCTGATAGACAAGTGGAGTTCAGAATAGACTTGTTACCAGGAACCACGCCAATAGCAAAAAGCACCTTATCGATTAGCACCGACGGAGATGAAGGAGCTGATGATGCAACTTTAGGAGTTATTGGACAAAGGTTTCATTAGACCTAGTTCATCGCCCTGGGGAGCTCCGGTGTTATTCGTGAAGAAGAAAGATGGAAGTATGACAATGTGCATCGATTACAGAGAGCTGAACAAGGCAACAATAAAGAATATATATCCGTTGTCGAGGATTGATGACCTATTTGATCAATTGCAAGGTTCAAGCTATTTCTCGAAGATCGATCTAAGGTCAGGATATCATCAGTTGAAGGTAAGAGAGCAAGATATCGAGAAGACTGCATTCAGAACTAGATATGGACACTACGAGTTCTTGGTTATGTCGTTTGGACTAACCAATGCTCCAGCAGCGTTCATGGATTTGATGAATAGGGTTTGTAATCCTTTCCTTGATAAATCCGTGATAGTGTTCATAGACGACATTCTGATTTACTCGAAAAGCCAGGAGGAGCATGGCAGACACTTGCGAGAAGTGTTAGAAGTTTTGAAGAAGGAGAAGCTGTATGCAAAGTTCTCCAAATGTGATTTTTGGATTCGTGAAGTCCAATTCTTAGGTCACGTGGTCAACCAAGAAGGGATAATGGTTGATCCAGCGAAGATTGAAGCTGTGATGAAGTGGGAACAACCGAATAGTCCCACGGAGGTTCGAAGCTTTTTAGGATTAGCCGGATATTACCGCAGGTTTATCCAAGACTTTTCTTCGATTGCTACTCCATTGACAGCTTTGACCCACAAAGGAGCTACTTATGCTTGGAGTGATAAGCATAAAGAAGCATTCGAGAAGCTAAAGAAGAAGTTATGCGAGGCACCGATACTTTCTCTACCCGATGGAGTTGAAGACTTCGCTATTTATAGCGATGCGTCTGGGGTTGGATTTGGTTGTGTTTTGACCCAAAGAGAAAAGGTGATAGCATATGCGTCTCGACAGTTGAAGGAGCATCAAAAGAATTACCCGACTCATGATTTGGAGTTGGCAGCGGTAGTTTTCGCTCTGAAAATATGGAGGCATTACCTCTATGGCACGAAGTGCAAACTTTTTACTGATCATAAGAGTCTCCAATATCTCTTTAATCAGAAGGAATTGAATATGAGGCAACGACACTTGCTAGAATTACTTAAAGACTACGACTATGAGATACTTTACCACCCCGGTAAAGCTAATGTTGTTGCTGATGCTCTCAGTCGGAAGGTCAATCTTGAAAGGAGAAGGCCAAGAGCGTTGAGAATTGAAGTTGTCTCGACCATTGTGGAAAGTATAAAGAAAGCTCAAGAGGAAGCTTCTGAGAAAAATGACCGAAAGGAGGAACGTTTGGGTAAAACGTTGGTGTTTGGTACAAACGGTCATGGACTGAAGGTATTCCAAGATCGTATTTGGGTACCTAAGTCAGGAGGAATTAGGGATCTTCTGATGGAAGAAGCTCACAAAACCATGTACTCAATTCATCCTGGTAGCACTAAAATGTATAGGGACCTAAAACCCTACTACTGGTGGCCGACGATGAAGCTTGATGTTGCAACGTACGTGGCCGAGTGTGTGACTTGTGCGAGAGTCAAGACACAACATCAGAAACCTTACGGGAGTTTAGAACCATTGCATGTGCCTATGGGTAAGTGGGAAGACATTGCTATGGACTTTGTCACTAAACTGCCCAGAACAAAGAATGGTCACGACATGATTTGGGTGGTCGTTGATCGATTCACTAAGAGTGCGCATTTCATAGCAGCCAAGGAGAAATGGTCTATGGAAAAGCTTGCGAATTCTTACGTGAGGGAAATTGTGAGGCTTCACGGTGTTCCGTTATCGATTGTATCGGATCGTGATAGCCGTTTCACCTCAAGGTTTTGGAAAAGTCTACAAGAGGAAATGGGTACCAAGTTATGTTTAAGTACAGCTTACCATCCGCAGACTGATGGTCAGAGTGAAAGAACAATACAAACACTTGAAGATATGCTTAGAGCATGTACCTTGGAATTCCTAGGTAATTGGGATGAACTTTTACCATTGGTAGAATTTTCCTATAATAATAGTTTCCACTCGAGCATTAAGATGGCACCTTATCAAGCTTTGTACGGACAGAAGTTTCGTACGCCGTCTTGTTGGCTTAAGGCTGGGGAAAAGCAGTTTATGGGACCGGAGATGGTTCATCAAACTGCTAAAAAGTTGAAAATAATTAGGGAAAGAATGTTAGCAGCTCAAGATCGTCAAAAGAGCTATGCTGACAAAAAGCGAAGACCGATGACTTTTGAGATTGGAGATTCGGTTTTGCTTAAAGTCTCGCCGTGGAAGGGACTTATAAGATTTGGTAAAAGGGGAAAGTTGAGTCCAAGGTTTATTGGACCGTTTAAAGTTCTTCAGAGGATTGGGAACCAAGCTTACAAGCTCGAATTACCCGAAGAACTGAATGGAATTCACAACACTTTTCATGTGTGTTATTTGAGGAAGTTCACGGGAGAAGTTCCCGACATAATTCCAATTTCTGAATTGAGAATTGATGAGAACAAAAGGTTGATTGAAGAACCAGAGGCAATTGTTGACCGAAAGACTAAGAAGTTGCGACGCAAAATGGTTGGGTTAGTGCTTGTCCGATGGAAACACACGAATGGGCCGAATCTCACCTGGGAGACGGAGAGTGACATGTTGAGTCGCTATCCGCATTTGTTTGTTGATGTGTGATTCCGGGGACGGAATCATTCTAAGGTGGAGAGAATTGTAACGCCTGTGTTTCCGGGCTTGCCATTTTTAGCAATGTAATAGTCTAGGTTAACCTTTGTAACCCGTTTTGAAATAATATGATTGTGTTATTTGAGTATTATGTGTTTGTGCTTAATTACTTAATTATGTGGTTTGATGAATTAAGAATAAAAATAAGCATCAAAATTTAAGTGTAAAATAAACTTAATATCTTTTAATAATGTTGTAGTAGTTGAAACGAGGTTTCCGAATATATATAGAACGCCCAAATCTGACTTCGTATGAGGAAGTTATGATTTATCGAAGTTTCGGCTTAGCGGTGTGCAGCCCGAAATACTCGATTTGAGATCAAGCGATTTTTAGCCGAAGCAATCTAAACGAGGATCGAAGGTCTCGTTGTTGGTATCGAAGCGATAAAAAGTTATGCGAGAACGGACGTCAAACGAAGAAGTTATGAATTTATAACGAAGTTTTTCTGTCGCGGCCTATTAAAAATAAATAATAAAAATAAAGTCGAAATTAGCCGATGGAGTCTAAACGAAAGTTGTAGAGCGTAGTCTCACCTTCGTGTGGATATAAAGAACGTCGAAAACGGAGTTCGTATGAAGAAGATATGAATTTCCGAAGTTTATTAAGTATTTTGTAATTAAATTTAATTGGAAATTCGGAAGCATTATCCGAAGGAGTCACCGGTCTGATCCGAGGTACGCCCCGCTTACTCGTGTACGCCCCGCGTACTCCGAAGGTGTTGACACTCGCAGCAAGTGGCTCGGATGACGCATGCAATGACGATTTCGGAAGCAGTACGCGCCGCGTACTGCAGTACGCCCTGCGTACTCCGAGGCTCCAGCCTCCTATAAATAGGATCCCAAGGCAGCCGAGTCTTTTGTTCATTTTCTCTCTTCTCTCTCCCGTTTTGCATCGTTTTGCGTGCCAAAAAATACCCCGAAGCCCCGATATCATACTCGAGCCCCGAGGCAAGTCCCGAGATCCCGAAGATCCCGAGAAGTGCGGTTCCCGAGCCAAAGCTCTGCCCGCGAGAAGTTCGATTTTTGTGAAGATCTTTCAGATTTGCTGAGGATTACTACTTTTGTAAGTCGTAGTGCTGTCCGATCATCTTCTGATCAAGTGAGTGTATACTACCTTTCATAAACACGATAATAATACAAGTATGGTTTAAGTGTATTAAGTATATTGTTGTTTATATGTGTGAATGTATATTCACTCTCTTCTATCTCATGGATCTGATTCGTTTTCTATGAAATACGTGTTATGTGTGTGTGCCTCATCTGTTATGTGGAATATGTGTTGATTAAAGCATGATATACAGGTTTTTAAACTATGTATAAAAATGTATATTTTTATCTACTAATATGTTGGGTAGAACATGGGTAGATAGTTGGTGTGTAATAAACAGATGAGAGGCCTCGTTGTTGTTTGATTTAGTCATCTAGCGGAGTTTATAGTTCGTTCAAAGTACATGACTTCATCAAAGGCTCAAATAGATTCTTACATGCTAAATTTCCAAGGCAAATATATCTTGGTCTTAACTTCTTTTCAATTAAGACCATTGCAGAAGTAAGACTCTTTTGTTTTCATGACCAGTAAAACCACATGGAGAGCTCGAAATTCAACCATTTTTTTAAAGAAAATGAAGATAACGACCAACCTACTTTCACTTGGCCAATTCTGGGAAGAATGGGAAGAAACAACTCTGTAGGTGGTGGTTTACTTGACGACGAGGACGACAGTCTGGAAATAACATGAAGATTATATTCCCAAATCCAAATGAAGATGCAAGTATCAGCATCTCCTGTAACACACTAAATGCTAGTTTTTATTATCTTTTGTTTGAGACATTTTAATTACAATGGTATGTAATTTTCGCAAAAATAATTTGTTTGACTATAATATTAATAGGTAGATTCCTAATTACATTCAAACACACTTTTGTTTAGGCTGCAACTATTGGAGGTAAACAGTCAAAATATATGTTGCTGTTTTTTAATGTGTCAAATGTAAAACATCATTAACAACTGTGTTATAATATTTGTAGAATTTTCCAAACAAACCACCGTGGGTCGTGCTTAGCACGGTCCTTGCACGTCTCTAGTGTGTGTATGTGTGTGTGTGTATATATATATAGGTAGGTTCAAATGTTTCTCACATCTATTGTGTGCTAGTATGCACCAATAAGAATTTAGTAATCCCCTAATCTAATCAATAAGTAAATTTTTGCCACATGGCATTCTACAAGCCCCCCAAAATCGAATTTTCCCGTTACTTTTTACTAAACTGAATTGCCCAAAATGCCCTTCATTTCTTTTCTACAATAAGTATCCAAAATATCAAGCAAAATATTATGATTCCCATCACATCCTTTGTACCTAAATAAAGCAAGAAATTATGAAAATCAAAAACAAAATCAACATTCAAACCCATATCCCCTAAACATCGTCACACCCGTCTTCAAATCCACCTTCTCGTTTCCTTTATCATCACATCAATCCCTCAATATTTCCTATGTATCTCAATATATCTAGGGTTTTTATTAGCTCAAACGGTGTTTAAATGGAAGTGATGAAGTCCTATGGTTCCCGTCTTCCCTTTGTCAGTCGTATCCTTTTCTAAAAGTCTTCATTTTCATTTGGAAGAGTTTTGCGTCAACAATAATGGCTTCCTTTTGTGTTCGTCTCTCTAACATCACTCACCCTCGAAGGGAAATATTTGAACATGTTTTCTTATCTTTTTTTATTGTAACATGTCTGTTTGTTCTGTTGTGTAGATTCAAGAATCGACAGTTCAATGTTCTTCTACTGTCTAATCTATATTTTGATGCGTTTGTGCATGTGGAAAAGATGGTCAACAGGATCAATGGAGATACTTTCAACCCCATCTTTGTATTTTGCGCACATATGGTTTGAAGCATGTGTGAAGGTGGGAAAGAAGGTCCATGGAGTCAACAATAACCCCACCTTTGTTGCACTCATTTACGAGTCCCTTTTTTCACTAAAATTGTTATTTGGTAACGAAATGTAAATCATGTATCTCTATAGTAATTCCTATCATTTCAAGTACATGTTCATAAACTAGCTAGGCCCATTTTCAGAATGAAAAATGCCTAGCCTCAACTGCATTCTGATGTAAACGCATTTTCCACCTACGGACCGTACGCCACCAAAAACAAAGTTTTAATGTCATAAGAGTAATTCACTAATTCGAATTTTGGATTTTCTATCCGTAACAAAATAAGGTTCGATTTCATGTTTTTTTTTCATAATTTTCTATTTTCAGGTGTCTTCAGGTTTGTTCTTTTTTTTATTTACTTTTTATATAAGTGGTTTGTATAAGAGGAATTTCTCATGGTTGAGATTTTTCTTGGGCTTGAATTTTTGACCAAAGCTCAGTGAACTCACCATCCTATTACATGATTTTCAGGTAAACTATGTTACAAACCATTTCTCTCACCCCTTCTTTTCTTCTACTCTTTTTCTTTTAGATATGTAGTAGAATGGACCATTAAGTAGGGTTTGAGAAACTTTCCTCTGTCTGAATCGTGCAAAGCTTTCATATGATATGGTTACCTTTTTATAAGTTCTTGATTTTCTTCCAAAAGAATATATATTGCGTGTTTAATTGCTTTCTGATGTAGGTTTTGGGTGGTGATTGCTTTTATCGCAGGTTTCAAGTGTTGGATATGATAAATGGAAAAATAATGTAGAAATGTATGTGATTAATTGATTATACATAATGCAGCGGTTTATATGCCAATAAAGGTGAGTTTCTTCTTAATTTTGAGTTTTTTTCTTAAGCCCTCACCTTCCTCTTGTATATGTCTTGCACATTACTATGAGACATTTGTATTGTACATTTATATAACTACCTGTAAGGTAACACAATGATACCTCATGTAAATTGATAGTTGTTGTTAAACATACTTTCACCATACGACCATCTTTTATCTATCTAAGTGAGATGTCTTTATTTCTTTCATTGTATTCTCGCCTCTTGAACCTTGCTTTTAAGATGCAAATTAAAGATTTTTTTTCTAAACAATGAGCTAAAATATTGGGCCGGGTTACGTTGCTTTAGGAAGATGACGGACCGAATCTGGATCACGAATGATTTATTGCAAAAGTTTCGGTATGCTTCAAACATGGTAAGAATTTTTTTTATTGATTTGCTTATATTTAATTTCAAGGTTTTGATTATTGATTTTATGAACCCATGGTCTTTTACTATGCTTTAGTGGAATTTGGAACCGACTGAATTTGCATCCGACGTCTAGGGAAAATTTTTGTATTTGAAGATGCCAATATGAAAGGGTATGATTTCCAATCTAACTAACACATATATGGGTAGTCAATATTATGAGTTTTTTGGCAAATAATATTATACAATTAAAAGATATTAAATTAAAGTGGATATAATGTTTTCTGTTTTATAAGTTATTGTTTATATAAGAAAAAGAAATAAACAAAGAGTCAAAAAAATATATATTTAAAACGGAACAAGGCATAAGTTATATCTCAAATTTTATTTTGATTAAATTACATGAATGGTCCCTACTGTTTGTTTTTATTACGCTCCTGGTCCCTATCTAACCTAAAAATACTATTATTTAAATAGAGAAAAGTCATGGGATAGGTAAGATAAGGTGAGGGGGATGAGGTTGGTGGTGTGCTTACTTAAATAAATTAAAAAATCAAGGGAAAATAGAGTTTTTAGGTAAAACAGGGACCAAGTGCGTAACAAAAACAAACAGTAAGGACCTTCCGAGTTAAAAAAATAAGTTAGGGACCAAACGCGCAAATTACACTAAAATTACACTAAATAATAGTGACTATTTGTGTAATTTACTCTTTTATTTTAGGTATTGGGGTTGAAACTTGAACGGTACTTATTACATTTCATCAGTGGGATGTTTGAAACTATTTTGTTTCTGAAAACTATTTAAATTCTCAACTATTTGGATTGATGAACCTTTTAATTTTGGTGACAATATAAATAACTTGAAATAACATGTCAATTATTTTATTATAAGTCTTTTTATGGAAAAAAGAATGCAAGAATAATAAGTTTCATATCACCATGTATAATTATCTTTTTTCTTTTTATATTTATTAAATTTTATATATCATTGTATAAACATGATAATATTACCATTAATGTTGAGTTAAATATCATTATCGATATTTTGAAACCATTTTATATACTAATTAAAAATAACAATCGTAGATTTACTTATTCATCATTTCGTTTGTGTTTATTTTAAAATTTTATTTTTAAAGATGTTTATTATTTAAACGTCATATTTAACATTTGTTTTATTATTTCTTTTTTTTTTGAAACGGAAAATAATTAATCTACTCCTAAATACTATATGTGTCTCCTAAGAGACTTGAACTCATGACCTCTTATTTGAGAGAGTCACTCATTACCGTTAAGCCAAAGATCATTTGGTTTAACATTTGTTTTAATTAACTTGTATAGTACACGGTTTTCACACCTAATAATTATATGTATATTAAATGTTATCCATACTTATAACTTATTTTTATGGAAACTAATTAAATTTGTCATTAATGTCAAAAATAATATTCTTTCAGAATGAATTCGTATCTAGAAGAATAAGAGTGTATTCCAGCAGAATGGAAGTATATTCTAGTAGAATACACTCTCGTTCTTCATATTCTATGCAACTTTATTATATTTTAAGTGAGTCAGTCCTGAAACAAAAAACGAACTCATATATAAAAATCTGGATGTGAATTCATTCTGAAAGAAAGTTATTGTTGACATTAATGAAGAGTTTAATTAGTTTCCATAAAAAAAGAATTATAATTATGGATATCCTTATATATATATATATATATATATATATATATATATATATATATATATATATATATATATATATATATATATATATATATATATATATATATATATATATATATATATATATATATAGAGGTTATTGTGTTTTTACATTTATTGTGTTTATTGTGTGTTAGAAGCTTAGAATGCACCAATAGAAATTTCGTTAATTATATATATATATATATATATATATATATATATATATATATATATATATATATATATATATATATATATATATATATATATATATATATATATATATAATAATTAAACCTTTTAAAGTGAATAATTTGACTGGAGAAATAAATTCTCCATATTTTGTTAATCGTGTACATTTGTCTCATTCTTCTTCTTTTTTATAATGCTCATAATTTTCAAATTAAAAATATAATACTAAAACTAGTTATAATTATAGGGAATGGATAATGATTCACCAACATTTGGATTTTAAGTGAAATATAATTATATGCATAATTTCAATAACTTTAATGAATTTTGACTTTTTGGAAAACTTGATTTATTTAATTTAATTTATATAAAAAAACATATGTATCGTGTTGTATATTTTAATATAAGGTGGAGTCATCAAAACATTAGTTTAATATACAAAAGAAACTGATTGTTTATTACCGGTTGACAAGTAAATTATATCCCTAGCACTAACGTTTGTTTTAAGTATAAATAAATCATTATTATATTTGACATTGTACAAAACAAATATAACATATCCTTTAAAAATACAACATATCCTTTAAAAATACATTAGATTTAATTTGATTGATCTTTTATTTTTTCAAACA
This sequence comes from Lactuca sativa, assembly GCF_002870075.4. Lineage (NCBI taxonomy): Eukaryota > Viridiplantae > Streptophyta > Magnoliopsida > Asterales > Asteraceae > Lactuca > Lactuca sativa. The sequence goes on from NC_056624.2 coordinate 196,725,104, forward strand.
CTAGAGGATTATATTAAAAAAATTAAAAATTCTTCTATCTTTTGTTTCTATTTAGGTCGGACGGATTGTGTAAATCACACACAACGGTGATGACAATCTAGACGTTTCACTATACCCGAAACACCACATTGTGGTGTGGTGAACGTGTGTTGAAGTACTGCTCGGTGTGAGACAACAACGCTCTTTCTCCTCGCCTTCTCTTACCTTTTCTCCTTCAACGGTTAGAAAAGTTTTTTTCTCTTCAATTGTCAATATATATATATATATATATATATATATATATATATATATATATATATATATATATATATATATATATATATATAAACACACATACATATACATATGCACACAAACATACATGAGTAAATTACACAAATAGTCTGCCGTGCATGTGCCAAAATATACGTTTAGTTTCTATTTTCAAAAATTAACTTGAACCGTCCCTCGTTTATTTTAAACTTTCACACTTCATCCCTATTGACATGAAATGAATATTTTATCCATATTAATTTATTTTTCATTTTCTTTGATTTCTTTTATTAGTTTTATATTAAAAAAAGAAATAAAATATATATCCCTTTCCATTTCCCCAACTCCTACTTTCGTATCTTCTTTTTCACTCATTCCCGTCATCGGCGCCCTCGTTATCACTATCATCTTGAAGCATTCAAACATGAAACAAGTTTCAACCATAACCCCTATCTTCTCCAAAAATTACCCACCACATGAAACCACATGTTCATCACCATGGCTCCGCCACAATCAGCGTGTCCATGTTCTCGATTTGAAAAAAATCAGTCAATCAGAAGGTAAGAAGGAAGTTGTTATGGTTTGTGGATCGAATTGAGAAGATGGGAAAAGGACCCCCCATCATCACAAGCCACGTTTGTTGGGTAGCCGGATCTTACCACCATTAGGTTTTGGCTTCGGTTTTTGGATTTCATTTCAGATTTGGTTTGGTTTTGGCACCAACTCTCGCTCATTCTTCCTCCACTCAAAACAAAAGAAAATGAGGTTCAACCCCTTTCACTTTAATCGAGTTATAGGTTTCAACTTCTTTCTCTCACTCTTCTCTCTTCTTAAAATCGGTACAAAAGCACACATTCTTCTCTTTTAATTCTTGAGTTTCAGGTGCTAATTCATGGTGGTGTTTAACAGGCGGACGTTTGATGGAGGTACAAGGTGGCTTGATGGTAAGTGATAAACATCATAAAAGAGTTGTTTGGAAAGGTGGTGAAGAAGGTGGGTTAATGGTATATATCTCATTGAATCTCTCATCATGCATGTAACTTTGTATCACTTCCTGTGATACAAAGAAACTGAGTGGGTCCAGTTGTGAAACCTAGTGAGACACATAGGGTTTTCAACCCACATTAATATAGTTAATGTGTTTAATCATCAAAAAAACAATTGACCTAATTACCCATCCCCGTCTTCTTATTTATTATTCCCTAAGGGATTATCCTAAGGGTCATCCCCTACATCGTGTTTACCTATCATCGCCTACACCGCATTTCCTTATGTGCATATTGCTAAGGACTTTTCCTAAGGATCATCACCTACATCGCATAGACAGTATAGTTTCGGGGATTACTCCCCCAATACGTGTCTAGTAAGGGTTAGAGTATCATTACATGAATACGTAGTTACTACATTGCCTGAACTCGTAATTCATCACCTACAGGTTATGAACATGTCAGTTTTTCCACATGACTTGTTTGGATTAATTAGTGGCCGCCATCTATACTCTTGTAAATAACTACATCGCAACATCGCAAGTCCAGGTCAAGGCATCTCCTATTCATCTCTTATTTATCATCACCTATTTCTAATTACCTAGCTACCATCATCGATCTATCATCTCCTATCTACCATCCCCTATCACCACCTAACACATATTTATAAGTGTATAATACTTATATGATTATGTCAATTTAAATGTCATCTCATACTATTTTATCTAACACATAACATTTTTGGCACATATAATAAACACATAAAGCAGATAATTAGCTAGATACTTCATATCTATGTGTAAGATGGAAGTAATTGTGCACTAAATTGATAAAGTGGATGACTAGAAAGTTGGACAACGCTTCGCATTAGCAGTTGGCTTTTCCTTTTATATGACCTAGGTTCAGTTATCTCTAAGACTTAGTTTATTACCTCTTATGACTAATTAATAGTCTAGAGTCCCTTTTCTTTTTATATGACCTAGGTTCAATTATCTCTAAGACTTAGTTTATTACCTCTTATGACTAATTAATAGTCTAGAGTCCTAGACAGTCCCAATGTCAACTGATCTATAGCTGATAAGGGTCAACCATGTAGGATCATATCGGAGGTAGGGTCCGTTTGGTATACATAGTATACTATTAGGAAATCCCACTTTAAACACCTCACTAAATCATTTCTAGACATCATCCCCGTAAGTAGATCAATCAGTATAATGACACGGAATCATTCATAAATTTTATTCATATGTTCGTAATAACGACTATGACTATAAATATAAGTTACACTGAAAGCGATATGAGTGTAGCTTAACTTACAGAGATCTCTTGGACAAAATTCCAGAAATTGCACTAGCAAAGCTTCTACTTGCTAGCTATTACAAATTCAGGGATCGCAGGGATTTTCCGTTGACTAAAACTAAGGGAAAATGGGATAAAAGTTGAAGGAAATCGAGAGAGGAAGTTGTGGAGATGTGTGCGGAAGGAAAGGAACACAAATGAGGTATTTATAGCCAAATTTGAGGTGTACGACGTGCAAAAGGGGTGCATGTCATGCATTTTAAGGCTATGTTTCCTCATCCACTTTGTGCCATGTGTCAGGTCTTCGTGCTCCACGTTTTCAACTTCTAGAAGTGTGCGTCTCACACCCGGTGTGCTCTACGCGGGGCACAAATCGTAGATTTTGTAAATTCCATAACTTCTTCATATAGACTTTGTTTTTGACGTTCTTTTTTTCCACGTGTAGCTCTCGAAGAATACTACAACTTTTCTTTAGGCTCCATTGGCTAATTCTGAATATTCTTTAGATCTTATTTTTATATGATTTAATGATTTTGCAAAAATTATAACTCTCTCGTACGAACTCTGATTTTGGTGTTATTTTTACCAAAATTCCTATCTTAAAAAGTACTACGACTTTCATTTTGGTGACTTTACCCAAAACTCAATTATTCTCTTCATTCCTTTTAACGTCACACATTCCTTGTTCGTGACTGACTTTTATAACTTTATAAAAATCATATCTTATTCATACGGAATCGAATTTCTACCAAATTTATATTTTCGAGATCGGGACGACTTGTAATTTCTCTCTCTCTCTATCTCTCTCTCTCTCTCTCTCTCTCTCTCTCTCTCTATATATATATATATATATATATATATATATATATATATATATATATATATATATATATATATGCTTTGGCGTACTTATTACGAAACTTGTATCATACAGTCTGTAGCGCGCACAACTATAGATTATCCTAATCAAGGATTTAAGTTTAATAATTATTAATTAGACAAAATTGCAAAAATGTCCTTGTGGTATGCATTTTTTTGGAGTTTTAGTCCAAACCACGACTTTTTTGGATTGGTGGTCTTTTTGATCGAGCTAGTTTCTTTGCGTTTTTGATCCCTCAGTAAATTAAAAAGACTATTATTCCGTTCTGATATATTTTTTATGATTTTTCTATTTAATTTAAATGAAAAATAAAATAATTACCTAGTATGGGGGCCATACACATCTCTTTCTCTCTCTCTCTCTCTCTCTCTCTCTCTCTCTCTCTCTCTTTCTCTCTCTCTCTCTCTCGTCATCGTCATCACATATTCTTCATCTGTACCCATTTCATATACATAAATACTAAAAATTTAGAAAAAAAAAACACATATATCACACAAATACTTCTGTGATTCCGATTCCAAAACCACACATAACTGACCCTGTTTGATTTCCCCCAAATCCATATAGAACCATCGATTTCGATAGCTGCAGTCTCTATTGCAAAAAATGAACAGTGTATGTGAAAAGTGAAATTATACCTAGGGGAATGAAGGTTACGACCAAGTTGTGATTCAACATTGTAGCCCCAAGACCAGGTGTGGCTTTGAAAAGTAACAGCGATAGAGTGGTAGTGATCGCTGGCGATGTTGGAAACATCAGGAGGAAGTGTTGAGATTGAAGTGGGTTCGTAGGCGTCGAAATTGATTCCAGTGACTGAGATGGGTAAGCCAAGAGCACCATGGTTGTCTTCTCGTTTTCCAACATCCCAGGTTTGATTCACTAATTTTCCATCAACGAGAATCTTGAATAACACACAAATGGCAAATCAATTTTCTTTATGGGTTTAGGGTTGGTTCCACATATAGTAATGATTTGAATTCATCTAGGTTTCAAAATTCTAATCGATCCAAGAAGCCTATTCTTGTTTTAATCGTGTAAATTGAGGTGGGATTTGAAGCCAGGTGGTAGATTCTTTTAAATTTCAGTTATCATGCTTAGATTTGAGTTAGAATTTGAGTTGCGGGTTAGATTATAAGTTTAAGCTCTTGGTTTTGATTTTAGGTTAGAATTAGATTTTAACAATGGTGGTGGATGTCGTGATTAGTTGTTGTTGGCGGAGGTGAGTTTGTGGTGTTTGTTGGAGGTGAACAATGGAGTTGTTCAGAGGCGAACGGTTGCCGGCGATGGTTGAAAAGAGGTTGTTGGAGGAGGTGAACGATGGAGGGGAAGGGGATTATGGGTAATAGTGGAACCATATATGGAGGTGGCAGACAGTGGTAGTGGCATATTAAGGTGGTGGCGGACAGTGGTGGAGGCAAACGGTGGTCAAAGGGTGGTGGTTGCGGAAGATATTCTTAAGTTCATGAATATGTTCTTGAGATTATGAAGATGTGTTCTTGAGATTATGAAGGTGTTCTTGAGAGAGAGAGAGAGAGAGAGAGGTGGGTCCTCTATTATTTTTTTAATTGTTAAAATAAATAAATAAATATTAAATTTTAAGAAAAATGAAAAATATATACCCCAAGGGTATTATAGTCATTTCAATTTTTAGAGGGACTATTTTCACATACAAACCACTCCAAAAGGACCATGAATCCAAAAAACTCAGGGTGTGGACTAAAACCCCAAAAATTTGCATACCATAGGGACCATTTTTGCAATTTTGTCTATTAATTATTATGTGTAGCCTGTATTTGTGGGTGTTACATCCTACAACTTTGTTCTTGTGGTCATTTTGTCTAAATCGGCTCAAAATGGCCTCTACAGCCCTTGCAAGACATATTAACTATTATGTCCAGCTTTGCAGGTTTTTACCAACATTACCATAAAGTTCAAGATTAAGGAAAGGGACTATTTTATTTAAATAATGTCGAAGGGCTGAATTACCTTTAAATATTTATTAATTCTTTTAAATAATAAATAAAACTATTTTATTTAATTTATTTCAATTTAATATCATGATGCTAAATCATTTAATGTCAATAATTATTAGAGTAACGGAAAGTTAACGTCGTTTACAATAGGATTTCCGGTTCGTTACATTATGCATTTCTTATATATTGAAAAGCATGGTCAAAAGGCTAAACAATAAAGTAAGAAGTAAGGGCTTTCTTACAAGCATGGTTATAGGAATAAAATAATCAAAATCAAACCCAACACCATCATAACAATGTTGTTAGAAGGAGACAAATTACAATTGTTCATTACTTTATAACAACTAACTAGTTACATATAATAAATATATGGTTACTCAAAGTGTCCACTTGTTTGCACATGACATAAATAATCATACAATATGATATTAAGTTAGTTATGTTCGTTTTTATTATTACTAGGTGTAAAACCCGTATATTACACGGGTTTATTCAAAATAAAAATTTAATATCAATATATAAATATGAAATATTTTATAATGTAATACTTTACATAACATAATGTAATTTCTAAAAATTTACAAAAGAAATTAAATCGTTTGAAGTATTTATGAGAATTTATTACCAAATTAATAGGATGATTTTATTTTCTTATAGAACTTATTACAATTTTATGGAATTTTATTTTAAGAAAATGAAAATCCCTAAAAATGACAAGTGGAAAATAAAATTTCTAAAATTCTCACAAAATAACATGTGTCAAAATGAAGGAAAAGATGACATGTGGCAAAAAAAACATTCATTTATTAAAGAGTACTAGTTGTGAGACCCGTATATTATACGGGTTGGATAAAACAAAAAAATTAAATATGAAGTTTTAAACAAAGATTTATTTAAATTTGAAATTTAAAATTTGAATTTAAAATGAAACATATTAAATACTATATGAGAGTTGTAATATTGTAATTTATTGGTTATTTTCAATTAAGGCAATTATTAATTAAGGTGTAAATATGATGTGTTAATTAAGATATATAAAAAAAATGACAAATGGAATAAACATTTATTCAAAAATACCACAAAATGACAAGTGTCAAAACTCATAAGAGATTGACATGTGGCAAAAAAAAACCTTCATTTATTAAGGAGGATTTTTCTAGAAATAATAATTTCTAATATATTGGTAGAATATTATTTCCCAAAATTATATTTTTTTCAATTAAACACAAGTGTTGATATATTTATTAATAATCAAATTATACTAATAAATAATCAGTTAATGGTAACATGCTACAAAGTGTGACCCTATATGATCATATGTGATGTAGCATTTTAATTATTTTTATTTTTAATTATATTTTCTTATTTTTATTATGTAATATTTATTTTTAACTAATGAAATATTTTTATTTTTATAATTTTGTGTTTATTAACTATTTATTTAATTATTTGTATTTATTTACCAAGTTATAGTTTTTCAAATTATAGTAACTTTATTTTGAAAACAAAAAAAAATGTAAGATGAGGTGAAATGTGACCATTTCATGAGTTTTGGAGAGTGGGAGGAAAATAAGGCGGTGATAAGATGACACATGAAAGGTGAAATGTGACTTTATCTTCCTACTTATATAACACAACTAGGTGTAACATCGTGCGTTGCGCAAAAATGCATTTAAGTGGTTAAAATAATTATGGGAAAAATAGAAATATGTTGAAATTCACGTTTTTAGTTATGTTTTGGGCATTAACGGAACTATCAAATAACATAAAAATTCATCAATTTATATTTTGATACTATCTAATATAGTCCATACCTTATAAACTTTACTTTTACTTTTATAATATCAAATATATATTATAAGTTTTTGTATAACATTAATATAATCTACTTTTCTTATGTTCGATAATATTTTTTAGATAAAATAAGAAATAAGTTGTTTTGAATAAGCTATTAATTAACAATATTGAACTAATAAACTTTGTATTACACTATTTATATTACACCAAAACATCTAAGGTTTCATATATGAACTTTCAAATATTAAACATTAAAATTAAGAATGAAGTCATACAAAATATATCATTACATAAATGTCATCAAGAGTTTTAAAATAAGTCGATTAGTAAATATGATATTTAATTTTAATTACATATTTTGCAAGGCGTACGTTTGACTTTATGTTGGTGCGCTGAGAGTCCTCTTCCTTAATTTGTAACTAAAAATTAAGGTAAATAGAAATATAAAATAAATATTACTAAGCATTAATATAAATAATTAAAAAGGATATGTGGATCTCCTACCACTGGTTAAAGACAATATACCTCTCTAGTGGTATCGATTCTTGTGTGAAATTGAAGTAGTCATTCTATGTACACCTTGTTTTCTAATTACATAAACAAATATGAGTAACCAAACATAAAAATATTATCTTTATGTAGGAAAAATATTTTACTTAACTAACAAATTAAATTATATAAGCTTAAGATTCAGGAGTTTCAAAATATTATTTTATTAATCAATCAATTAAGTAACACATGTTGAAATTTTTACAATCATTATTAAAAAAACATTTAAAATATTAGATTTTAAATGAATTTTGGTTGAAGTGTTTTGACCTCTATTATATATGTATGTGTGTGTGTGTGTGTATATATATATATATATATATATATATATATATATATATATATATATATATATATAGAGAGAGAGAGAGAGAGAGAGAGAGGGAGACAGAAAGACAAAGAAAGAGAGAGAGAGAGAGAGAGAGAGAGAGAGAGATGGAAAGTATAACATATTTATGAGTTTTAATTAATTATCTTTTTGAAATGGTACAATTACTAAACAAAAAAACATATTTAAAATATTTAATTAAATATTTTCGACATCACCCTATATAACATATGATAAATATATTAACGATTAAACCACAATATACAACGACTGTATTGCAATAATCCAAAAACGAAGAAAATTTAAAAATGAATTAGTATAACAAAATTTCAAATTAAAAGTTCTAATATAATAGCATATCTCCAAAAGTGGTCATAAGACCTCAACCCAACACAAAAACCTTTAAGTTTGTTTTGTTTCTGAAAATTGTATATGATTTTTATGCATGTCTTCCCAAAAGATTGGTCTTTTATAGTAAACTTTTCACCAAATGCTAATTAAACATAATATAAGTTATAAAACTTTTGAGTGTTAAATCATAATTAAAAAAAAAAAACTTTTGAGGTGCATAAGTTAAAAAATTGGTTTTCAAATGAATGGGGTTTGAAGAAGTTAAAAATGGGGGTTTCAAATGCATGAGATTCAAGAAAAAAATGTTAGCTTTATAAGTATGTATGATGACACTAGGAATCCTCCCTCCCTCCCTCCCTCCCTCCCTCCCTCCCTCCCTCCCTCCCTCCCTCTCTCTCTCTCTCTCTCTCTCTCTCTCTCTCTCTCTCTCTCTCTCTCTCTCTCTCTCTCTCTCTCTCTCTCTCTCGATTTTAACATTTGTATTGATCTAATTAATAAAAATATGGGGATAGAAACAAAAGATATGAGGATATTTGATTTCTTTTATATTAAACTAATATCAGTAATCTAAATAAACAATACAATGATAAAGCTAGAATGGTGTTTTGAATCCAACAATGCGATTTAGTTAGTTAGTTAGTTTGTTTTTTTTTTTTTTTTTTTTTTTTTTAAGTTTGGAACGATCTAACATTATAGAACCTCCAAAGACGCTATATACCAGTAAGAACATAGAATCAAAGCATTTCATTTGAAGATTGGCCATGAAATGATGTCATTGACAATGTGATTATTGGGGAGATCGACAAACCACCGTAATGTCATCTATTTCCACGTTGAGATAGGCAATCACAATTAATAAAAAGATGGTCTACTTCAAGGTTCTAAACAACATGAGGCATGGGGTGGCGACAATTTTGAGTCTTAAACTTTACGAGTCGAAGTGAGTTATGACATTTTTCAAGACGCGACATGAAAGCAAGGTCAATACTCTATTTCCAAACTTTGCTTATGTAAATGGTCTCTAGTAGGCAAACAATCTAAGTGAATTCTTAGAGTAAAATATTCAGTTTAATAGGAACAAATTTATTCCATTTAACATGATCGACCGAAATTACCAAAGAGCCGTTGTCAAAAGATCATCAAGTAGAGGAAGTTGAGAACTCTCTTAACCTCTTCTAACTCTAAACGAATCTGTCTTTTTTACCCTCAAAGAATAATTGAATCAATAACCGTCTTCACTTCCTCCCACTGGGCCAATTTAACTCCACATCTAGGAGTAAGACACAAAACAAACCGGACAAGCTACAAAACCATATTGGCCTTTAACTGACAGTATGTTAGTTTCCAACACAAACTCTGAAATTGTGATTTTATGTATGATATCCTTGGACCAAATATCCTCCCAAAATAAAGTTGAATCACAAATACCAACCTTTTTGTTGCAACACATATCCAACAAGAAATGTTAATTAAAAGTTTTCCAATTAGAATTAAAAAGTTAATTATTTATAAATAGCAACAAAAATAGATTAAAATAAAAACATTTTTAGGTAGACGTGGTTCTGACTAGAAACGCATTCTCAAGGCATTTTGAACGATAAAATTTGACACCTTTAATTGAGATAAACCCCACCACATTTGACAGTACATCACTACAACAGGTGTCGTTATTACTAAACTAATGGTTTAATAACTTTTGGTTTGGGCCTTAAATGTAATTGTTTTTTAAAAAAAGAGTCAAAGTCAATGAAAGTTCTCACGTCAACTCTTTTCAATTTTGCATGTGATTATCTCTGAGTAAAAAGTTAAAAATGGGTTGTTGATGTCAGTCTCAGGTGGCCGGCTGAAAAAAAAAATAGAATAGTGGGGACCATTTGTCATGTTCTGAAATATTTACAAATTAATTAACCTTTTTAATTATTAGTATTAATTTTAATTGTCTAATGTATTTTATTTCTTGAGATATAAGTCGAAAGAACATTTAAAATTTATGAAATGTATTTAAACTTTAAACTATTTCGTGTATCTATAAAGTATAAACCTAAGATAATTATCATTTGTGAATATAATATCTGAGGATATGGTATATAAAATGATATATTATTTGAGGAAATGGTATATACCATTAAGCAAGAGAATATACTTATTATTAGAAATATAAAAGCTTATCGAGTTTTTTAATTCTGTTACATCTTAAATCAAAATATATTTAAGAGAAAATTAGAAACAGAGACAAATATCAAGCGGTAAATAGACCATTAGTTTTATTTAGGGAAAATGACTCTTGAGGGTAATTAACTTTTGCGTTTGTATTCATTTGATCCCTTTTTTTGTATTCAATATACCATCGAACTTGTTGTTGGTGTTTACCATAGCCCTTTTGACCGGCTTTTGACCCGTGATAGTCGGTCAAAGGGTTATGGTGAACACAAACAACAAGTTCGATGGTATATTGAGTACAAAAAAAAAAGGAAATGGACCAAATGAGAACAAACGCAACAGTTGGTTACCCTCCTGATTTATTTTCCCTTTACTCATTTATAACAAATCCCACATCATCTCCTACTGATATTAATGACTTTATGAGATTCATTCTTTCTTCTCTTCAAAACATAACCTACGAAAGGACATTATTCATGCATGTACAACTTTGTAATGCACTTGAATATTTATTAGGGGAATCTTGACTAAGCAGGCGCATTTCATGACTACATTTACATTTCCAATCAAATGATTTATCGTATCATGGATTCTAGACAAGTCTACAAACGAATGGAATCACAAGTGCTATGATTTTTGAGTTTACTTAGCTTTAAGATCGAACTCATGGGATAAAATACAACATCAATATGTACAATATTATGGTGATGTGTCTACAAAAGCAGCATGATATTGTACATATTGATGTTGTATCTTATCCCATGAGTTCGATCTAAAAGCTAAGTAAACTCAAAAATCACAGCACTTGTGATTCCACTCGTTTGTAGACTTGTCTAGAATCCATGATACGATAAATCATTTGATTGCAAATGTAAATGTAGTCATGAAATGCGCCGACTTAGTTAAGATTCCCCTAATAAATATTCAAGTGCATTACAAAGTTGTACATGCATGAATAATGTCCTTTCGTGAGTTATGTTTTGAAGGGAAGCAATAATGAATCTCATAAAAGTCATTAATATCAGTAGGAGATGATGTGGGATTTGTTGTAAATGAGTAAAGAGAAAATGAATCAGGAGGGTAACCAACTGTTGCGTTTGTTCTCATTTGGTCCCTTACCTTTTTTTTGTACTCAATATACCATCGAACTTGTTGTTTGTGTTCACCATAACCCTTTAACCGGCTATCACAGGTCAAAAGCCGGTCAAAAGGGCTATGGTAAACACCAACAACAAGTTCGATGGTATATTGAATACAAAAAAAAAAGGGACCAAATGAGTACAAACGCAAAAGTTAATTACCCTCAAGAGTCATTTTCCCTTTTATTTATATCTTATTGAAGTTGATAATTTGGGTTTTTGTGTTCACATAAAAAGGGGTATATGTGGTTTCAGTGGCATCAAACATTTTGTATAATTGAAAGTAGCGTTTATTTTTTGTATTTTATATTATATGTTTGTTGAACACAGAGAAGTGAGAACATATATATATATAAGATCGAATTATAAGTCGATACGTTATAATAAAGTGGTCAAGGGGGATGCGTCCCTTTATAGGGTCCTAAAGGCAGTGCTCATACCAGGGTCCAAGGGACAGAGCCCCTAATGGTGGTAAGATTTATTGGAGTTATAATATTTTCCCATAAAAGTTAATTTCATTCGATAAATGTGTGTATGTGTGTATATAACATGCATACACGGGATGTAACCTAGCGGGCTTACAATAAATAGAATACATGGGCTATCTAGAACATAGACTAAATACATAATATACACTAATACACCCTTGCAATTTGAGCGGGAGCACTAGAGCAAACTCTAAAAATTGGACCGAAAATATGTGAAAAGTGAGGTCAGGAGGCCCTTTGTGAAGATGTCTGCGTACTGATGACTGGAAGAGATACGTAAGACACAAACTTACCTAGTGGCGACTTTATTATATACAAAATGTATATCAATCTCGATGTCCTTAGTTCATTGGTGTTGGATGGGATTGGACGATAGGTAGATCACGCTGACGTTATCACGATAACAATGGTAGCTTTGGTCATCGTGTAGTAAAGTTCACGAAGAAGGTTGCGCATTCAACATGTTTCAGCTACGACATTAACTACACCCCTATATTCCGTTTCAGCGCTTGAGCGAGAGACAGTAGCTTGGCGTTTTGAAGGCCATGAAATCAAGTTATAACCGAGATAAACGCAATAGCCATTAGTGGAGCGACGAGAAGCCGGACTCCCCCCCCCCCCTCCCCGCCCCCTCGCCAATCTGTATCAGAGTAAGCAATAAGGCTCATAGTGGATGAGGGAAGAATATGAAGCATGTGATCCATAGTAACCGAATATACCTTAGAATACGCTTGGGCGCATGAAAGTGTGGCTCGTGGGGGTCATGCATTGAGAGAAAAATATGTTGAACAACAAATACAATATATGGACGAGTGAAAGTCAAGTACTGGATCCCACCCTCAAGGCTAAGTAGAGTGTCGGGTCCTGAAAAGAAGTACTGGTATGATCCAACTTAGACTGGGTGTCAGTAGGTGTACGACAAGGATTACATGATGACATGTGAGCTCGATTAAGGAGATCCAAAACGTATTGACGTTGAGAAAGAAATAATCCTAAGTGATCCCTTGTAATTGAAATTCCCAGAAAAATAAGATAAGTCACCCAAATTCGTCATGGCAAACTCGGTGGAAAGAAGAGACATGATGCGAGAAATCAAGTCAGTCGAGGAAGTCGTGATGATGATATCATCAAAGTATAGAAGCAGGAAGGCGGTGTGAGAGCCATCCTGGTAAGTGAATAAGGAGGATTCGAACTTGTTGTGAATAAATTTGATCTGAGTGATGAACTTTGTGAACCTGTGAAACCAAGCTCATGGGGCTTGCTTTAAGTTGTATAAGGATTTCTGCAGAAGACAAATGTGACACCTAGGGGTGCAAACAAGCCAAGCTACTCGAGATCGGATCGTTAAAAGCTCGACTCGAAATCGATTTTAAACGAGTCTGAGCCAAGCTCGAGCTTAATATTAAGCTCGTTTATTAAACGAGCTCAAGCTCAAGCCTATGTCATTAAGCTTGATTAGGCTCGCGAGCCTAAATGAGCCTTTATATAATATAATTTAATATTATTTAAATATATTAAAATAAAAATATATTAGGGGAATTATGGATATAGGGTATTAGTAAATGAGCTTCTTAATGAGCTTGAGCCGAGCTTAAGCTTATTTAGACACATCAAATAAAAAACGAGTCGAGCCCGAGCCCGAGCCGAGCTTGTATAATTCTTTACGAGCTCGAGCCGAGCTCAGTACAAGGAAGCTCGAATCGAGCCGAGCTCGAGCTCAAGCCTTATATAACTTAAACGAGCCCGAGCCGAGCCTGGCTCGGCTCGGGCTCGGCTCGGCTCGTTTGCACCCCTAGTGACACCCCCTTATTTTCAGAACTAATTAAAACTTTTTCTTTACACTTTAAGTTGTTGTGTTGCGGAAAATATTAGTTTAAAAATTTTGAGATAACATAAGTTATTTCATTTTATTAAAATACCATGGATGTCACAATTAATATCCAAACATAGGTTACAACGTAAAAAAATAAAAAGGTCCTGAAATACTATTACATGCGCATCTCTTATTTCAATCGACATCGTATTTAGTTTCCAACAGCCTTAGTTTCGCTACCTATGATGCATATAAATTAAGTGGGTCAGGTTTGGGAAACCTGGTGAGATGATTAGGTTTTCAAGCCCATAATAATTTGATAGTAAATTAAATTACAATAACATTGCTACAAGAAAACATTATCGGTATATATAATTTGATGTAAGACCACCTACCTTACCCAATGGACTCTCACAAATCCTAATTTGAGGATCATCTGGAATAATCACCTTACCTGATCAAGCACATGAGCAATTGTTGACTACACAGCTACGAGACTCCTTAGCCAGTGTAATTCATTTAAACGCAACCAATGTACAAAGTATTTGATAAATATGGTATCATATTTTATCTACATTTGTGGGTTATAAGGCCACACTAGCAACATAATTCACTAGATCATCTAGAATAGTCAAGTGTTGTCATCTACTTTAGTCGATGACCCATACATACTATCAACTAGGTATCTTTATAACCTATAACCATGTTGATATCTCTCCTTAAATTTTTATATTCAGCTACTTTGGGCTTTACAAACTCATACCCACCTCTCAGACTTTCCCTCAACTTATGAGCCATAGTTGGACCTATTAATTTTTGATATGGAAGCATGCACTATAAAATCTTTTTATGAATACAAAACTTGTCTCGCTCTTTTTTTAAATCACTTCTCTTGTCAAGTGGATGGTTGTGAAGTTCGTCAAAATGAAAAACTTTACAATCTTCAATTCCATACACATATTCAAATATAATCTTTGCTTGACAACCAATAACTCTTGAATTTGAATTTTGTTTCCTCCTAACACCACTTGTACCCGATATGTCACAAGATTTCTTTCTCTGTTTGCCACCACGATCACATATAACATGTTTCTTCTTTATAATCTTGTTATCAAAACTTGTCTGTATGTTCAGTCTCACATCAAAACCACCAATTTCAGCATACTCAGAATACATTTTGATGACAAACTTTAATGATTTGAAGATTAAACCTCAAATTGAATAAGTTGAACAGGTACATTTAGCTTATAGACATGTTCTTCAATTATATTACTACAATCATCTACTGAAATCGAAGATTCACCTGATAAAAATTATACAATATAAATCAAGCTAGTGACACTTTATTATAATCAATAATACACACAAAGGCACTCTTTATTCACATATAAATAAACCAAAAAAACAATGTTTGTTAATACATGAACAAAACAATCATATATGAATACATAAAATTCATATGATTCAAAAAGTATAAAATAAAAACAATCCTTATTAATAAAACGAAAATAATAATAAATTGGAAATTACAATTATCACATGTTTATTCATATATGAATAAAAGGATAATTTATTCAAATTTACAGATCATATGTAAATAAATGATCATCACCAAAATTAAAAACAACATAAGAATTCAACTAGTGATACCTTCAATAAATAAGTTCTCAAGATCTTATTCACTCTCACACATGGAAGAATACAAATCACCATCAATAACACTTAAATTTGACATAATAAACCAATTAAACTGTAATAAACAACAAAAACAATCTTAATATCGATGAAAATCATGATAAAATAAAATAGAAACCGAACGACAAAAAAAAAAAAAACAAAAAACACACAAAAATCGTAAATATGAAAACCTGATCAATTTCGAATCTCACTTCAGAGCGTACACACTGTCTACTTGAAAATTAAATCAGCTCCGATCAAATGATGCAATTGCAATAGAGATCATATGAAAACCTGATCACTTTCGAATTTGTCTCATTTCAGAGCATACAAACGATCTACTTGAAAATTAAATCAGTTTCGATCAGATGATGCAATTGCAATACGAATCTCAAACTTCACAACAAATATCCGATGAAACAATTGCAATACATATGTAAAACTTCATGATAAATGCATAAACAATACAAATTCAACGAATATGTATAATTGCTAACGAATTATATAAAGAAATGATGTTGATAATGAATTATGATATATCCGCTTCAAACAATATAAAGATTAACGAATTTCAATTGAAAATGAAAAAAGAATAATTAGATTGATATAATATCTCTCAAAAAATCAGAACCTGATATAAATAAGAAAGAAGGAAATCTAAAAAGTGGCAAATTTGCATGCATACCCTTAATAAAGAAAACCACACTGGATAGAATTTTCAATATATAATTTTATTAAAGAAGTTAAAAATATGTTGATTTTAGTGTTATCTATATATTTTAGTAGTTATTATTACTATCAAGACAAATTGAGTTTAATTTATTATCCGACACTAGAGGTGCGTGGTGCACGTTTGGAAGAAAAAATGTGGACTCGGGAATACGAGGGTCTAGGGGCAGTTCCCCTAAGTATAGGGTTTCACGGAGTAGTTCCCCAAAATCTAACAAAATATAATGTTACAATTCTAATGCAAATTTTAAAATAACATTTTAACAATAGATAAATATATAATATTATATTAGAACGAAAAGTAATATATAATGTTCAAACAAATAAAAATATATTGATGTTTCTTCAATTTATAGCATAAAATAACAATCATTTTCATCATAATTTTAATTTGGTCACATAAGTTCGAAAATAAATAATTAAAAACAATCTCAAATAAAATAAAATAAATTGGATATCATTATTTGTATTTCATAACCATGGAGTTGGACGAAAAATGGAGACCACTTTTAGTAATGATATTTTAAATAATCCATGGGACGAAAAATAGCGGCCACTTTTAGTAATGATATTTTAAATAATCCATAGGACGAAAAATATAATTTTTTTACATAAAGTTGGAAGGTTGTTTTGATGATTTCTTAAACAATAATTACCGATTAATAATTAGAGAATGAGAATTTATATGTACTTTTTTGTGAGTGTTTCTGTATCATTATAATTGGATAATTTATGTGAGTTAAATATACGTATAAGGGTGTGATAAAAGAACCAAAATTGGATAATCAAATCGAACCAAATGATGTTTTGTTTATTTGGTTCGGGTTACTTGATTTTCGGTTAATTTGGTTTGGTCAACCGAATAAAGATATTTTAGTTGATTTAGTTTTAGTTAAATTTTAAGGGAAAATTTCATTTATATCATTGGAAACTTTAAATATTACATCTATATCCTTGCAAACTTTAAAATTACGTATATATCCTTTTGAAACTCTAAAACCCACGTCTATATCCAAATTCACAATTTAATTATATTTAAACTAATTTATTATTTAAAAGCTTATTTGCAAATCAAATTTATATGACTACTAAAATACCCTTCTCAAATTAGAAAATAACATTAAACCAATTGCCAAATCTAAAACGATATTATATATATATATATATATATATATATATATATATATATATATATATATATATATATATATATATATATATATTGAAAATGGTGAGCTGCTTAACGTAAATAAATATTGGAACATGGAATGTAGCTTGCGCAAATCGATACTGAGTAAATATCATAACCCCAATCTAACCATTATGACTTTTATGAGAATCATATGTGATGTACCGACTTTGTTTTTTATATTGTAACTTTCTTATTTTTATATCATAATTTAATCATTAAAAAAATCATTAACAATATATAAGATTAAATAGTTGTTTCTATAATAGCATAATGGAGAAGAGAAGAATTGGGTATCGTCGACAATTAGAATCGTAACTTCGACATGGAAGAAATGGCAAGAGGAAGCTTTGTAACATTCAATTAGGTTTAATCCTAATTAAATTGGTTTAATGCTAATTTTTAATTTGAGAAGGGTATTTTAGTACAATCGCATGGAATTTTGATTACTAAATAAATTTTTTCATATCAAATTAATTTAAATCTAATTCAATTATGAGTTAGGATATATACGTGAGTTTTATAGTTTGAGATGGATATATATGTAATTTAAAAATTTGTAAGGACATAAATATAATATTTAAAGTTTCTAAGGATATATACGAAATTTTCCCAAATTTTAATTGTTTTGGTTAAACTGAAAAAATCGAATAAGCTTTTATATATATATATATATATATATATATATATATATATATATATATATATATATATATATATATATATATATATATATATATATATATATAGTATGTCTACATCGGAGACAATACATAATGAAAGATCACACTACGAAAGATCGAATATAATATGTCGTATTTAGTAATGGTTTAGTAAGTTTTTTATTTTAATTTAATATTTATTTTTATATGTAAAATTTTATTCGGTTTAGCCAATTAATCAAACCAAATAAATTATAACTGAATAAACCGAATTTTATTTAGTTTAATTTTAAAATATAAAAGAAACAAATAGACCCGAAGTGAAAAATACCCCTAAAAATCATAGAGAATAGTAGTTATTATTGTGTGCATTTTAACTTTTAATTTAAGGATGCAAAAGCACATGGGTAGAATTTGGATTTGGTCAAAGTTGAAAGAGAGACATGGGGCAAGTACAAAGGAACATAGAGTTGTAAAAAAGGTCGTTTGACTACATTTAACGTCACACTCGACCAAGACAACATCATTTAAAGGACGAATCTTTTTTCTGTCTTTACTCTTTACTTCTCTTCTAAAATCGATAGAGGTTTTACAACTTCTACTATTTTCTCCTATATTTTTATTCTAAAATCGATGACATTCGAAATTTCAGAATTGGTCCTTGTATTTTTCAAAAACTAGCAAGTTGACGATATATTTCAAAAACACTTCAAATCTGCAATTGTGGTTTCAAAAAATGGCATGATTGATATTTTTTTTAACATTCCGTTTGAATTATGTTAAACCTATTCTCTGCTGTCCAACCATTTATGAAAACTCTTAATACCTATGAAGTGAATTGGGGGTTGTGACGTATAACATTAGCTTCTTTAGTTCTTCTATGATAACTTCTCATTCTTCGACGATCGCCAATCAACTAAAGTCTCAAATCAAATTTCAATTATCGTCAAGTTACTTACAATCATAGCCAATCGACTAAATCTTTAATTTATTCTCTAAATAACCCCACAACCTTCTAAATTCTACTCCATCACCTTCGACGACATTTTGGTTACTGTCGGTAACAATACTCGCCAAAGTCCAATCAAGTTTATCCCAAACTTTTGTGCTTTCTAAAAAACACTAACCATAAAACTATTGATCAAGTTTCATATAATCTCTATCAATTATTCATTCTTTCATGTCTTCATTTACAGTTTTACTTAACGGATCCGTTACGTATTTATGAAGTGATATAATGACATTTGAAGGAAATTTATTTGTTATTGTTTTTCATTTTTGTTGCACATTACCATGAGTTCTTGATGTGTGGTTCCTTTTCAGTAATGAATTTCTTTAACTAAATGACGAGCAAAAAAAACACAAAGTCGCAACCTTCATCCGAATTTGGTTATACGTGTAGCTATATCAAACAATTGTGTCCAAAAAGACAAAATTGCCCTCATGTGAGGTGCAATTGGGGGGAGGGGGGAGATAAGGACCACAATTATACATAATGTTAAAGGACCGATCATGTCATTTTTTGAAACCACAAAAGGCATATTTAAAGCGTTTTTTTAATTATCCTCATCTTCTCACTTTTAAAATAGCACAGTGATGGATTCTGAAACTTTGTCTATATAAAAACTATGTTTATTTTTTGAAGAAAAAACTTCATAAATGGTCTCTGTGCTTTCTAGAAATCTACGATATAGTCACTAAGTTCAAAAAAAAAAAATTCCAGATGGTCCTTGTGGTTTCAAAACTTTTAACATACAATCATTTTTGCTCACTTCGTCAAATTTTGTCTGTTAACTGCTATTTAATGCTCGTTTTTATAACAAGTGTTATTGTAAGAATCGACAGAGGCTAGTAGAAAAAAGTGATAGATTACTCTGACGATTATGTGGATATAAAGATCAATGAAAACAAAGTTCTACCGTTTGAAGTTAGGTTCAAAGTATGTTGCTATTCCGAGAAAGTTAACGAATGTCAAAGTTAGACAGTCTATGGTGTGTCACCATGATGATGTGTGAATCGAGTCACCTAGATACATGGGTAGAGAGGATGAAAATGTGGCAAATCCAGAGAAATCCTTGTCACCGTGACGCGATGCGTCTGAAGTATAAATACTCCCCATTTGTGTCGTTTAAAGGGTTTTTACGCACGAGATTGGGGCAAAGGCTCAGGATGTCTTTCTCGATAATTGTTACCATAAAATTGTACTGGGTGTACGGGGGTACGAGGGTTGAATTACAGGATTTGTAGAGATATCTTTTATCTCGTTTTTATGTAAATATGTTTTTGTAATATTTTTGTAGAGGGTTGTTAGACCCGAGTAGGTGTTACGAGACTTCATGATATTGTGCTATGACGAACCCGGTGATCAGCTAAATATTTAATTTAAACAGTACTGGTGATATACACTAGTGTATCGAGATTTGTCGACTGGGCCAACGGATTACCGGGTTAAGTCGTAAGGTAATTATAATTGGAAACTTGATTAATTCGGTAACAAATGGTTACCGGGTTAAGTTAGTGGCCAGGTAATTGATCGTTGTGGTTGATATAGTGGTAAGTCGACATGTTCTAATGAACTTGATATATATTGTCCAAATAGGTCTGGACAAGCAATGGATTGGGAAGCTGTAAATAAGTTATGTTCGGAATCATAGTTAGTCTTCACTAACTAACCGGGTGAGTAACCTCACTTCTTTTCTCTCTCTCTCTCTCTCTCTCTCTATATATATATATATATATATATATATATATATATATATATATATATATATATATATTGTCTAGATGTATGTTATTATTATATTGCATTGACGTGTTAAATACATTAGTATGATTATTGTGTATTGTAATGTCTAGGATTGGAACTCGTAAGGTTATACTTGTACTTTGGTATTGGAGAATTATAGGTCACTGGCAAATTTAGTGACTGAACATTATACTTGTAAAATGATATTAGTTAATGCAAGGTAATAATGGACTTAGTGTATGAATGCCATACTTGTATATAGTTAAGAAATATGAATTGTTAATGGGTATTTAGAAGTTCTAGAGTAGCATAAATATAAAAATGATTAGAAATATTAATTTATGATTGTAGCATTGGTGGCTATGATATCATCAGTGGAGAAATGCAAATAAATAGTAAACTCAATGTCCATAACGCTAGATTTGATAGATTGTTGCGGAAGAGTGATGGTAATCTTGGTGATTGTAATACCATTACTGGAGAATTAGTAGTTTATGTAATATTAATTACTACGAAGAGAGCTTATAGAACTTAAAAGTAGCTAACACGAATGTAAGTCTATTATAACGTCCCAAAAATTCATAGTAAAACTTTCATTTTCAAAACAATATATCATACAAATGAGTTGTTCCAAAACCGATCAAAGTGAATATATTATTTAAACATCAAAGTAATATCGTTAATTGACAATGTGGAAAACTATGGGCGATGTTGTGCAGTCAGGTTTGGCCCTTCCCTTTCGAACCGAAAGTACCTGAAATCGTAAGCACAAAGCTTCGTGAGTTTTCTAAGATACCACATACCATAGATACAATAGAGATTGTTATGTGCCAACTTTAGTCTTGACATTATCCCACAATCTGTGTCATGGTCTTTCCTTGCCAGGTCGAGGGCCAAAACTTGGGTCTTACAGACCGGTGCCAATAGCCACCTCCTAGTCTTCCACATAAGTATCACAAAGACAACAAGCATACTACATATACATGCCAAGGTCCAGATCCTAGTCTTGCATATAATTGTCAAGAACTGTATCCAGGTCTTTGATGTAATTTCCAGGTGCCACCACCTGGTCTTCCTACATAATATATCCTAGTGGGTTGGCATTGGTGCCTTCAACCCACGAGTATAGTGAGGAGACTTACCTCACAGTCAGACAAAATAGTTGTGGCAACACGCTGCTCTGAATACCAACTCTACCGGTCACTTATACAAATAACAGTGACCAACACTCGAACTACGTCTTAAAATACCCAAAATACCCTTAGGTCAAACTTGGTCAAAGTCAACGGTCAAAATTCAACCAAGCTAGTCGCCACGTCGTGGCTACAAACCGAAAAAACAAATGGGTCTTGACCAAGTCACCATGTCGTGGCGACCTCAACCACGTTGTGGTGATGAGTTTGGACAACTTAAACCGATAAGTCATTTCCTTCAACTACAAGAGCTCCAAGGCTCATATTTATTCCTTCCCATTGTCTTGATGAGTAAAGTTTCCGACTTTATCCCTCACACCCCTCCATAAGGCAAAGTCCCAACCCAAACCACATAGGGTAACTTAAGACATCTAGATTCTCATTAAGCACCAAATCCTCAGAGTTGCACCTCCAAAGTTTCCATAAATATTTCATACTCCTAAGAAACCCTAAAATACGTGGCTTTATGAACTTGCATATCTAATACATGCCTATTCCATCAAGGTCAAAATTTTGGTTTAATGACCAAAACCCCATGAATGACATCAAAACTTGATTATAAATCAAATCCAAGACACTAAATGCTCCATTAAACCCGGGGATTCATAAAGTTGAAAACCTTATGAGATCCTATCACTTAAATCCATCAAAACATGGGAACACTACTAGAAAAAAGACCTTTAATGAGACGCTTTTTACGACACGCGATAATTAACGATACGCAAAAGGACGTGCCCTTAAAATAGTGTCATCTCTCCAAAAAATTTAAGGATTTACGTCACGCTTTATTGTGTGCCCTTAATTTAGTGTCTCAAGAAAAAAAAAAATTAAAAACACGGAGGGCGCTTTATCTTAAACACGTGTCGTCTGTACCTGTCGCTTTATAATTTTAATGAAACGCGCTTTTAGTAGACAAGGGGGGAAATGAAATCCCCAAAATTTTGAAAACCCGCCTTTTTTTCTATCTTCTATCTATCTTTCATCTTCAACCTAACAAGGACGAGCATTGCACTCTTGATTTCCCTAACTCTTTCTCATTTTCTGATTCAAACTTGAAAGAATCGAAAAAAAATCTATCAATTTTGAAGCCTAAAAAAAATCTAACAAGGACGAGTATCCATCGATCCAACTTCCAAAAATAGAGGGCATCGATTCCACGTCTTCCGGGGTGGGGAGGAAGGAAAAATTGTTGGTCCCGTGTTGGTTTTGTGATGTTCAATCGAAGAAAAGGAAATCAGAATCGACGAAAAAGAGACCGGCTGGCCAGGTGCGTTCGTCGGCCCTCCACTGTTTCATATTTTCTTTTTGTCTTTCTCTATTAATAACTTCGGTTATCTCACCCCTTCTACTCCAAAACAAAATCGATTTATCCTCTTTAGTTCAACAGGGAAACAACAACGTGGTCTACCTTCGCTCCTTGTCAATGTTTCCTCCACCGCCTCTCCCTGTTTGCTCTACCTTCGAAAAAAAAGGAGGGCAGCCGTCGTGACGGTGCCGACCACCGGAAAGTGCAAACGAACTCGATTAGGGCATAATGCAATCATTCATGATGCCAAAGGTAATTAATTAATTTTTTTTGCAGTTTTTAGTTCACCTCTTTTACATGGATTACTTGCAAGTAAAATCGTCTTCTCACATCATGTTTATACGGACTCGGAACCATCGATTCGTTTGTGAGGTATAGTTACCCTTTCTGAAGCATTTGTTTAAATGTAAAATCCGCTCTTTTGTGATGAAATACATACGTATTACTTCTTTTTTGTACATTTTTGTCTACAGATGATGTTCTTTAACCATTTTTTACATTCTCTGTTACTTGAGCCGTAGAATATCAGTGAGTTATGATACCTGAATTTGTTAGTGTGTTTATTTTTGTTAGGTTGAAAGTAGTGATCTTATTGCATATGGTCTGATACCTGAATTTGTTGGAAGGTTTCCAATTCTTGACAACTTATTAGCTCTTACAAAGCCTCAACCTGTCCCGGTACCTTTTCATTAACTGTAGGCATTAATTAACTACTTTTGGTAGGTGTGTTTCTTTTTGTTCTCAATAAGTCCTATATACTATGGGTAAAGTAATGTGGATGAATAAGAAATAATGTTTTGTAGGTGCTACCTCAACCAAAGAATGCATTGGGGAAACGGTACAACAAGTTATTTCAGATGAATCAACTAAGTATTCTTTCATCTCAACAGTCAACAGATTTACTAATGAAAAATGTTAGTTGTAATTGTTTATTATTTTTTGCAGGTTAACCTACACTATACAGAAAGTGCTTTAAGATTAATTACAAGAAAAGCAATAACTAAGAACACTGGGGCCGTGGTCTGAGGGCGTTATTGGAAAACATATTTATGGATGCCATGTATGAGGTTTGTGTCTAAAGATTACTACTGTATTATTTTTTTTCTTTTTATAATGAAATGATAGAAATAGAATGATAATTTATAAATGTAATGCAGATTCCTAATGAAAGAACAGGTAAAGATATAATAGATGTTGTGGTTGTTGATGAGGAAGCAGTTGGGAGTGGCGCTAAAATCCTCCATGGTGAAGCTGCTCTTGCCCATTATCTATCACAACACTTAATAGGTAACTTAAAAGGTTCCATCCTATTTTTGATTTTTGATTAATTAATTAATTTTTGATTAATCTATCACAACACTTACAGGTAACTTGGAAGGAATATTTGCCCCTGGTTGGATAGGATATGGGAATGCTTATGCACCCAAAGAAGCAGATGATCAAGCTATGTCTGGTTATTGAACTGTTGCACGCTTATTTCCTGGGTAATTTATCTTTTTTCTTTTATTTAAATTAAAAAATGATAATATTATCAAAGTGTAATATGATTAAATTATTTGTTTTTAATCTTTAGGTGTCACTTACCTAAACTCGCTGAGCAGGTAGTAATTGCTATACCACATTCTTAAAAAAATGTCTAAAATACCCTTTTCTTTATTTGGTTTGATGTAATTTCATTTTTCTTTGGTTGTGTATAGTTTTTTTTGCAAGCAAATGCAATATGTCCTTCGGATTCACTTGTCATGAACAAATTCACTGGGCACACAAAAGATGTCATGGGTTTGATCAACTGGTACTGGCTCTTTAGTCTTTCTTTTTATATCTTTTTATGAAATCAGCTTATGATATGAGCTCTGTTTTTCACATGGTCTAGGACCACTAATTGCTTAGGATGGTAACTAGGTTGTCTTTTCGTGCCCTCCTTTGATACACCATAAAGGCATGAAGATTCTCTCTCTCTCTCTCTCTCTCTCTCCAAATTCTAAAACAAACAACAACAGATAAATAGATGCCAACATTTTGCTTAAAATTCTGTGAACATTGAAAAAAAAAACGAGGTCGATAGTGCCTTTTTCATGAGATTGTCAAAAGTTGAATAAAATAAAAAAATAAACAAGGGTAATATTGTAATAGGGAGGGTCTTAATACATAAAGTGACCAACCTCTCACTTAGCACGACAAGTCATTTTGATTTTATTAAGTAAAAAAGAAACAACCTTATCAATCTACATGCATTTAGTCATGTACTGCTGTCCCACAATTTGTCATCATAGAAGAAGACCCTGCTGTCCCACAAGGGTAATATTGTAATAGGGCTGCTTTATATGTCATCATAGAAGACCCTGTTGTCCCATAATTTGTAACAATTTGTATTATCATTATTTGATTTTAATAATAATTTGTTTTATCTTATTGTTGAGGTTATAGATCGATAGTCTTACTTTTCATGTCATTATTATTTATTTCTTTTTTTGTTTGTAGTTTCTTGCAGAAACTTTGGATGTTGTTCAAGACATTGATTGGGTCATTTCTCTTGGAAATGCTTTTGCAAAGCAGTATGAGCTTTATACATATGATGATGAGCATTCGGCACTACTTCACAGGTATGAACTCATTATCATTATCATTACATTTTTTTAATTAAATTATCTTATTGAGAGTATTCTTCTCCTACAAGTGTCTTGGTATACTTCTTCAGAAAGTTGATAACATGACTTATGTTCGTGATAAAATCGTCTGGATGTACAAACAAGCAAATAATCTAGATTTCAAGTATTCCAGCACCTTGATAATTATTACATTGCTATGTTCCACATTTAACCCTGTTTTCTAATATTGTTTTGGTTGAACATGTTATTCCTCAAATTTTAACAGATTCTTGAATTGTGACTCACCCCTGCAGCTTTCTGAATGCAGGCTTATTTTGGTGTTGGATTAAGTGGAGTTCTGGCTTGGTGTGTGCGAGTGGGAAGGAACCAACCCAATGCCCCCGGAGTTCTGGCACCTTCCATCTTTACTTCCTATGTATCCAGGTTAATCTACTCGTATTTATTCATGTCTCAAAGTGTGTATTCCAATATCAGGTATCATGATTTGTGTATTTATAAAATTTTGAAATAGGGTCTTGTTTAATGCTTTAGCTGTGTTTGCTCTAAGGGAGATCAACTTATCAAAAGTAAGTTATTGTTTCACCCTTTTATTTAATATTTTTGTAATTGAATGAAAGTCTTAATGAAAGTAATTGACAACCCTTTCTCTGTAAATGATGTTGTGATTGTGGGAGAGGTGTTGTGTTTTTCTCTGTTGCTAGGTAACCTTCTCAACAACAACATTCTACTTAAGCAGGTGAGTAATCAAGATTAAGGGAGACTTGTAATCATGTTTGACATTCCTTTCCAGTAAGAAACAGAGTTGTATGATTATTTGTTAGTTTTATAGGAATGTATAACCCATGTTAGCAATGTATTATTTTTGTTTAACATTTGAATGATTCTTTGTATGACATTACAATTTGTGCAATTTATTTTATTTTTTGAGTGTGAAATTTTATTTTATATTATGCAATGGATTGTATTTTTTGTATATGGTATTTTATTTCTATTATGAGAAATTAAATGCAAATTTAATTTAAAAATTAATAAATATATAAATTTATTTTTTTTAAACATTTAAATTTACGATACGCAAAAATGTGTGTCATCTTCATTTATGACATGGCCTTTCTTGACAGGGGCTTTGTTGATACGCATTGCGTGTCATTAACACGCGCGTCGTAAGGTTACGACACGCGAATGTGTGTCATCTTCCTTTATGACAGGACCTTCCTTGATACGCATTGCGTGTCGTAAACGAATTGCGCGTCGTAAATGCGCGTCGTCTATAGATGACGCGCAAAAGTGTGTCGTCTCTCTTTATGACAGGGCCTTCCTTGACACGCATTTGCGCGTCGTCTGAGCCTTTTACGACGCGCAATGAGCGTCGTAAAATGCTGTTTTTCTAGTAGTGAAAATGGGACAGAAACCAAAAGATATAGCAACATGGCAAGAAAAGGTTGAGTCTTGAACACTCACCACGGTCCAAGAGATATGCTAGCTGAAGAAATGATATTTTCCAAGTAACCACCTCACCAATAGCTTCTCTCTCCTTCTAAAATTACCAAAAAGCACCAAGAATGAGCTCATAAATTCAATAGAGGCTAGGGTTTAGGTTTCTGAGGTTGGGAGGAAGATGGAGGCTGAAACCCTAGCCTTAATGTTCCTTATATAAAGTCAAAATCCCAAAATTAGGATTTCCACTAAAACACATGCCACGTCGTGGTGGGTCATTTAAATCCCACGATCCAAAATGTTATGTCACATCATGGTGATGCTCCACTACGTCGTGGCCACCCCATTTAAAATAAATGCATAAAATTTGATTCATATCTGGATCGAATGTTACATCTACTATGCCTTCTGAGTAAGTGGAATGTTTGATATTTTGGTTAGTGTTATTTTATCTTTATTGTGTAGCAGGAGGTTGGTGTATGGTTAGTGTACATATAGGTATTAGATTGAGTTGGTTTTGTTCATCGTAAGGTAATGTGATAAGGTTGTATATTACTGATGGAATTATAGCAATAACGACATTGTATTGTAAGTCTATAGGACTGAAATTTATAGTAGTCTAAGTGATTGAAAGCTTGTTATTCGAGGAATTCAAGTCAATGGTAGATTTGGTGTTTGTAACACAATACTTGTAGATTATTTAGAAAGAAATAGTGATATGCTTGGTATTGTAATTACCACTATATGTGAATCAGTTGTTAGTGGTATGCTTAGTGTTATAATTACCATTGTTTATCTTTGACGCAAATATGGTTGTAATGGTATGCTTAGTGCTGGAAGTATCATTGTGATGGAATAATGTTAGTCATGATAGTCTTTGTGACTATAATATCATGAACTAAAATTAGTGGTGGTCTTGGTGACTTTAACACCATAATATTGAGAATAAGTTATTCGTGGTGGTCTTGGTAACAGTAACACCACCATATTGGCAATTGTTATTCGTGGTGGTCTTGGTGATTGTAACCTCATGGTGTTATGAGAATGTATAAATTCTTGTATGTTAGCATTATATTATGATAATAGTCTTGGTGGTTGTAATATTATCATTTGTAGAATCGTAAATTTATAGTTACCTTGGTGGTCAAAATAATATACTTGCGTAAGAATATATTGTTGTGAAAGTTTAAATGGCTTCAATGCTAGGAAGAGAAATGTCTGTTGGAGGATTCTGTAATATATGTAGTATTGATTACTAGTGAGGAAAAGTTAAGTGGAATTGATAGTGACTTGCTTAATTGTAAGTGACTATAGTGGTATCTTCACCAAGCCACCTATAAAGAAATGCATTAACAATATTTTATCATACATAGATGACATTGACAGTGATTTATTTTCAGTCCATGAATTTGATGACATTGTTTGAGAATTAGGGTACCAAATTGAGCAGACCATTTACTACCATTCTGCATCCATGATTACCCCTTAGACTATGGATTATTGCCTTTAGGTAATGACCAAGATGTACTTAAATCGATTTTGTATTTCCCTAAACACAAGCTAATAAAGGTGTATATTGAAAATGATCAGACTAGGGTACCCACTTATTTTAAGTCTCCTTCTAGAGTTGTTATTGAGGAGTTAGAACCTAAGAGTATGTTACCATAAATGAATAGAAAGAAACCTGGTACAAGAAAAGAAGGATCATGTAGTAGAAAGCTTGATTTGATCCAACCTATCAATTATGTTATTTAGTAGTCACAGATAAGAGATATGGATGAAGGGCATGATTATTCCAAGACTATTGTTCCATGATGTGCAATTTATATACCTACCAGTTTTAAATTTATAAACCTAACCTACTTAACTACTAATTGCACTTAGGTAGTGTACCTAGTCAAAATTATAGAATAGTTTTTGGTAAGTCGAGTGTGGAACA
This sequence comes from Lactuca sativa, assembly GCF_002870075.4. Lineage (NCBI taxonomy): Eukaryota > Viridiplantae > Streptophyta > Magnoliopsida > Asterales > Asteraceae > Lactuca > Lactuca sativa. The sequence continues at coordinate 196,754,606 of NC_056624.2, forward strand.
TAAGGAACATAATTTTATTAATAAAACAATTACAAAAAATTAAACTAGGAAACAAACTTTAAATAGGGGTTTTACTGATTTTGCAAGATCATAAGAACTTAAATCAAACAACTACCAAATATCACTATTAAACTAAGAAAATAAAACAAATTGAATTCAATATTAAAGAGTACTTTCGTTAGATCCGAATCCACCATTTTCCCTATGGTTGATTTCTTATTAACTTACTATTCTTGGTTACCAAATTATGATGTAACTAGTTATTATTATCAAATTCCAAATTGTTGCCAATCCATGACTTAATATGTTATAACCAAACACAAGTCAACACAAAATTGATATTAAAATAAATTTGGCTATGCACGATAAATCTATAAGTTGCTTTTCTATGATCAAGTCAAGCAACCAAGCACAAAATATGGATCAATTATGCTCTCTAACATAGTTAAAGTTACTAACTTTAATTACCTAATCTAAGATTTATCAATTTAATGATCATAAACCACTAGGTAAACAAATTCCTGTAAATTGAATGATCATCTACTACACAAAACTTGTATCAAGGCAATTAAAAACTATAACTTAAACATGTAAGGTTTTGATTATCAACACTATTAAAACCAACAATAATTAGTCATAATATTGAAATTAACACATAGTTTAAACGGTTAATCATCACCAACGAAAGTATAAGGGTTTTATCCCATAATCATAGCAGAAAACATAAAATCAATGCAAATAAGACTAGACATGATTAAAGGTATCAAACCGAAAGAATTAATGTTCTTTTCGTATAGATCCCTTCAATAATTTAGCTCTAATCAAATTCTGATCCTCCAATGTTTTTCCAGAGGGTATTTGTCCCAGCTCTTCTCCAGAAAATTGGTCAGAAGTCCCTCCATTCGACCTAATGTTCGAAATATATAATTTCCATAAAGCTGGCTCCCACGTCGTGGCAAATAGTCCCCACGGCGTGACGATCATTTAAATCGCGTATCCTCCAAGAAAAAAATTTGATCGCGAATATTCTACTCACCACGGCGTGGCAAAGGATCTCTACGTCGTGAGCCTCAAATTTCTTGAGTTCTTTTGACTTTGATTGACTTGGTCCAATATTCCTGCTTCGAGCTCCGCATTTGCTTCCTTTTCATCCTGAGCAGGTATTTGTTGCTACAAAACATATTTCAAATATAGCAAGTACCGTTTGTCCTAAAATAAGCACAATTGTAGCTAAAACTATTAAGATAATGCACAAAGTATATGAATAAATATGCAAAAATCAAAATACCCTACACTTGACTTTTTCTTGCCACCAAGCAAATCTGATTTTATAATCATCATACTGTCACATCAAAACCATAGCCACTAACATCGCACAAGACAATCGATTTTGAGCTCATCCATTACGTCGAGACCATAATGCATGTATTTGCATCTAATGACTCATAAGTACTTCTCCAATCCTAAATAATCACAATTCCTCACAAACACTTCCCATTTATTTTGAACAACATTCATATTATCCATCCCTCCAAATATATCCTCATAAATCATTCTTTACCTCAAGGTATTTATGGTTAAGCACCCAAGCATACATATGGAAAAATAACCTAGAAAGAAAATTACAATAAATAATAACTTGGAAAATTGCCTTATTCTTCAACCTGAGTCTTCGATTTTTGGAACTTTTGAACTTTTCTTCATAACATTTGATCTTTCTAGCTTTGTAGACTCTTATTCACTCAAACTTTTGCAACATTTTTTATTTTATTTTATTTTTTTTACTAGTTTTTTCACTCAAAACTAAAAACCTAAAAACATATGCTTAAGCTTAGAAACTTAACTTCAACCGTTATTGGTTAAATGTATTAGTCTAAAGTGTAACGACTACATAAGTTCTCTTGAATATATTTTAGGTACACGATGCTAAACATATTATGTCCTTCAAACTAAACAAGGTTATGTTTTTGTCCCATGATTTCACTAGGATAAGGAAGCCACAAATATAGTAGAACATATATTGGCTCAATTAAGCAGCAAAGTGTGCATCGGATCACCCTACATAACTCTAACAACCTAAGTCTCACACAACAACATAATAATTTTTTTATCTAGATTCAATTTTAGACAATTTTTCAAGTTTTTCTATTTTTTTTAAATCCTAGTTATTTTTATTATTATTTTATCTTTTAAATCAGTATGCTTGCATGCCAATATTCGACCCCCTATCCCAAACTTACTTCATGCAATGTCCCCATTGCATGCATAAAAAATTAAAGAACATAAAATTAATGAGGGAGAAACTGGAACAGACTCCCATAGGGTAGTAGTGGCGAGATCGAAATTGAAATTTGTGTGGTTGATATCTCGTATAATGGCTGAAAAAACAGTACCTATTGACTCTCCGTTCGTGGATGTGCTGGATAAATATAACCCAAAGACACATCTTCAAAAAGTGTGCAAAATTTTTCCACAATGTTGGAAGTATACGCCACGTCGTGGAGGTGAGTCTGACAGAGTTTGATCACGATAAAATCAAATGCCACGACATGGAGGAGATGGCCACATCGTGGAGGTTTCACAGAATGTATTTTAAGCCAAATTGTAATGAATTTCTCTACTTATTAATGACGTAAGACCATCCCAAACCTCTTCTTTTCTGTAGAATTCTTTCAAACCCTTACCGTCATTTTATAGGCACCCTGCAGTTATTCTAAGATGTGGCTCTTGATTGTAATATTCAAAATCTCTTGGCTTTTCCAATTAAACCACTTCACTTCTTTCATTTCTTTCAACACTGCAAACACGAGATCAAAATCTAGAAAAACATTATAACATCAAATCTGAGTAAAATTTTCATTTTTGAAATACAACCTAATAACCATAATTGTTTACAAAACATTGTTTCAAAAGTTATAGTCAATAAACAGAGTATCCTAAAATCCCAAAAACATAAAATCTAAAGGATTTACATGATCATGCCTTCGCCTTGCCACAATCATCTGAAGTACCTAAAAAATAAACTGAAACTATAAGCCAAAGTTTAGTGAGTTCCCCTAAAGTACCACCACAAAAACATATAACTAAACAAATACTAGGTCCACAACCTCCTGGTTACATTACCCCTAGCCCACAAACTTCCGGTTGGAATGCTCCGGCCTACAACCTTCTGGTTGGATTTCCTAATACATGCTGGGTCCACAACCTCCTGGTTGGATTTCCCCTGGCCCACAACCTTCCGGTTGGAATGTACCAACCTACAACCTTTCGGTTGGAATGCCCAGTCTGTTGACTGACAACACAAAGCAGTACATTCTCAACCCCAACATACCATGTCGACATATACATAACAAATAACATATATTCATCAACATATAATCATATAACTAGTTATCAGACAAATAGGCATATCTACAGATCACTACATCATAGCAACATCCTATATACCAGGACATATATCTAACTATTCACTACAACATAACAACATCCTTTATTCCAGGATACATAATCTTGTGGGATGGAATTGGTGCCTTCAACCCATAAGTACAATGAGGAAAAACTTACCTCTCAGTTTGAAAAGATTGTTGAACAGGACACCGCTCCGAATATCAGCTCAACCGGTCACCAATTCATTGGAACATGACAAAACTTAACTTATAATAAAAATACCCAAAATACTCCTAGGTCGAACTTGGTCAAAAGAAGTCAATACCAAAAAGTCAAAAAGTTAAGCTGAGTCAATTCAGTTGAGTATGTTGGGTGTAATCAGCTGGTATACATGGCATACTCGAGCTTGACTAGAAATAGGGTCTTTGACCTTATACGTGCAGCGTACCTAGGGTACGCCCAACGTACTCAGTTGCTTCCTTTCCTTCTATTAAAAGCTTAATTCTTTAAGCTCTTTCGTCCAAATTCCAGATCTAATCCTCAAATTTTATTCTTAACCATAAAGTTTCTAACTCTATGGTCTTGCATGGCTATTAAGTGTTGAATACCAAAACCCTAACTTTTTAACTCATTAAGACATCCTAGTTCATGGATGGAAGGAAACTAATGACCAAAATTACATTTTTATGCTTCTACACACTCCAAAATGTTTGAATTGACAACTCATATGAATTAGAGTAACCCATACTCATATTACCAAGCTTATGGGACCAAGAGAACACAAATCCACAACTAAACAAGATCTAATCAATATTTCATCAAGTCCATATCTTTTTACCTTCAAAAGGTGTCAAATGATGATGTGATTCTGGATTCAAAAGTGCTCTACTCTTCTAAGACGGTCTCTTCTTCTTCCTTCCTCCTTCAAGATCACCAAAACACACACAAATGGCTCAAAGATGCTCTCAAAAGGATTAGGGTTTGCAACGGAGTCGAAATGGGCTTGGAGGCTGATGAAAGAAAGAACCAAGAAGCCTTGATAGTTAAGGATGTTTAAATTGGGTCCAAACCCTAAAAATTGGGGTTTAGGATTCTGTCATGTACGCCCAGCATATGCATGCTTCACCCAAAAATTACGAAAATGCCATTATAGGCCAATTTGCAAACAATTCTCGCACATAAGGGTTAAAAATGTAATTTACCTGAGTTTTGAATGCTACAATTCTCCCCCATATGAATCAGACTTCGTCCTCGAAGTCCGCTGTTGAGAACAACTCAGGATAGTGCTCTCGCATCTCTGTCTCCGGTTCCCAAGTCCCTTCAAACCCCTTCTGATGCTACCACTGGACATTGACCAAAGATACCACCTTGTTCCACATGGCCTTCAACTTTCGATCCAAGATTGCCACTGGTCTCTCAACATACTTCAGGCGATCATCAACCTGAATATCATCCAAAGGAATGACATACACTTCCGAAGCTGAGAAACATGGGAGGTGTAGTGGATCAGACTGAGTTATTAAGGCAAATCCAGCCTGTAAGCTACCTTGCCAACCCTGGCAATCACTCGAAATGGCCTGATATACTGGGGCCCCAACTTTCCCCTCTTCCTGAAGAATATTACACACTTCCAGGGTGACACGTTCATCAAAACCCTATCACCGACCTGGAACTCCAACTTAGATCGACACATGTCAGTATAACTCTTCTGCCGACTCTGAGTCGTATGCAATCTCTGTCTGATCTACTGAATAAGATATGTCATCTAAAGAACCACCTCGGTCTTCCCCATAACCCCGTGACCAACCTCTCCCCAGCAAAATAGGCTATGACACTTCCTCCCATAGATAATCTCAAATGACAGCGTACCAATACTAGAGTGATAGTTGTTGTTGTAAGAAAAATCAACCAGGGGAAGGTAGGAGTACCAACTCCCGCCGAAATCTATGACACATGCTCTTAAAATATCCTCAATTGTCTGAATGGTCCTCTGGCTATGGCCGTCAGCCTGCGGACGATAAGCAGTGCTAAGATGTAACCTCGTACCTAGTTCCTTGTGGAACTTCTGCCAAAAACGAAAAGTGAACCGAACATCTCGATCAAATACAATGGAACTGGAATACTATGCCGAGCAACTATAACCCAAATCGCATCAAACCGCATAGCCATCCGAGGTAACTTGGTAATGAAATCCATAGTAATATGTTCCCATTTCCACATGGGAACCACCAAAAGCTAAAGCTTGTCATGCAGCCTCTGGTGCTCGACCTTGACTATCCGACAGGTCAAGCCCCTCTCAACATACCAGACTATCTCCCTCTTCATGCACGACCACCAATAACTAAGTTGCAAATCCATATACATCTTGGTGGCTCCAGGGTGTATTAAATATGGACTTGTGTGCCTCCTCCAGCACAGTCTGGCTGATCCAACCAAAATTTGGTACCCAAACCCGACCATACTGGGTCAATAATCCTTTATTGTCAGAAATAAACATGTCAATCTCGCCCCTGAGTCTCTCTTGTTTCCAATTCTCCTTCTTGATTCCCCCATCCTGAGCCTACCTAATCAAATCCAACAATGGAGAATCAATTGAAATCCTCATACATAGGCTCCCAATATCAGAACTAGCCATCTAAACATCAACGATCACATTCGCTTTCCCTGGGTGATACGGAATCTCGCGATCATAATCCTTGACCACGTCAAGCCACCTACGATGTTTCATGTTCATATTTGACCAATCCATTAGATATCTCAAACTCTTCTGGTCTGCATAGATAGTACATAGGACCCCATTTAAATAATGTCGATAAATCTTGAGAGAAAACACCACTGCTCCCAACTCCAAATCATGAGTTGGAGAATGAACCTCATGCGGCTTCAGTTGTCAAGAAGCATAAGCAATAACCCTCCCTCACTGCATAAGAATGGCTCCTAGGACGATGATGGTGCATCACAAAATACCACAAAATCCTCAACACCCTCAATGACGGTCAATAGTGGGGCCTCACATAACTTATGTCTCAGAGTCTCGAATGCATCCCACTGTTCAAGCCCCCAGCAGAAATGCATTCCCTTCCTCGTCATACGAGTGTGGGTGCAAAAATCTTGGAGAAATCCTGAATAAATCTCCAATAATACCTTATTAATCCCAAGAAACTCCTTATCTCCAAGGGAGACTTAGAAACCTCCCACTGCATCACAGAGTCAATCTTGGCTGGATCGGCCAAAATCTCATTCTGGTTAACGAGATACCCTAAGAATTAGACCTCTCGTAACCAAAACTCACACTTCGAGAACTTGGCATACAACCATTCTCTCCTTAAACTCCCAGAATCTCTCCAAGATATCATCAACGAAAACAATGTCTGATCGACTGACAATCATCCTGCATACCTGATTCATCAAATCCGTAAATGTCGCATGCACATTAGTGAGCCCAAACAACATCACCATGAACTCGTAATGACCATAATGAGTCCAAAAAGTGGTCTTCTCCATGTCCACCTCTCTAAACCTCATCCAATGATGCCCCAAACTCAAATCAATCTTGGAAAACCTAGATGCACCCTACAACCGATAGAAGAGGTCATCAATCTGCGGAAGTGTGTAACATTTCTTCACCGTCAACTTGTTCAACTCCCGATAATCAATGCACAAATGGTGTGAACCATCCATGTTCTTCACAAACAAAATCGATGCTCCCCACAGAGAACTGCTCGGCCTAATAAACTGTTTACCCAACAGATCCTAAAGTTGTGAGGACAACTCATGCATCTTAGGTCGTACCAATCGGTATGACGTCTTAGTAGTCAGAGCCACACCTAGAACCAAATTGATCAAGAACTCAACCTGCCTCGCAGGAGGCACACCGAGTAACTCTTCTGGGAACACATGAGCAAAAACTCTAACAATAGGCACATCCGAAACTAAAACCTGCTTCCCATCTCGAGTATTGACCACATACACAAGATAACCCATACAAACATGTTGAATATACTATTGATCCCTAGCCGCAGAACAAAAGGTTGACCCAATCCCGGTACCATTTCCATAAATAACCAGTTCTCCTCCACTTGGGGTTCGAACCACCACCCGTTGACCCTCACAATCAATCATAGCCCTATACTTGCTCAACCAATCCATCCCTCCTATCACGCACACATCCCCAATGAAGATAGGAATCAGATCAATCGGACAAGGCACCCTAAAAATCTCCAAGATACAACCCTGATAAACGCTCGATACAGAAATCGCGTGTTTGTTGGCTATAGAAACCCGCAACAGACACTCCAACTCTCCAAGATTCATATCAAAATTCCTACTGAAAGACTGAGACACAAAAGACTGAATTGCACCCGAGTCTAAAAGCACAAAAGCAAGTAAGGAATTCACTAAGAATGTACCTAGCATAATCATAAATATAAGCATAACATAAAATAAGCGACATAATAATAAATGGAGACATACTAGTAACGACGCCTGGCATCTCCCTGGCCTCCTTTGCAGTGAGCTGGAAAGCATGATCTCAATCCCTCGGGGGCTCCGCCCTACTCTAACGTTCATCTATGATCCTCAAAGTATCTAGTGTTGGAGCCTGCATCGGCCTATCCGCGAGCAATAGAAATTGGGCCTTTACATGGCCCATCTGATCACAGTGATAACAAATCCTAACGCTCGGTACTGGGGCCTGTTGATGACAATACTTGGCATAACGCCCCTCATTGCCATAGTTGTAGCATACAGATGATGATCGGGAAACACCTTCATGAACCTTGCAGCACTTGCCATAAGTGCAACCTCTCTATCCCCTAGATCTTGAATCAGCAGGCTTGAATCGCATCATGCATGCTGTGACTGAACAACAGTCTGCCTTAACTCCATAGTCTAAATCCTCATCTCAATCTCCCGCCTCCTTACAACATCTTGAAGCTCAACGAGGGTACTATAATGTTGGGTGGACACGAACTGTCAAATATCTATCTTGATCATGCTCAAGTATCGAGTCATCCGAGCCTGCTCCAAAGCAGCAAACTCATGGTCGAAAAGATCCATGTTAGTTAATATCTTGGTGATCTCCATCACCGTCTATGTCGTCTGTCTCAGATCCAAGTACTCTTGAGCCAACCTCTCCCTCTCCACCAAAGGAACGTATCTCACATGGAACATCTCCAAGAACTACTCCTAAGTAAAAACATCTCTCTGCTTAGGAGTGTAAGTACTAGTAACCAAGCTCCACCAATCCTTTGCCCCCAACTGGATAAGGTTCAATCTGCACTTCATCGTCTAGTCAGCAAGGCAAGAACATGTGAAGAAACAACCTTCCACATCAGATAGCAATCTCATCACGGGGTCCCTGACCCTATCAAACTCTGGGGGCGTGGTATAATTGTGGTAACTACAACAACAACATCATCAGAAAGCGAAACATATTGATCATCAAATAGCTCAATCATGGCGGACTTGATAGACCGGAACAACTCCGAAAAAGATCCCCGGACAACAGTAGCCACCACAACAACAATCATCTCTAGCCACTCGCTCCAGATCCGGAACCAGATCCTCTCGTGAACACCATACTGAAAATAAACCAAGATATACATAAGAAAGGCCATAATACATAATACTACAATCACATGGCGAGACCAAACCCTCATGTTCTGTGACTTCCTTGCTACGCATATGGATCCTGTGCTTTAAGTAGTACGGGCCCATACTACCTTCCACACCTACCCGTGTTTATCTCAAGGATCATCACAAACACCTGAAACAAATACAACAACCAAGATACTCATACATCCTATCCTCACTCTATCGAGAGTGGCTAAACATTCCTTATCTAACCGGCTGCTCACTCATGTACTCATCCATGAAGCTTCCATCGACCATGCGACCACTTATGCATGCTAATCATACATAAAGCTGGATCTTATAGACAGTTGAATACTTGATTCTACCCTAAGCCTACAACCAAACAAGGAACAAGAAATAAGGCTAAACCAAACATTCATAGGCTATAAAATCTTAGTTATGTACAACTATTATGCATACACGAAGCAACTATAGTAATGATGTCAATTTCATACAAGAAGTCATCCTAAGCTATTAGACATCATACATCAGGCAATTCTATCATGCAATCCCTAAAGATCCCTAGCCTATCACTATGTAACGTCCAGAACTTATAAGGTATTATTCATATTTATATAAGGTTAATGAATTTAATTGGGTTGGGCTTTGACCATTGGGTCCTTCTGATTGGGCCGAGAAGTGTCGTATGCAGGGCGTACCATGCCATGTACGCTCAACGTACTCAAGGGATAAGGATGCAAATTCCATGCGCATACACCCATCGTACCAAAGGGTACGCGCAACATACGCATGCAACCTCTAAAACCCTAAAATTTAGGGTTTGCACCCTATTTAAGCAACTTATGATCTTCAAAGCCCTTATCCTCCCAGCCTCCCTTGCCCTCTCAGTGCCCAACTCGAACCCTAACCCTCTTGATCATATTTTGTATCTTACTTTGAGTTTTTGGTGTAACTTTGGTGATTTTGAAGAAGGAGCAAGAGGTTGGAAAGGACTTGTAGATCTAGAAGTTTGACCTCATTTTTTACTCATTTGAGGTATCAAGCTTCAAACTTGACCATTGCATGCTTAGATTTGATTTTGGGGTGTTTTATGTCACTTTTGAACCCCGTTGTTGAGGTTTCTTGTATCTTGATAGTTCCAAACCAAAATAGTTGTCCTTTTGAGCTCTTGGAAGCATTTAGAGTCATAAAAATCGGACCTCGATGGTTAATCCATAACCATGCAAGTGTTTGATGCTCACTAAGTTGGTTTAAGGACTTAAATCATGTTTTTACCCCCATCCAAGCATGCAAAGACATAAAGTATGTGACTTTATGGATTAGGAGGTCTTAAAGGACCTGGATCTATGTTATAGACATGAGGTGAATGCGGTGGCATACTCATCCACACTCATCCTTCCTTTCTTCAAGTTCTGAAATTCGTTGTTTAGATCTATCAGATCTATCTCTGAGCAGTACTGCATTTTCAACTGCTCCACGAATGCTTCCCAAGACATTCGCATGGCTTCTCCTTGTGGCATTGTATCTGCCAACAACTTCCACCAACTTAGCACTCCATTCTTTAGTTGTTTGACTGCAAAGACAGTCTTTTGGCTGTCGTTACACTCACAACTCTCAAACACCATCTCCATTTTGGAGATCCAGTCCATAATATCAACCGGCTTCGGGCTTCCGGAAAGGCTTGGTGGCTTCGCACCCAAGAAGTTCTTATACATTAGTCCATCCTTGTCGTTTCCCCTCTCTGGGTCATTCCTTCATTCTCCTTGAGTCCCAACTTGACTCACAGTACGGGTGTAGTTTCCTTCCTCCGGTTGCTCGAGGATCAGCTCAGGATGCTCAATAGGCATGGTAGGTTCGTGCCTATTTTCATGCAACATCCTCCTCATTTCTTCCCTTTGTTCAGCTAACATAGCCCGAATCATGGCTTGTACTCCAGCCATGGTGATTGGTTCAGGTGCAGCTTCTACTATAACAGGTATTTGTTCAATCACTAGGGGATGTTGATTCCTATTTCCATTTGCGTTCCCGACTCCACTTCGGGTTCTTGCCATTTCGATCTATACACCAATTCAGAATTTTGGTGTGTAATGACGAGAATTAAGATAGGAAAGAATTTATTTACGATCGACGTGCAAATCTCCCTATTAGTCCGAAAAGTTACATGCCAGTTCTACTACCATAATTAAACGTTTAGAAGTCTGAACACGTAAAGTTTCTAGATCCGGTCGGTAACAGACCATAGATCCGATCATAGATTTAGCATCATAAATCATTTAGCACATAAAAGCATGTTAGGCATTTTCCCTAAATAAGCTATTGCTTGTGTCTATTCAGGTGTATTACCTAAGACACACTCCTCACAATCATTGCTTAGCATTCTAAGTTTAAGTCTAGAAATAAATCCATATTCCTAGTTCTCTTAAACTAATGCTCTGATACCAACTGTGACATCCCCATTTTCACGGCCAGAAAAGACCGATTTTGTTTATGCTTTATAAAAATCAGAGTACCTCTTTTAATAAAAATGTTGCGGAATTTGTTCCCAGTAAAACATGATAAATACGTTATCAAAGCATTTACAAAGAAAAGTATTTTTATTCATTTTAAAACATTTGGGATGTCATCGTCAATACAGAAACATAAGCATAAACAAAACATACATTCATTATCACTAGTGATTTATATCTCCTTAATCTCTCAGTGTAATGTGACTTCATATCAACACATGTGATATAAATAAATTGAGTAGGTTAGGTTGGGAAACCTGGTGAGTACATAGGGTTTTCAACCCACAATAATATAATTATTAGGTTTAATCATCAAACAGTCAACCATATTACCCATCCCCATTATCTTCTTTACTCTTAAGGATTTGCCCTAAGAATCATTTATTCCTTGTTCATTTATTCCGAAGGATCATCCTAAGGAATCAGCACGAAGTCCATCGTTGCCAAGGTTTACACAACAGGCACTAAGTCTGCATAGTCGCCAGGGTTTAGGCACCAAGTCTGCATGGTCACCAAGGTTTAGGCATGAAGTCTGCATGATCGCCAAGGTTTAGGCACTAAGTCTACATAGACACCAGGGTTTAGGCATCAAGTTTGCATGATCGCCAAGGTTTAGAGTACACCGGGTGAACACATCGTTCACAACACCTACAGGTTGCGTGCCTGCTAGTGTTCCACTAGACTGTCTAAAATAGTTCGTGGTTGTCATTCATACTCTGCTAGATGATGGGGCAAGCATTTGGGAACAAGGCTTCTCATATCGTCCACCTCTCACCCTTCCCTCATCATCTATATCACCTCTCAACTCATCATCCAACTCATATTTCATCTACCCATGTTTTACCCAACATATTATGTAGATATAAATACATATACAGTTTAAATCATATAAAACTTGTATAAAATCGTTAATCCAACATAGATAGCAAGTATACAGATAATATGCACACATAGCACGTAGTTTATATAAAATACTTCATATCTATGTGTAAGATGAAAGGGACCATGCACTCGCTTGATAAGGTGGTGACTCGGTACTCGGACAACGCTTCGTTTACTTTAGAATAATTTCCTTCGACAAAACCTAGTATTATTACCACTAGATTTTAGTCTAATATTTACCGTGACTAATTATTATTATTATTATTATTATTATTATTATTATTATTATTATTATTATTATTATTATTATTATTATTATTATTATATAAGCGTTTAAACAATACTTTCCAACCACTATGTACAGACAGGGGCTAGACATAAAACACCGGAGGGCAGGACCATTCTGAAATCCAACAACCCTATGCGGCCCTTTAAACCAGATTCCCCGTACCGCGAGTAGTTAAAAAGATATTATAACGACACTTACATAAGTCATAATAATAGCTCAAATATTTATTATAAGTTCATAATAACAATACTAGTTTTAAATATAAGCTATATTAAAATAGGGTATGCATAACTTACTTACAAGGGGGTTTTAGCTAGGATTCGGGCTCTACAGGGGCAGAATTTCGTCGCTGAATCTTTCTAAGAAAGATTCGTGCAGCGCTTCAGCGCTCGCCTTACTATGCTAAAACTACAGAAAGAGAATTCGAATCACGAGGGACCGAAATGCTCAGGGGATAAGAAGAGAAAGACTCTTAAATCAAGAGAATCGTGCAAGAAATATGAGAGCCAAAGCCTCTTATTTATAGTAATTGAATTTACAAAAACTACCCTCCATAATTACTTAATGACCTTATAGTTATATAAGCGACTAAACTAGTCTTATAATAACCGCATCGTCGAAAGTACTCAACACTATTTTAAATAGATTTAACGATATTTGTACTAAACTAGTGTCGAAAGTACTCAACACTAGTCTTATAATAACCGCATCGTCGATACCTTTCCAATGATATATACATTTGTAACTCATTCATACGAACTCCATTTTTAATAAATAAATATGCTATTATAATTTGTAACTCATTCATACGAACTCCATTTCTGAAATTCTTTATATCCATGCGTTGGTATTTACGAGTATTGCAACTTTCATTTAGACGTCGTCAGCTAATTCTCATTCTATCTCAGATTTACAAAACTGTGTCGAATTTATCGCACTTGAAGAGCAGGGACCAAGTTTCGTCCATATCTTTAACATACGAGCTCTAATCTCGACATTCTTTATATCCGCGCGTAGGTAAAAAAAGATCTAAAACTTTCATTTAGACTCCGTCGGCTAATTCTCGACCGATCTTAAATTTAACAGTAGGAAGAGATTATATTGTTAAATGTCCGCGTAAAATTCATAACTTCTACATACGGACTCCGTTTTTGTCTGTCTTTTTACCATTTAGTTCCTATTAATGAGATCTTCAACTCTCATTTAGGTTGTGTAGGCCAAAAACTGCTCGAACTAAAATTCGAGTTTCGGGCCGTGCACTCCTATGCCAAATGTTAGAAAATTCATAACTTCCTTATACGAAGTCGGATTTGGGCGTTCTTTTTATGGACGCTATCAGTTTAACATATTCTACGAATTTTGTTTAATGCTAAAAAGTCCTCTATCGTAAATTCACTATTTACGTCTCCCATTGTTATGCCGGTTTTGCCGAAAAACTTTGACGAGTCATAACTTCTTCGTTATAACTTGGATTTCGGCGTTCTTTATATGTATCGAACCCTTGTAACATATAATACAACTTGGTTAAGAGTAATCCTTCTAAATAATCTTCCATCAAAAGCTCGATTTTGATGCTTATTGTCTCTAAATTGACTAGCCCGGATCTGTGGGCGTTACAATTGGTGGGCCACTTGAGGGTTGGGAAGACTAATTTAGATTTGGGGCCTTTCATGTTAAGGTGTTAGGCCCTAGGTATTGGACCAATTATTAAGGGGGTAAAATGGTCATATTACCCTAAGAAGGATTATTAGTTTTTGATTATGTGTTATTGCGGTGATGATAGCCCGGGGAGTCGTAGGAGCTACCGCTAGAGATTTACTACCGTGAGATTCTGCATTCAGCTTCACGAGGTGAGTTACCTTCCTGGAGGAGTGGTTCAAAAGCACCAATGTCGGCTCACTAGTAGTTGATTATAGTTGAGATTATTGTCTTTGTGATAATTGTCTGGTATAACATTATCTATTATGTTTTATGTGCTAGTATGCTATGTTATTATGTAGTAGTGGTAGGGGTGAAATAGTCCCCATAACCGGTTGAAATAAACCGTAAGGTAGGTTGGGTACCAGATATGCCCAGCAGGGTAGGTCGAGCACCCAGATATGCTTGACAGGGTAGTTCGGGCACCCAAATATACCTGACAGGGTAGACCGGGCAACCAGATATGCCTGGCAATATGTGTTTATGTGGTATGATGTGGGAACTCACTAATCTTTGTGCTTACAGTTTTTAGTTTTGGTTTCAGGTACCTCTTCTTCGAAGGGAAAGGAGTCGGCATGATTGCAATGCATCACACCATTATTCAGCACATGATATTCTTGGGAGATATACTCTGATATGTTTTATTGTGACATTTTTTGATTATTAACATTTGGTTGTGTATGAGAAGACACAATGAATGTTTGTAACACTAATGGTTTCCTAACTGCTTATTTAAAAATGAAAATTTTGGTCTTAATTTTTGGGATGTTACAAGTAGGTATCAGAGCCTTGGTTTGAGGGATTCGGACAAACCTTCGGGGGTGTCTGGAATCAAATCGAGGGTTTGAGAAATATTTACAACGAAAACGATTTTCTAAAATTTTAAAATTAAGGGTTTTGAGAAAGAACAAGGAGTTTGATGCGTGCAATCGGCCGAGCTCAAGTAAGTTTCCCTAAGATACCATACATGTTTGCTATGATATAATTATGAGAATTGCATGCTAGGATAGGGCTAAGGATCTATGAAAGGATGCCTTATATGTTTACTGTATGTGTATGAGAATTGCATGCTAGATTAGGGCTGAGGATCTAAGAAAATGCCTTATATGCCTGTTGTATGTGCTTATTGAAGTGCATGTTAGTAATGATTAATCAGTAATACGATGGCTTGATTAGGATATGCTTGGTTTTGGTTACTGAATGCTCGAATGTTGCTTGCTTTGTGCTTTTAGGAGTCCTAGTTATCTTTAATTAACTAGTAAACGAATATGTTAAGTTACATATTACGAGGAATAAATAATTTCAGAAGGTTAGGTCTAGCCCTATTTCGCAGCACTTGTTTGAGTCCAACCGTTGTAGGGTAGGGCCTCTCATTCGAAGAATTATCTAGTCTTAGTAATATGTAATGGTATTCACGAGCTAGTTAGGGAGAGATAGCAGGGGCTTCTTATGCACATGATGGCAGAGAGTAGGTCAGAGATTACCCTAGGGTAAGCCTAGGATGAGATTAGTGCAGTAAGCAGTAGTAGTGAAAGGGACTTGTTGGAGTCAAGGCAATTTTCAAGGAAAATACAGATAGATGTGGAACGTAGTATGGGCCCGTACTTGTAACATTTGTCACTTGAGGTAATAATTATTTAATATTTCTTTAATTAATTAATTATTGGGCTAAGAATTTAATAGATGGATTATTAAGTAGACCATTAGTGAGTGGGCCGTGTAGTTGGGCTTCCCAGAAGACGTACGTTGGGCGTAAGCTTGGTGTACGTGGGGTGTAGAGGAGCTTTGGATTCGGGGGGGCGCATACACGTACGCGCAACGTACCAATGTGTATGCACAATGTTCGTAAGCAGACTACAAACCCTAAAAATTAGGGTTTAAGCCATATAAATACAACAGTATGAATCAAACCCTAGCCTCCTTACCAGCCTCTCAACCTCAGAAACCCTAGATAGTCTCCATTTTCTCATTCTTGATTGTGTTTGTCCTTGTGAAGCTTGTTTTAGATCCTTAAAGCTTGAAATAAGAAATGAGAAGCTAGTGAAGAGGAACTTGAGTATCTAGAGCTCATAGATTCGGGATAGCATCGTCATTTGGGACTCTTTGAAGGTATAAACTTCACAACTTTCCTCATGTATGCTTAGATTTAGTGTAGGGATGTTTTGGGATCTTTTTAGTCCCGGGAATTGCCTCGGTTTGGGTCAATATTTGGTCTTAATAGTTATTGGGCCTTAATGGGCCATCAGAATTCAGATAACGGGCCAAGGACATGTTTGGGCTTAGGGAAAGTCCATTTTAGGAGTTGGGCCAATTTAGCAAATTAGACCATTGGTGAGCCTTTAGTGTGCCATTAGTGGGCTTGGAAAGATTAGAAGGAATTGGTCCTAGGTTATGGTCCAAATTAGATCAAGGGTAAAATGGTCATTTTACCCTAAGAAGAATTATTGGATTTTGACTAAGTATTGTTGATAATAATAGTCGGGGAGTCGCAGGAGCAACCGATAGAGATTCCTAACCGAGAGGTTCAGCAGTCAACTTTGTGAGGTGAGTTTTCCTCCAGTAGGAACGGGTCGAAGGCACCAATGTCGGCCCGTTTATGTATGTAGCATTTACCAAAACTAGGTTCGATGTCGGGGTTATCCCGATGTAGATTATATGTTTCCTGACTTTGGTCTAATGTCGGGGAAAGCTAGAGGAATGTTTGTATGCTTGATGTCTTCGTGATTCTTGCATGTGTTTGTTTATATGTTCCAAACTTCGGTCCGATGTCGGGGCAAGCCCGATGAATATTTAGCTTATATGTTATGTTTATATGTTCTGGGCTTCGGTCTGATGTTGGGGAAAGCCCGAGGAATGTTTTATATGTTTATGTTGTATGTTATGTTATATGCTTGATGATATGTGATATGTATACCAGACTTCGGTCTGATGTCGGGCGGGGTC
Organism: Lactuca sativa; assembly: GCF_002870075.4. Classification (NCBI taxonomy): domain Eukaryota; kingdom Viridiplantae; phylum Streptophyta; class Magnoliopsida; order Asterales; family Asteraceae; genus Lactuca; species Lactuca sativa. The sequence goes on from NC_056624.2 coordinate 196,771,907, forward strand.
CGATGCCAGAATTTGGTCCGATGTCGGGCGGGGCCCAATGTAGCGGGCAAGGCCCAATATATGTTATTATGTGATTATGTGTATGGTTTGTGGTATTTTGCGGAGACTCACTAAGCTTCGTGCTTACAGTTTTCTGTTTTGGTTTTAGGTACTTCCGGTAGCAAGGGGAAGAGCTTGAGATGATTGCACTACACACAACATATGTTCAGCCTGGGATGTTATACTCTGATATATGTTTTGACAGATGTTATGATATTTTGAGACATGCTACTTATGTTTTATGAGACGACTTGGATTACTATTGTTTTATTTAATATTTAAAACGAAATTTTTAGACAATATTTTTGGGATGTTTCAATACTACTAGAAGTAGATGATCCATACTCGAATTAAGGAGAGCTGAGATTAAACCAGGGAACTTGTAGTGAGCATGAGGTCTCTCGATGTTATGTATAGCCCTAACGATTGTTAGTTTTGTTTCAGTATGGCGGTGACACGTCACAAAGTAAGAGGTTCAGGATTTAGGTCAGGTTCGGGTACGAGTTCCGAACCGATTGATGAACACTACAAGAACAACGCGATTTTTCTAGGGAAAGTCGCTATGGAACGTATTTTTGTTGTTAATCTGCAATGGATCGTGCTATGGAATGTCGTTCCATAGCAAGTTTGCTACCACATTGACTATGGAATTTATTTCCGGTAGTGAGAATGGGACTTGCTAGGGAAAATGTTACCGAATCCATATCCGTTGGTATTATGCTACCGATATTTCTATGGAAAAAAAATTTGTAGCAATTTTTCAACGAAATTTGTTACGAAATCACTTTCCATTGTACTGCTGCTATGGAATTAATTATCGTGGTTACTATGCAACAGAATTTGTGACGGAACCAATTCCATAATTCTTTTGCTATGGAAGTATCATTCGTAGGTATTTGTTAGGGAATTTTGCTATGTAATTTGATTTCGCTTGCTTGCTTTTCTAAGGAACAAAAAGGCTAGCTGATTTGTGACGCCATTTGTTACGAAATTATATTCTGTAGCAACGTTGATAAGGAGTATTTCAATTTCATAGATATTTAGCTACGAAAATTTGCACCGGCAATAAAACTCGTAGAATCATCAAGTTCGTGATGGTGTGTTTGGTTTGTTTCTTTGTTGGGATGTTGTATGCTTAAGTAATTTTCTTATTCTATGGATGAATTATTATTATGATCAATGGAATTGATAAAATATGGTTTGAATGATAGGTTTTTGAATTAGTAATATATTTTGTTTGTTTTATTGTATTTTATATGTAATTATTACTAGGAAAAAACAAACATTTGCTATTATATATGTTTATGTTATCTTGAATAATTTTTTAGCATTTCAATGTAAAAAAACTAGATTATAATATAAACGATTACTTAATTGGATAGTTAATGAAAATATTGTACATACAAATATCTCAAAAACACATACCCCATTTTAGTAAATGTTTTCACTGCCTTCGGCCATCAACAACATTCCCAGAACGAAGATCGCATCCAACTGCCCCTTATCGTCTGCATCTTGAAACAACTGTTTCCCTGCTTCATCTTCTCCTAAAAAAATACTTCTAATCATACAATTTTAATAATACATATATAGAAAAAAAATTGCATTCGTAATTATCCGTATGCATAAAAAAAGAGTATCATTCCATCGTTGAAGAGTATGTGTGGGTTATTCAATTTTCTGCATCTGCGGATGACTTCATACATATAAACACTAAATGGACAAAACCTTAATCGATTTATGTCCATGGTTTGATATATTGCGTCTGATGTTGCAGAATCTCTAAAGAGTTTGCAACTATAATTCACAAATCAACAAAATTCATCTATTAAAAACTAAATTAACTACGTATACAAGTATAATAGAAGTATTGTACACCATACTTACACTAACTAGCACTTAAAAGCATCGATTGGTTATTTTCCCCTAACCATTGTTACAATTTTTTATCATTTGCGATGCAAAGCAGTGATCCTTGTTCCTTGTTGTCTTGTTCGCATTCTTTCTAATGAAGAACTCGCTGCCATGATGTTGAACTGCTTCTAGTGTGAATCCAAATTATGTAAGAACAAGAATTTTAGGGTTTATTGACAAACATGCCAAAATTTTGATGTTTGGGAATGTATTATATTTGATATTTCGCCGATAAATTGAAATGAAGGGATGACTCTGACTCCAAATTATGGTGCCTAAGTGTTTAGACTATGAATTGACATAATTGTCCTTAAACGTACAAAGGTTAATATGTAAATGTTTAGGATATTTTTGTTAATACCTAAGGGAATTTGTGTAAAAATAAATTATTCAAACATTATAACTTTTTATGGGTCAAAGTGGAACTTTGACAGTTTAAATGAAAAAGACAAAGTTAAATAAAAATATTGAAGAAAGTAGGATTCGAACTAGCGACTTTGGGAAACATGAAAGACACGTATTCCAGCTAAACTAAAGTAAATTCCGTTTCTTAAAATTCAATATCTTTAATATTATGTTCATTAATGTGGTAGCCTATCTGTCATGGTAATACTATAAGAAACTACCAAGTTGACCAATGACCCATATGTCATCCATGGGTGTTAGCATGACACTATAAGCAACTATCAACTTGACCAATGACACGTATGTCATCCATGGGTATACCATGACACTATAAGAAACTATCAACTTGACCAATGACCTGTATGTCATCTATGGGTGTTACCATGACACTATAAGTAACTACCATATTGACCAATGACCCATATGTCATCTAAGGGTATACCATGACACTATAAGCAACTATCAACTTGACCAATGACTCGTATGTCATCCATGGGTGTTACCATGACACTATAAGCGACTTCCATATTGACCAATGACCCATATGTCATCCATAGGTATACCATGACACAATAAATAACTATCAACTTTACCAATGACCCGTATGTCATCCATGCGTGTTACCATGACACTATAAGCAACTACCATGTTGACCAATGACCTGTATGTCATCCATGGGTATTACCATGACATTATAAGCAACTACCATGTTGACCAATAACACGTATGTCTTCCATGGGTCTAAACATGACACTGTAAGCAACTACCATGTTGACCAATGACCCATATGTCATCCATGGGTGTTGCCAAGAAACCATAAGCAACTATTAACTTGACCAATGACCCGTATGTCATCCATGGGTGTTACCATGACACTATAAGCAACTACCATATTGACCAATGACCCATATGTCATCCATGGGTGTTACCATGACACTATAAGTAACTACCGTGTTGACCACTGACATGTATGTCATCCATGGGTGTTACCATGACACTATAAGCAATTACCATGTTGTCCAATGACCCATATATCATCGATGAGTGTTACCATGACACTATAAGCAACTATCAACTTGACCAATGAACCGTATGTCATCCATGGGTATACCATGACACTATTTGCAACTATCAACTTGACCAGTGACCCGTATGTCATCCACGGGTGTTATCATCACACTATAAGCAACTAACATGTTGACCAATGACCCATATGTCATCCATGGGTGTTACTATGACACTATAAGAACCTATCAACTTGACCAATGACTTATATGTCATCCATGCATATACCATGACACTATAAGCAACTATCAACTTTACCAATGACCCGTATGTCATCCATGGGTGTTACCATGACACTACAACCGACTACCATATTGACTAATGACCCATATGTCATGCATGGGTATACCATGACACTATAAGCAACTATCAACCTGACCAATGGCCCATATGTCATCGATGGGTGTTACCATGACACTATAAGAAACTACTATATTGACCAATAATCCGTATGTCATCCATGGGTATATCATGATACTATAAACAACTACCATATTGACCAATGACTCGTATGTTATCCATGGATATACCATGACACTATAAGCAAATATCGACTTGACGAACGACCCATATGTCGTCGATGGGTGTTACCATGACACTATAAGCAACTACCATATTTACTAATGACCCGTATGTAATTCATGGGTATATCATGTCACAATAAGCAACTATCAACTAGACCAATGACTCGTATGTCTTCCATGTTTGTTACCATGACACTATGATCAACTACCATGTTGACCAATGACCGGTATATCATCCATGTGTGTTACCATGACACTATAAGAAACTAACATGTTGACAAATGACCCATATTGTTGGATAAGGTGTCTAAGTCCATAACTATATCTGGTATGTACTTGACCCGACCCGGCATGGTCCATTTGGGTTGCATGGCATCATGCATTTGGATAAACTAAATGAGATAAATAACATTTGTGGTTTATTAATATATTATAAGTTCTAATATATTAATAGTGATATTTAATTAGTATTGATCAAAGATTAGTTTGGAATTAATTAAGTGATCAAAAGGTAACTAATTAAATATATGGTTTGATTATGTAAATCATCCATAACTTGTATAGTGGGCTAAAGGCTTCGTGGATTATCAAGTTGGGTAAAACCCATAAGATGCTCCATGGATGCTCCATGGGAGTTACAAAACCATGGGTAATGAATAGAAGAGTCATGTCACATTAGGGTTTACATGGTGTAACCCTAGATGTGACACACTATATAAGGAACACGTCATCTACCAAAAATCGGCTACACTAAGAAATGGAGAGGGCTACGTCGATTTTGAGTGTTATACATTCTCTCAAAAATTATTCCAAAGCATTTGGTATTGTGTGAAGCATTTGAGTCTTCACACTTGGGGTGCTAGGCCCTCAAGGTTTTCAAGGAATCAAATCCACTACAAGGTATGTAATTCTAGCCATATTTTAGATTAAAAGTTCCGCATGTATGCTAGATAGGTTTATGAACCCTGGAAATCATATTTTGCATGTATTTTAGACAAACATAGATCCAAGGTTTTCTAGGGTTGCATGTACACTTAGTGGTGTTAGAATGCTCAAAACCCATCACATATGTCATCGATGGGTGTTACCATGACACTATAAGCAACTACCACGTTGACCAATGACCCATATGTCATCCATGGGTGTTACCATGACACTATGAGAAACTATCAACTTTACCAATAACCTGTATGTCATCCATTGATATACCATGACACCATAAGCAATTACCAATTTGACCAATGACTCGTATGTCATCCATGGGTGTTACAATGACACTATAACCAACTACCATATTTACCAATGACCCATATGTCATCCATGGATGTTACCAAGACACTATAAGCAACTACCATATTGACCAATGACTCGCATGTTATCCATGGGTATACCATGACACTATAAGCAACTATCAACTTCACCAATGACCTATATGTCATCCAAGGGTATATCATGACACTATAAGCAACTATCAACTTGACCAATGACCTGTATGTCATCCATGGGTGTTACCATGACACTAAAGCAACTACCATGTTGACCAATGACCCATATGTCATCCATGTGTGTTACCATGACACTATAAGCAACTACCATGTTGACCAATGACCCGTATCTCATCCATGGGTGTTACCATGACACTATAAACAACTACCATGTTGATCAATGACACATATGTCATCCATGGGTGTTACTATCACACAATAACCAACTATCAACTTGACCAATGACACGTATGTCATCCATGGGTATGCCATGACACTATAAGAAACTATCATCTTGACCAATGACTCGTATGTAATCCATGGGTGTTACCATGACACTATAAGCGACTACCATATTGACCAATGACCCATAGATGATGCATGGTATACCACGATAATATAAGCAACTATCAACTTGTCCAATGACACGTATGCCATCCATGGGTGTCACCAAGACACTATAAGCAACTACCATATTTACCAATGACCCATATGTCATCCATGGGTGTTTCAATGACACTATAAGTAACTACCATGTTGACCAATGACACCTATGTCATCCATGTGTTTTACCATAACACTATAACCAACTACCATGTTGTCCAATGACCCATATGTCATCCATGGGTGTTACCATGACAGTATAAGCAACTATCAACTAAACTAATGACCCGTATGTCATCCATGGGTATACCATGACACTATAAACAACTATCAATTTGACCAATGACCTGTATGTCATCCATGCATGTTACCACGACACTATAAGCAACTACGATATTAACCAATGAACAATATGTCATTCATGGGTGCTACTATGACACTTAAAGATACTACCATGTTGACCAATGACCTGTATGTCATCCGTGGGTGTTACAATGACACTATAAGAACTACCATGTTGAACAATGACCCATATGTCATCAATGGGTGTTACCATTACACTATAAGCAACTATCAACTTGACCAATGACTCGTATGTCATCCATGGGTGTTCAATGCCACTATAAGCAACTATCAACTTCACCAATGACCCGTATGTCATCCAAGGGTGTTACCATGACACTATAAGCAACTACCATATTGACCAATGACCCATATGTCATCCATGGGTGTTACCATGACACTATAAACAAATACCATATTGATCAATGAACCGTATGTTATCTAGGGGTATACCATGACACTATAAGCAACTATCAACTTGAAAAATGACCCATTTGTCATCGATGGGTGTTACCATGACACTATAAGCAACTACCATATTGACCAATGACCCGTATGTCATCCATGGGTATATCATGACACTATAAGAAACTATCAACTTGACCAACGACCTTTATGTCATCCATGGGTGTTACCATGACACAATAAGAAACTACCATGTTGAATAATGGCCCGTATGTCATCCATGTGTGTTACCATGACACTATAAGCAACTACCATATTGACCAATGACTCGTATGTCATCCATGGGTGTTACCATGACACTATAACCAACGACCATGATGATCAATGACCCATATTTAATCCACGGGTGTTACAAAGAAACTATAAGCAATTATCAACTAGACAATTGACTCATATGTGATCCATGGGTATACCATGACGCTATATGCAATTATAAACTTGACCAATGGCCCGTATGTCCTCCATGGCTGTTACCATGACACTATAAGTAATTACCCTGTTGACAAATGACCCATATGTCATCCATGGGTATACCATGACACTATAAGCAACAATCAACTTGAAAAAATGATACGTATGTCATCCATGGGTGTTACTACGACACGATAAGCAAATACGATATTAAGCAACGACCAATATGCAATCCATGAGTATACCATGACTCTATAAGCAACTATCATCTAGACCAATGACCCGTATGTCATGCATGGATGTTACTGTGACACTATAAGCATCTACAATGTTGACCAATGACCCGTATGTCATCCATGGGTGTTACCATGACACTATAAGCAACTACCAAGTTGACCAATGAGCTGTATGTCGTCCATGGGTGTTACTATGACACTATAAGCAACTACCATGTTCACCAATGACCTATATGTCATCCATGGGTGTAACCATGACACTATAAGTGACTACCATATTGACCAATGACCCATAGATCATGCATGGTTATACCATGATACTATAAGCAACTATCAACTTGACCAATGACCTGTATGCCATCCATGGGTGTTACCATGACACTATAAGCAACTACCATGTTGACCAATGACCCATATGTCATCCATGGGTGTTACCATGACACTATAAGCAACTACCATGTTGACCAATGACACGTATGTCATTCGTGGGTTTAACCATGACACTATATGCAACACCTATGTTGTCGAGTGACCTATATATCATACATGGGTGTTACCATGACACTATAAGCAACTATCAACTTGACCAATGATCCGTATGTCATCCATGGGTATACCATGACACTATAAGCAACTGTCAACTTGAACAATGACGTGTATGCCATCCATGCGTGTTACCATGAAACTATAAACAACTACCATATTGACCAAAGACCCATATGTCATCTCTAGGTGCTACCATGACACTATAAGTAATTACCATGTTGACCAATGACCCGTATGCAATCTATGGGTGTTACCATGACACTATAAGCAACAACCATGTTGACCATTGACCCATATGTCACCCATGGGTGTTACCATTACACTATAAGCCACAATCCACCTAACCAATGACCCGTATGTCATCCATGGTATACAATTACAGTATAAGCAACTATCAACTTGACCAACGACCCGTATGTCATCCACGGGTGTTACCATGACACTATAAGCAACTACCATATTGACCATTGACCCATATGTCATCCATGGGTGTTACCATGACACTATAAAAACTACCATTTTGACCAATGACCCGTATGTTATCCATGGTTATAGCTGACACTATAAGCAACTATCAACTTGACCAATAACCCATATGTCATCGATGGGTGTTACTATGACACTATAAGCAACTATGTTATTAACCAATGACCCGTATGTCATCCATGTGTGTTACGATGACACTATAAGCAACTACCATGTTGACCAATGACCCGTTTGTCATCCATTGTGGTTACCATGACACTATAAGCAACTACCATGTTGACCAATGACCCATATGTCATCCATAGGTGTTACCATGACACCATAAGTAACTATCAACTTGACAAATGAGTCGTATGTTGTCCTTGGGTATATCATGACACTATATGAAACTATCAACTTGACCAATGGCCCATATGTCCTCCATGGGTGTTACCGTGACACTATAAGCAACTACCATATTGACCAATGACCCATATGTCATCCATAGGTATACTATGACACTATAAGCCACTATCAACTTGAACAATGACATGTATGTGATCAATGGGTGTTACCAAGACACTACTAGAAACTACCATATTAACCAATGACCCATATGCAATCCATGAGTATACCTAGACTCAATAAGCAACAATCAACTTGACCAATGACCCATATGCCGTCCATGGGTGTTACCATGACACTATAAGCAACTACCATGTTGACCAATCACCCAAATGTCATCCATGGGTGTTACCATGACACTATAAGCAACTACCATGTTGACCAATGACCCATATGTCATCCATTGGATTTACCATGACACTAGAAGCAACTACCATATTGACCAATGACCCGTATGTCATCGATGAGTATACCATGACACTATAAGCAACTATCAACTTGACTAATGACCTGCATGTTGTCCATGGGTGTTACAATGACACTATAAGCAACGACCATGTTGACGAATGATCCGTATGTCATCCATGGGTGTTACCATGACACTATAAGAAACTACCATGTTGACCAATGACTCGTATGTCATCCATGGGTGTTACCATGACACTATAAGAAACTACCATGTTGACCACTGACCCATATGTCATCCGTGGGTCTTACCATGACACTATAAGCAACTATCAACTTGACCAATGACCCGTATGTCATCCATGTGTATACCATGAAACTATAAGCAACTACCATGTTGATCAATGACTCGTATGTCATCCACGGATGTTACCATGACATTATAAGCGACTACCATATTGACCAATGACCCATAAATTATGCATGCGTACACCTTGATACTATAAGCAACTATCAACTTGACCAGTGACCCGTATGCCATCCATGGGTGTTACCATGACAAGCAACTACCATGTTGACCAATAACACGTATGTCTTCCATGGGTCTAAGCATGACACTGTAAGCAACTACCATGTTGACCAATGACCCATATGTCATCCATGGGTGTTACCATGACACTATAAGGAACTATCAACTTGACCAATGACCCGTATGTCATCCATGGGCTTACCATGATACTATAAGCACCCATCAACTTGACTAATGACCTTTATGTCATCCATGCGTGTTACCATGTCACTATAAGCAACTACCATATTGACCAATGACCCATATGTCATCCATGGGTGCTACCTTGACACTATAAGCATCTACAATATTGACCAATGACCCGTATGTCATCCATAGGTGTTACCATGAGACCATAAGCAACTACCTTGTTGACAAATGACCCATATGTCATCAATGGGTGTCACTATCACACTATAAGTGACTATCAACTTGACCAATGACACGTATGTCATCCATGGGTATACAATGACACTATAAGCAACTGTCAACTTGACCAATGACCCATATGTCATTCATGGGTGTTACCATGACACTATAAGCAACTACCATATTGACCAGTGACCTATATGTCTGTTGGATTATCCATCAATGTCATCCATGGGTGTTCCCATGGCACTATAAGAATTGATCATGTTGACCAAGGACCCGTATGTCTTCTATGTGTGTTACCATGACACTATAAGCAACTACCATGTTGACCAATGACCCACATGTCATCCATAGGTGTTATAATGACACTATAAGCGACTACCTTGTTGACAAATGACCCATATGTCATCCATGGTTGCTACCATGACACTATAAGCAACTATCAACTTGACCAAAGACCCGTATGTTATCCATGGGTATACCATGACACTATAAACAACTATCAACTTGACTAATGTCCCATATGTGATCCATTGGTGTTACCATGACACTATAGGCAACTACCATTTACACCAATGATCCAAATTTCATCCATGGGTATACCATGATACTATAAGCAACTATCAATGTGACCAATGACCCGTATGTCATCCATGAGAGTTACCATGACACTATAAGCAACTACCATATTAACCAGTGACCCATATCTTAACCATGAGTATACCATGACACTATAAGCAACTATCAACTTGACCAATGACCCGTAAGTCATCCATGGGTGTTACTATCAGACTATAAGTGACTACCAAGTTGACCAATGACCTAAATGCCATCCATGGGTGTTACCATGACGCTATAAGCAACTGCCATGTTGACCAATGACCCATATGTAATCCATGGGTGTTACCTTGACACTATAAGCAACTACCATATTGATCAATGACCTGTATGTCATCCATGGGTATACCATGACATTATAAGCTGTTATCAGTTTGACCAATGACCTGTATGTCATCCATGGATGTTACCATGACAATATAAGCAACCACCATGTTGACTAATGACTCGTATGTCATCCATGGGTGTTACCATGACACTATAAGCAACTACCATGTTAACCAATGACCCGTATGTCATCCATGGGTGTTACCATGACACTATAAACAACTACCATGTTGACCAATGACCCATATGTCATCCATGGGTGTTACTATGACACTATAAACAACTATCAAATTGACCAATGACCCGTATGTCATCCCTGGGTGTAACATGACACTATAAGCAACTATCAGCTTGGCTAATGACCCGTATGTCATCCATGGGTGTTACCATGACACTATAAGCGACTACCATATTGACCAATGGCCCATATGTCATGCTTGGGTATACCATGACACTATAAGCAACTAACAACTTGACTAATGACCCGTATGTCATCCATGGGTATTACCATGTTATTATAAGCATCTACCATATTGAGCAATGACCCATATGTCATCCATGAGTATACCATGTGTTAGGGTGCAAAGTCATGCTTGGATGAGGCTTTACCCACTTATATGTGTAATGGGTTGCCTTTCCTTTATAAGGAAGTGAGTGGCACTCATTTTATGTAAGGAACCATTTTGGAGTGTTAGACTAGAGAGAGAAACTTTGTACAAACCCATTTGTATATTCTTTCTAGATCTAATATGAGCTTACAAAGATTTATTTACTCATTGTGTTCTTGATTTTACATGATGATTCACTGGATATTTTCTTATTCCGCACATCCCTTCATAATCAACACCACTACAATTGGTATCAGAGCGGGTGTTCTTGATTTGATCAAGAATTGATCCTTGATGGCTATCTTGATTTGGTGATTCTTCATGTTCTTATTGATCTTTGTGTTTAGAGAGTGTTTTGTATTCTAGAAATCGAATTTTTCCTTGATTTGATCCATAATTCGACTTTCTCTCTCCAGAATACTTGTTTGCGTCTCTTTCTCTCTCTAGAAAACCCATTTAAAATCACTTTGTAACAGCCCGAAATCTCAGGTATTGTTAAATTATGTTTTTGGGGTGATTTAAGGGGGGACTCGGCGAGTTGGAGCCTAGACTCGCCGAGTAGGATCGCAGACTTGGTCGCGGGTTCGCGACTGGACTCGACGAGTCCGGATATGGACTCGGCGAGTCTACGCTGTTTAGCGAAAACCCTAACCATTCAGGTTTGGGACGTATATAACGCACTATATGCCGTCATTGTCCGTCTTTTAGTCGACTGAGAAGAACCCTAAGCGGCTGTGGGCATCTAGAGCAAGATTGAAGGCCATTGGTGACTTGAAGAAATTGTTGTGCAAGGAGGAGAAGAGTCTTGGCTAAAGGAACTGCAAGGGAATTGAGTTCTGAGGTTTGGGGACACAGAGAGTGCGTTATTCAGGTAATATTTCGGATCATTTCTGCTATATTGATGTGATTATGGAATTAGGGTTTATGGAACCCTTTTGTGAATAGATTGAATGTTACCCTAGTCCCCTAATCGATTGTAACCCTGTATTGGGACCTTTGGAGGTCCAGAATGTCCCATGTATGTGCATTTCGGGAATTGATGAAGGTTTTGGATTGGAATCCTTATGCCTTAGGTCAAAATGTAAATTATGAATCATATGGTGTATCATGAGCACTGAAATGAGGACTTTACGTGAGGGATCATCCTAGGAAGGCCAGACCTAGGAATGGTCGAAGCAGTTATGACCTTAGGATGCAGTTTGAGCGGTTGCATGGCATGGACTCGCCGAGTTCGATGAACAGACTCGGCGAGTAGCTTGAAGATTAACTGGGACTCGTCGAGTTGTTCTTCAGACTCGGCGAGTTGAGTCGGGGTGGCCCCGCGATTCTTCCAGGAGTAACTCGTCGGGTCAAGGAGGATACTCGACGAGTAGATAGGGAATCTCAGAGAGTTTAAGGACGTCTAGACTCGCCGGGTCGCCATGGTACTCGCCGAGTCCGAACGAGTTGACCGTTGACCGTTGACCAGAGTTGACCTAAGTCTGACTTCTTAGGGATAGTCACACTTAGAAAATATAAGTGTTAATGAGAGATTTGTGATGTTATAGGGAGGTTGTAGCTCGTTGGATTGTGCACGAGTGATTTCAGGAGTTGCTAGCCTTCAGCATTTACGAGGTGAGTCTTCTCACTATACTGTACCCGGAAGGGTTTGACTGTGTGACCGGAAGGTCAGATATGATATGTGATATGTATGCTATATGTGGTAAGTTATTGCTGTTTGTGCTATGTATGTCATGGGCCGGAAGGCGATTATAATATGGGCCGGAAGGCAATATGTTATGGGCTGGAAGGCAATATGTTATGGGCCGGAAGGCAATACGTTGTGTGATGGACCGGAAGGTCGGCGTGGGTAGGACCGGAAGGTTTACCCAGCAGGGACGGAAGTCCCCTGAGACACATGGACCGGAAGGTCAGGGCCTGGAAAGGCGTATGTGCGTAAGTTGTATATTGGGGAACTCACTAAGCATTTATGCTTATAGTTGTTATGTTTGTGTTTCAGGTACTAGTGAGGACCGTGGGAAGGCGCCGGCGTGATCGATACACACTGAAGGATGTTCTTTATGATCTTGGGATTTTCACAATTTGTATTTGACATGATACTTAAATTACTTATGCCTTGTTTTGAATGGAAATACTTTATTTTTAAAATGAAAAATTTATTTGAAAATTTGCGTTGTTACAATTGGTATCAGAGCCTTGGTTTGAGGGATTCGGGTGCACCTTCGGGAGTAACTGAACTCAAACCGAGGATTTGAAGAAAACTTTTTAAATAAAGGCATAAACTTTTGTAAATGGTTTTGTGGTAAGCAAGAGGGAAGAAGTGTGTACGATCAGTCAGCGCCCGATCGGTAAAGATCCCCAAAATACCTTACAATATTACATGATATGAATTGTGATGCATGCTAGAAGACTAGGTATTCATGATAGGACTAGAGCGTCCTGTTTTGTGATGCCTTAGTCTAGGGAAGTTGCTGATATGAGATGCTTTGCTAGTGTGCGGGTAGATAGTGCATAACAGAAGTAGAGTACTCACTACCCGGGGTTTGGGGAGGAAGTCTTGGGATGAATGCTGATGCGGTGTGGTCGGTAGTATTGGGCCCGTACTACTGAAGACACCGGGTCAGTGGGAGACCCGAGTAAGAATCCCTGGATATCGGAGACTGAGTAGGGTTGCGTTATCGAGTGCGATTATTCTCGATGGGGTCTCTGATAGTTTTATGTTGTATTTCAGAGACATCATGGTTAGACCACGCCACGGAGCGAGTTCGAGCGGTGTGAGTGACGAGGAGATTCGTCAGATGATTCACGAGGAGGTAGCTGCGGCGATCCGGGCCGAGATCCCGGAGATGTTTGGGTCTATTAAGACCACCCTGATGGAGACGTTTGATGAGCGGTACGCCGCATTGACTGAGGCTGCAACCGCTGCAGCTACCGCAGCTGTGGCCGCTGCTAGGCCACAGGGGGGTGACTCGTTGCTGTTCTGAGAGTTCAGCAACACGAAGCCACCAGAGTTTGATGGGACACAGGATCCGATTGCTGCGATGAGGTGGATCGCGGATATAGAGGGGTGCTTCTACACTTGTTCATGCCTGGAGCACCTGAGGGTACGGTTCGCTTTGAACCAGCTCCGTCTGGGAGCGAAGGACTGGTGGAAGTTCGTGACGGCGAACTTCACTTTGGCATAGACTACAGCAGTGACATGGGAGGGGTTTACTGCCATGTTCAGGGATGAGTACGTTCCCCCGGTGGAGAGGGAACGATTGGTTCAGGAGTTCTTAACCCTCAAGCAGGGTACTGATTCTGTTACGGTGATCACGCGGAAGTTTCATGAGAGGGCGATGTTCTGCCCCGAGCTGGTGTCCACTGATCAGGCTCGGATGAGCCGGTACTTGGGAGTGTTGAGGAGGGATATCCGGGAGTTTGTGTCAAACTCCACTTACCATACTTTTGCTGAGCTTCAGGCGAATGCCAGGAAGCGCGAGATCGAGTTGGAGACCCAGGCCAGGGAGGAGGCCGAGTCTCAGCGGGTGGACCGACGACCGGCTCAGTTCCAGCCGGCAGCCAAGTGGATAAAGTCCGCCGATGCGAGCAAAGGAGGTTCGAAGGGCCGCACTTGCGAAAAGTGCGGCAAGGGTCATGAGGGGGCGTGTCGATCTGGTGCTTGCTACAAGTGTGCCAAGGAGGGGCACATTGCTAGGGAGTGTCCCAAGGGATTTACGGTTTGCTTTCATTGCAACCAGACATGCCATAGGAAGGCCGAGTGCCCTCAGCTTCTTCAGGGATCTGCACCTGCTGCCAGAGCTACTGCGACTCGACCGGTGAAGGCCGAGGCCCCGAGGGCTCGAAGGAGAGCCTTTCAGCTGACTGCGGAGGAGGTCCGCGCTGCGCCCGATGTTGTGGCAGGTATACTGTAATTCATGTATTTATTTCAATGTCGAAATGTTATGCTTATGTTATTATATGCGTAGGTACTTTCCTTGTGAACTCTGTGCCTGCCTTAGTGTTATTTGACTCGGGTGCGAGTAGGTCCTTTGTATCTTTAGCCTTTAGTCAGCATATCAGCGTTAGTCGCGAGTCGTTGAGCCGACCTCTGAGGGTTTCTATAGCTGACGAGAGAGTGATTTGTGCCACGGAGGTTCTCCGGGGATGCGTGTTAGAGATTTTCGGGGTCGAATTCCCGATTGACCTGATTCCTATTGCGATGGGTGATGTCTGTGTCATCGTGGGCATGGACTGGTTGAGCCGATTTGGCGCTGTCATCGACTGTGAGCGTCAGCTGGTGACTATACGAGACCATAGTGGGGGAGTTCTTTCGGTGTACGGCGAGGGTACCCGTTCGGGATCAGCTTTTTGTTCGGCCGCTAGGGCGAGGCAGTGTCTACAGCAGGGCTGTAAGGGTTTTGTGGCGTATGTGATGGATACGCGGGAGGTTTCCGAGAGACCGAAGTCAGTTGAGGAGGTCCCTGTGGTGCGTGAGTTTCCAGATGTTTTCCCCGAGGAGCTGCCGGGAGTACCTCCTGTGAGGCAAGTAGAGTTTGGTATCGATCTGGTTCCGGGGGCCGCGCCTATTGCTAGGGTGCCTTATCGTCTTGCACCTCCAGAGATGCAAGAGTTGTCCTCGCAGCTCCAGGAGTTGCTGGGGAAGGGATTCATTCGGCCGAGCAGCTCGCCGTGGGGAGCACCTATTCTGTTCGTCAAGAAGAAGAATGGTTCACACCGGATGTGCATTGATTACCGGGAGTTGAACAAGTTGACGATCAAGAACCGTTACCCGTTACCGAGGATCGATGATTTATTCGATCAGTTGCAGGGAGCGTCTTGGTTTTCCAAGATCGATCTGAGGTCAGGGTACCATCAGGTGAGAGTGCGGGATGAGGATGTCCAGAAGACAGCGTTTAGGACGCGATATGGGCATTATGAGTTTGTGGTGATGCCTTTCGGGCTCACCAATGCCCCGGCAATATTCATGGATCTCATGAACAGGGTATGCAGGCCGATGTTGGATTGGTCAGTGATTGTATTTATCGACGACATTCTGGTGTATTCTAGATCTAGAGAGCAGCATGAGGAGCATTTGAGGGAGGTCCTCGAGGTATTGAGGTCGGAGAAGCTTTATGCAAAGTTCTCCAAATGTGACTTCTGGTTGCGGGAGGTCCAATTTCTAGGACATGTTGTTAATCAGAAAGGGATATTGGTCGATCCGGCCAAGGTTGAGGCGGTGATGAGTTGGGAGGTGCCGAAGTCACCTTCTGAGATCAGGAGCTTCCTTGGGTTGGCAGGGTATTATCGGAGATTCATTAAGGATTTCTCCAAGATCGCAGTGCCGCTCACCAGATTGACCCGGAAGGGTGTTGCATTCTCTTGGGGGCCCGAGTAGCAGACCTCCTTTGAGACACTTCGCCAGAGGTTGTGCGAAGCCCCGGTATTAGCCCTCCCGGAAGGGATGGAAGATTTTGTAGTATATTGCGACGCATCGATTTCGGGACTGGGTGCAGTGTTGATGCAGAGGGGTCATGTGATAGCGTATGCGTCGAGGCAGCTGAAGCCTCATGAGGCGAGATATCCCACGCATGATTTAGAGTTGGGGGCAGTAGTATTCGCTCTCAAGATTTGGCGTCACTACCTGTATGGGGTTCGATGTACGATATATACGGACCATAAGAGCTTGAAGTATTTGATGGATCAGCCCAACCTAAATATGCGTCAGAGGAGGTGGTTGGATGTGGTCAAGGATTATGATTGTGAGATCCTGTACCACCCAGGTAAGGCTAATGTGGTAGCCGACGCGTTGAGCCGCAAGGCGGAGAGCACTCCATTGCGAGATGTATGCTTGAGACTGACTGTGATGACTCCAGTATTGGATGCTATTCGTGGGGCATAGGCCGAGGCTGTACGACCAGAAATGCAGAAGAAAGAGCGGGTTGTGGGGTTAATTTTAGAGTTCGTTAAGGATGGGCGAGGGCTTATGATGTTTCAGGGTCGGATTTGGGTACCGTTTGTGGGCGGTACGCGTATTACTTTGATGGAAGAGGCTCATAGATCGAAATTCTCGATCCATCCCAGTGCTACGAAGATGTATTTGGATTTGAGGAAAGAGTATTGGTGGCCCTGTATGAAGAGGGACGTCGCAAGGTTCGTTGAGAGGTGCCTGACCTGCCGTAGGGTTAAGGCTGAGCACCAGAGACCGCATGGCAACTTACAGCCATTGGAGATCCCCGAGTGGAAGTGGGAACAAATCACTATGGATTTCATCACCAAATTGCCGAGGACTGCCAGGGGAGTTGATGCAATTTGGGTGATTGTGGATAGGTTGACGAAGAGTGCACACTTCCTTGCCATCAGTGAGAGTTCTTCAGCGGAGATGTTGGCGGAGATATATGTGAGAGAGGTGGTATCTCGGCATGGGGTACCGATCTCGATTGTTTCAGACCGTGATGTGCGTTTCACTTCCAGGTTCTGGAAGAAATTTCATGAGGAGCTGGGTACTAAATTGCATTTTAGTACCGCATACCATCCCCAGAATCACGGTCAGAGCGAGCGGACGATCCAGACGCTGGAGGACATGCTTCGAGTGTGTGTGTTAGACTTCGGGGGTAGCTGGGATGCATATTTACCCTTAGCAGAGTTTTCCTACAACAACAACCATCATTCGAGCATTGGTATGCCACCTTTTGAGCTGTTGTATGGTAGGAGGTGTCGGACCCCCATTTGCTGGGGAGAGGTGGGACAGAGAGTGATGGGCAGCACAGAGATCGTGCTTCAGACGACAGAGCAGATTCAGCAAGTTAGACAGAGGTTGTTGACCGCCCAGAGCCGACAGAAGAGTTATGCAGACAGGCGCCGATCCGAGCTTGAGTTTCAAGTCGGCGACTTCGTTCTCCTGAAGGTCTCTCCTTGGAAAGGAGTGATTCGATTCAGGAAGAGGGGCAAGTTGGGGCCCCGTTATATTGGGCCATTTCGTGTGATTGCAAGGATAGGCCGGGTAGCCTATCGGTTGGAGTTGCCAGCGGAGTTGGGACAGATCCACGACACCTTCCATGTGTCGCAACTGAGGAAGTGCATAGCCGATGAGTCGGCAGTGGTTCCATTAGAGGACATTCAGGTGGATGCGAGCCTGAATTACGCCGAGAGACCAGTGGCCATCAGGGATCGGAAGATCAAGGTTCTGAGGAACAAGGAGGTACCTCTGGTGTTGGTTCAGTGGCAACACCGTAAGGGATCGGAAGTGACTTGGGAGCCGGAACGTGAAATGCGGGAGCAGCACCCGGAACTATTTGCAGAGTGAGACTTCGAGGGCAAAGTCTAATCCTAGTGGGGGAGAGTTGTAACAGCCCAAAATCTCAGGTATTGTTAAATTATGTTTTTGGGGTGATTTAAGGGGGGACTCGGCGAGTTGGAGCCTAGACTCGCCGAGTAGGATCGCAGACTTGGTCGCGGGTTCGCGACTGGACTCGACGAGTCCGGATATGGACTCGGCGAGTCTACGCTGTTTAGCGAAAACCCTAACCATTCAGGTTTGGGACGTATATAACGCACTATATGCCGTCATTGTTCGTCTTTTAGTCGACTGAGAAGAACCCTAAGCGGCTGTGGGCATCTAGAGCAAGATTGAAGGCCATTGGTGACTTGAAGAAATTGTTGTGCAAGGAGGAGAAGAGTCTTGGCTAAAGGAACTGCAAGGGAATCGAGTTCTGAGGTTTGGGGACACAGAGAGTGCGTTATTCAGGTAATATTTCGGATCATTTCTGCTATATTGATGTGATTATGGAATTAGGGTTTATGGAACCCTTTTGTGAATAGATTGAATGTTACCCTAGTCCCCTAATCGATTGTAACCCTGTATTGGGACCTTTGGAGGTCCAGAATGTCCCATGTATGTGCATTTCGGGAATTGATGAAGGTTTTGGATTGGAATCCTTATGCCTTAGGTCAAAATGTAAATTATGAATCATATGGTGTATCATGAGCACTGAAATGAGGACTTTACGTGAGGGATCAGCCTAGGAAGGCCAGACCTAGGAAGGGTCGAAGCAGTTCTGACCTTAGGATGCAGTTTGAGCGGTTGCATGGCATGGACTCGCCGAGTTCGATGAACAGACTCGGCGAGTAGCTTGAAGATTAACTGGGACTCGTCGAGTTGTTCTTCAGACTCGGCGAGTTGAGTCGGGGTGGCCCCGCGATTCTTCCAGGAGTAACTCGTCGGGTCAAGGAGGATACTCGACGAGTAGATAGGGAATCTCAGAGAGTTGAAGGACGTCTAGACTCGCCGAGTCGCCATGGTACTCGCCGAGTCCGGACGAGTTGACCGTTGACCGTTGACCAGAGTTGACCTAAGTCTGACTTCTTAGGGATAGTCACACTTAGAAAATATAAGTGTTAATGAGAGATTTGTGATGTTATAGGGAGGTTGTAGCTCGTCGGATTGTGCACGAGTGATTTCAGGAGTTGCTAGCCTTCAGCATTTACGAGGTGAGTCTTCTCACTATACTGTACCCGGAAGGGTTTGACTGTGTGACCGGAAGGTCAGATATGATATGTGATATGTATGCTATATGTGGTAAGTTATTGTTTTTTGTGCTATGTATGTCATGGGACGGAAGGCGATTATATTATGGGCCGGAAGGCAATATGTTATGGGCCGGAAGGCAATATGTTATGGGCCGGAAGGCAATACGTTGTGTGATGGACCGGAAGGTCGGCGTGGGTAGGACCGGAAGGTTTACCCAGCAGGGACGGAAGTCCCCTGAGACACATGGACCGGAAGGTCAGGGCCTGGAAAGGCGTATGTGCGTAAGTTGTATATTGGGGAACTCACTAAGCATTTATGCTTATAGTTGTTATGTTTGTGTTTCAGGTACTAGTGAGGACCGTGGGAAGGCGCCGGCGTGATCGATACACACTGAAGGATGTTCTTTATGATCTTGGGATTTTCACAATTTGTATTTGACATGATACTTAAATTATTTATGCCTTGTTTTGAATGGAAATACTTTATTTTTAAAATGAAAAATTTATTTGAAAATTTGCGTTGTTACACACTTTCTCTCTCGTTAGAAAATTTCAAGTTCTTATAATCATGGATAAATGGATGATACATAGTAAATATGTTCAATGTGAATCCACTTTTGAATATCTTCTTTATAGCTTGATGGTTGGATTTGAAAAGTGAACGTGATATCGTTGTAAATAGAGAAAAGAATGAAGTTGGAGAATTAATTAGTTGTCCAATTTTTCAAACCAAATATTTGTTTGATCATTTGGTTACAACATATCAAAAGAGATGAAGAAATAAGAAAGAAAGTGAAGTCATAAAATGAATTCCTCGTGCTGAATACAAATATGGAAGTAATAAACTTGAATATTATGCAGATTGTCGTGAAGCTCGGGAAGGTGTTCTTGATGATGATCATGATGTTCAAGAAAAAGGAGTTCAAGTTGATTTTCAAGATGAAAAAGTGTTTTGTTCGATTGGAGTTCAAACTGATGATATTTTTTGTTCTTGTGATTCATTTGAAGGAATGATTCCTTATCGGAAGCCAGTGATCCAAGAAAATTACAAGTATCATTCTCCAAAAGATTTGATTCAAATTCACAAAGTTGATGTTGTGGGAAGTGGGTTTGTTCATGAAATCTAGTCTTCAAGATGCAAAAAGATGAGTAAGAAGAAAAAGAAGAAGATCAATCGCAAAAACAAGCGGGTTTACTCACAAAAATCGTCAAATGTTGTGAAGTCGAAATCCGTTAAACAAATTTGGGTTCCAAAGCAACAATCTCCAAAGGTTGCATTGAATTTGAAGTCAAAACCCAAAAGTGTTGGTGGTTCTTTTGAAGATGATCTTGTTTTGATGAAGAACACGAAGAACAAGTTGTACATCTCGCATAATGGGTGGTACAATGTTCAAATTGGAGATTTTCTCGTTCCAACAAAAGAACCAAGATCTTCTAAATTTGATTTGTTCGTTGCAAACGGGTCTCGATTCATCAAAAATGTATCTCAAATTCGCAAATGGATTCCAAAACATCCATGATTTCGATTCGTATTTTGCGTTTTTCAATTTTTGATCGATTTGCCTCATTGGATCAAATCAGTTTCAACCTCATTGATTGATCCAATTATTTTTCTTAAGATCAATTCAAAAATGAAAATCATATTCTCTAAAAAATTTTAATTCACTATTCATCTGGTCCAAATATAAGCCCATGATTCTTCCGGTCTAATCTACTTTGAGTCCAAAATTTCATATTCTCATATTGTGTGCAAATCCAATTTCTATTGATTTTTGTTTAGCCCATATGTCATTCGATCCAACATCTTAATCTGCTGAAATCAAAAATCGTGAAACTCACTGGTATCGCTTTTGGTTCTTCGTCATTTTAGACTTCACGAACACATTTTGATTATCATGTATCGATTGTTTCATTTTCGTTTTAGAAATATTCTTAAATTCGATTGATGTTCTTCATGATTTTGAACTTGTGAATCGACTGGAGTTGATTTGGGTTATTATCGGTCGATAATGATCAAGTTGACCTAGAGAAATAGCCAAATTGATTCTTGGATTTGGATGAACTTGACATAGAACATTATGAACGGCGATGAAGAACAGTTGGAATAGTGTGTTTGATCTGAAATTGCTCTAAAAAGTTGTCGAGTTGTTGTTTATCACCAAATGAACGAAAAGTCAAACAAAAGTCAAAGTCGATTTTTGATTGATGAATCGAAGAATCGAAGGCTGAAATCGTTGGTTTTGAGTTAAGAACAAGATATAGATGTTGAAATCATGATTGATTGGAGGCCCAGTTTCGAAAATAGTTGGGTTTATGGTCTTGATGAGGAACGAAGATATAGATAATGAAAGGAACGAACTGAGGAGAAGGTTTGTTAATGATTGTTTTGATTTCGTGTCTGTATGTGTGTTTGTTCGTGTCTACAGGGAAGATTGATTGTGGGTTGGTATTTGATGAAAAAAGAAAGTTTGTGGTTGATATTGATGGTTTCGAAAATTAACAGATGATAGGAGTCGATGGATGAACAGTTGAGATGGTTGAAGTCAATTGTAATTTCTTCGCCTCCTTTGATCAGGATCGAATATTAAGCTGTGAAGGTTTTGTGGGTTTGAAGAATTCGATTTTGAAAAGAAGATTTTTGTAACTGGGTTTGATATTCGAATGATATATGGATGCCTTTTCACGAGATTTGTTAGTGATGAAGATTCCAAGGGTTAATGATTAGTTTAAGTTGAGATTTAAAGAACGAATGGAACGAAGTGTGATGTACAAAGGGATCGATTTAGACTGGACTTAGGATTGTTCAAATGTTTTGGCAAAGTGATAGATTGGGGATAAACAATGAACTGGGAAAATGTTTTGGTGTTTTGAACGATGGGTTAATAACGGGTGAATCAATTAACGAAAACGGGTGTTAGATTTCGTACAAAGCCTTGATGTTGAGTTGTTGTTGAAAGAACGAAGTGTGTTGTTCTTTCAAACAAAAAACTGTAAGAACGAAGTTATGATTCAGAGGTTGGATGATTAAGAGGTCACTGTTCGTTAAGAGGCTTCGTTATGCTTCGATTTCGTGTGTTTGGATGAAGTTTCGTACGATGTGAAGCAAGGATGATTTTGTACGAGAGGAATTGTCTAAGAAACGAAATTGGGGAAGAAAGAAGAAAAGGTTTCGTACAAATTGCAAAAATACGGAAGAAAATTAACGAAGAGTGTTGATTCGTGCTTCGTTATCATGGATCAAGATTCGTACCTGATTAACGAAGTCTGTTGAGACTTTGTTACCTGATTAACGAAGTGAAGGGAAGAAAGCCGAAAGCTTCGTGTATCACTATGAAACAAATGAATTGGGGAAGAAAACACTCATGTTTCGAATTTGGCCCCTTACATTTTTACGAAATGGCAAAATTGGTCCAGTTTCGAATTTGGAGCAAAAATTGATGAGAATAGAGAATTTTCAAACATAGTCCCTGCAGTTTCGTAAAATTGGCAGTTTATACCCAACTTCGAAAGTGGGTAATAAAAGCTGAGAAATTGTAGAATTTTCAGTTCTGGTCCCTGCAGTTTGTGCGAATTTACGCTTTATGCCCACTTTCGTAAATGGGATAGAGTTTCACATATTATGCTGTTTTTGGTGCAATGGGTCCCTGCAGAATTCAGAAAGTTACATTTTTTACCCGGATTTTTGAAAATCTTGCAACTTTCACCCAAAAAGTCAAAAATTTTCACAAATCGGAAATTTTTTTGTGGCTTTTTCGTGATTGTTTTTCCATGCAAGATTTTTGGTGATTCATTTTTGGTACACATCAAGGGGGAGTATTGTGAAGTTTATTCCTCGGGCGCTTCTCACCCTTAATGGGTTTTATAATCATTTTTTGATTATAAAAAGGGGGAGAATGATGGGTATTCGAAGCTTCTCGGGTTTGTCGAATATTCATTTGCGGATTTGAAGACCGGTGTTACTTCGAGGGGGAGTTTGGTCTTGATCGTGCTAGCTCATTGGAGACTAAAGTCGGGGCATCCAATCCTAACTTTGAGGGGGAGAATGTTAGGGTGCAAAGTCATGCTTGGATGAGGCTTTACCCACTTGTATGTGTAATGGGTTGCCTTTCCTTTATAAGGAAGTGAGTGACACTCATTTTATGTAAGGAACCATTTTGGAGTGTTAGAAAAGAGAGAGAAACTTTATACAAACCCATTTGTATATTCTTTCTAGATCTAATATGAGCTTACAAAGATTTATTTACTCCTTGTGTTCTTGATTTTACATGATGATTCACTAGATCTTTTCTTATTCCGCACATGCCATCATAATCAACACCACTACACCATGACACTATAAGAAACTATCAACTTGTCCAATGACCCATATGTCATCCATGGGTGTTACCATGACACCATAAGCAACTACCGTGTTGACCAATGATACGTATTGCATCCATGGGTGTTTCCATGACACTATAAGCAACTACCATGTTAGCCAATGACCCATATATCATATGTGGGTGTTACCATGATACTATAAGCAACTACCATATTGCCAATAACCCATATGTCATCCATGGGTCTACCATGACACTATAAGCAACTATCAACTTGACCAATGACCCGTATGTCATCCATGGGTGTTACCATGACACTATTGATGGGTTTTAGCCATAAGAACATCCTATGTTCCCATGCAAACCCTAAATCTTGGATCTAGGTTTCTGTATTGTACATGCAATTCATCAAAGACTTCAAACCCTAGATCTAACATATTATAATATGAATTAGGGTTTAGATCTTACCTTGATTGTTATGTAGCAATAACAATCTCAAATCCTCCTGGTAATGGCTTTAGAAAGCTTAGAGTCACAAGTGTCACTCCTCTAATGGCTCACAAACACAGAGAGCAAGAGGATGAAGAATAAGAAGAGAGGAGGCATCCAAAAATGTGTAGAAACCCTAAGGAAACTCTTAGCCACGTTTTTGGTGCCCTAGGGATCCTTAAATAGTGAGGCTATTATGGTTATCTAACAAAGAAACCCTAATTTGACTGCTTAGGCCCTAAGCAGCCCATGGACTCCCTCCTTAGAGGCCTTGGACGATTTCTAATGGGTTTCCCCGTAAAATTCGTCCACTCCATCCTCTATGGAGTCCATTAGCCCAATATGCAACTATCACACAATTGACAATTCTAGTCCCTTATGTTTAATTAATATCTTTTAGCCACAAAATGAATTCTTAATTAATTATTGACTAATATTAATTAAACAATATGATTTCTCCTTTAATATATTATTCTCATAATATATTAATAAATCATAATTAATCCTCTCTCTCCATAATTCATCTATCAAGTTACTTTGGTGAAGGCAACCCAAAAGGCCCATGCACCATCGGGTCAAGTACATACCAAAATAGTTATGGACTTAGACACTAATCCAACAGTCTCCCACTTGGATAAGTCTAATAACTATTCTGCATATGACTTCAGATCCAGATCCGCAATCGTAGCTTTCAAAAGCCGCTGTCAACTCTGATCTTATCATATACGCGTCCTTTAGATAAGGGATCATATATTCTTCCATTCTACATATCGTATAGACTGAGACATGGATTTAAATCATTCTCTCTGTCTATGTGTTGTTTCCCGATTTCCGATTTATGACGACTGACAACAGACTACAAGTGAACACATCAACTTAGTCTTGGCTTGGCCAAGCGCTTAGGTGTCATCACTAAATTATCGAGGGGCTCATAGATATCGCTTTTATCCCACTTTGGATAAAAGGAACAGATAAACTTTTGATTCAATGCTTGCTTTCACTCACTTACCGAATCACACACAACAATATGTTTTATAACACCAAGTTACCGGTGCGTTTACATATTATCAATGTGTAACCGACTCGCAAGATACAACTCACACATATTGGTTTCAAGAATATAAGATGTTATCGTCTCACCAATCACTCGTGATAAAATCCATGAAGTGATCCAAGTGAGTGTGGGTTATATCCAATGCTCAAATCGTATTCATAAGAACTCATGAACGTTGCAGCAAACATTTGCTTATGTCTAATACACTTTAGACAATCCACACACCAATTCACGACAGTCTTCATTCATACCTACTCCCAACATATGAACGACTGTGGACCGTTCGAATAATTTGATTATTCTGAAATAATTTAATTATTCAGGAAGTCAAAACAAGCAAAGTG
Source organism: Lactuca sativa (assembly GCF_002870075.4). NCBI lineage: Eukaryota > Viridiplantae > Streptophyta > Magnoliopsida > Asterales > Asteraceae > Lactuca > Lactuca sativa. The sequence continues at coordinate 196,798,204 of NC_056624.2, forward strand.
AAACACAAGAATAATACTAATCCCATATGGCCCCAAACTCCGGGTATAAATAAAACATTTTATTTAATCACCATATTGATTACTCATTATTTTTTGTTTCGGGTAATCAACTTCTTACTTGAATTATAACAACAATTGTCCCATGCTCTTAGCATACACACTATCTTTACCTATGGTCCTTACTTTGAGAAATAGTATAACTGAATAACATCTTCAATCACACTCATTTCACAATTCCTAATCCATTAGTTTAAGAATACAAAATTCTCGCCACTACTAGAATATGTTAGATTCTAACATTTTATGCAACGGTCATTTCATAATGTCACGTGTAACGCCCGTAGATCCGGGCTAGTCAATTTAGAGATAATAGGGGTCGAAAACGAATTTTCGACAAAAGATTATTTAGAATAAATAATATTAACCAAGTTTTATAATATGTCTTAAGGGTTCCGTACAAATAAAAAACGCCGAAATCCGAGTTATAACGAAGAAGTTATGGCCCGTCGAAGTTTTTCGGCAAAACCGGCACGGCACCGAGAAACGTAAATAGTGAATTTACGTTGGAGGAATTTTTAGCCTTAGTAATATAAACCAAATTTGTAGTATACGTTAAACGGAGAACATCCATAAAAATAACGCCCAAATCTGACTTCGTATGAGGAAGTTATGATTTTTCTAAGATTTGGCATAGCAGTGCACGGCCCGAAACTCGAATTTTAGTTCGAGCGGTTTTTGGCTTATGCAACCTTAATGAGAGTTGAAGATCTCATTAATAGGAACTCAACGGTAAAAAGATAGACGAAAACGGAGTCCGTATGAAGGAGTTACGCATTCTCCGCGGTCATTTAACAGTCTAATCTCCTCCTACTGTTAAATTTAAGATCGGTCGAGAACTAGCCGACGGAGTCTAAATGAAAGTTGTAGATCTTGTTTTTACCTACTCGTGGAAAAAAAGAACGTAGAAAACGGAGTTCGTATACGAAAGTTATGAATTTTTGAAAATCAACTGATTTCCACCCTGTGTACGTCGCCATGTGTCAGCACTAGGCGAAGCCTTGGAGCCTACGCAACACCACGACGTGGTGAGGGCCACCACGACGTGGTGACGCTCCATGAGCACTATAAATAGAGGTGACAGGGCAACCCTCAACCTCACACCTTCACCCCTTCTTTCTCTCTCTAGAAACACCCTCTAAACCTCCCAAACCCCCCCCCCCCCCCAAAAAAAAAAGCCTAGGGAACCCCCTAGCACGAGGCAGAAGCCCCGGAGCGCCTGAAGGCTCCGAAAGGAAGAGCCTTCGGCTCAGAAAATCTGCTCCGATAGAGCCTGGTTTCCAAGGAAACCCGCTGTAAGTTAGCTATACATACCCTATCTTTAGTATAACTTATGTTTTAATATAGTAACGTTATTAGGAACTTATAATGAGTATTTGGGCTATTATTATGAGTTATATAAGAGTGTTTCTTAACGATTATATAATAGTGATAATATCTAGACTATTGATTAGTCGTGGTTAACGTTAGACTAAACTCTAGTGGTAATGATACTAGGTTTTGTCCGAGGGAAATTGTTTTAACAGTAACGAAGTGCTGTCCGAGTACCGAGTCATCACCTTATCAGGTGAGTGCATGGTCCCTTTCATCTTATACATAGATATGAAGTATTTTATATAAGTTACGTGCTATGTGTGCATATTATCTGAATACTTGTTGTCTATGCTGGATGAACGGTTTTATACATGTTTTAAATGATTTAAACTGTATATGTATTTTATATTTACGATAATGTTGGGGTAAAACATGGGTAGATGTAATAGATGGAATATGAGTGGATGATTAGTTGAGAGGTGTTATAGACCATGAGGTGAGGGTGAGAGGTGGACGATGTGAGAAGCCTTTTCCCAAACGATGGCCCCGTCATTTAGCAGAGTATGGATGACAACCACGGACTATTCTATACAGTCCAGTGGAACACTAGCAGGCTTGCAACATGTAGGTGTTGTGAACGATGTGTTCACCCGGTGTACTCTAAACCTAGGTGATCATGCAGACTTGATGCCTAAACCCTTGTGATCATGCAGACTTGATGCCTAAACCTTGGTGATCATGCAGACTTGATACTAAACCCTAGTGATCATGCAAACTTGATGCCTAAACCTTGGTGATCATGCAGACTTGATGCCTAAACCCTGGAGACTATGCAAACTTAGTGTCCGTTGTGTAAACCGTGGCAACAATGGACTTTGTGCCGATTCCTTAGGATGATTCTTAGGAATGAATGAACGAGGAATAGTTGATTCTAAGGGTAGATCCTTAAGAGTAAAGAAGATAACGGGGATGGGTAATTGGGTTGATTGTATGATTGTTTAAACATAATAATTATATTATTGTGGGTTGAAAACCCTATGTACTTACTAGGTTTCCCAACCTGACCCACTCAGTTTATTTATATCACAGGTGTTGATATGAAGTCACATTACACTGAGAGATTAAAGAGGTGTAGATCACTAGTGTAAATAAATGTAAGTTCCGTTTATGCTTATGTTTCTGTATTGACGATGACATCCCAAAAGTTTTAAAATGAATAAAATACGTTTCTTCGGAAATGCTTTGATAACGTATTTATCGTGTTTTTCTGGGAACAAATTCCGCAACATTTTTATTAAAATAGGTACTCTGATTTTCATAAAGCATAAACACAATCGGTCTCTTCTGGCCATGAAAATGGGGATGTCACATCACGACACAAAAGTCACCATGACTCAGCCAACGAAATTACAAAATGCTCTATTGGAGATTGTTACGAGACAATTCCATAGTTATGGAGTCTCATATTCAAAGTACATTCCTTTGAACATCCTTCTTGCATAAAAGTTTCTAATCTGGACATTAATTCTCGATATCTAACTCCCAATATGGAAATATTTCCATATTTTCCATATGACAACTCATTCTAAATAGAATCTTATCTATTCATAATAATGTCAATATGGTCCATCCATGACTATACTTCCAACTGTCCACAAGCGACCAATCCTTGGCGAACCTTAGATTGTCCTTGGCAGTTGTTTAATTATTTTAGTCAAAACCGGTTCTATTTCCTTTTTCCTCTAGATTCCCCAGACATTTGGAAAAATTTAGAATGGTTGAATATTATAGCATATGCAATTGATCCTATACCTGAAGCGTATGGGATGCAATTCATAATAAACATGATACTTTACCAGTTTCTTACTATAATATCGTCATAATATTTTTATTTGTCGTGTTCTCAAAAATTCGAACTATGAAGAGGGATGTTGTAATCATAATCGTATTTTTAGAATGCAAATAGTAAATATACACTTGACTAAATACAATTAAATTTCTCGATCTAAGCTTTTATATTGAAAACGAAGTATAACATTCTCTCCCTTAATTATAGCAAAAACATCTCTTCAACCCCTGCAACCTCGCAAAGTGAAACTTTTTTTTTATATAATTAATATTGCCAACTTGCAATACTTAATTAATAATCATGCTCCCACTAACATGATGATTATATTCATTCCGGCATAACCCTTATGCTCCCACTAGCTTTGGCACGTATTTAGGAACCAACTAAACTTCTAAGAATCAATACTTATTGACTTCCAAAGTTCATTGTTTCTAATACGATATGCTTCGATAAGCCTTTATATAAGCTTCTCAAAATCACACACCTATCTTTAGACAGCTCATATGTGTGTCTAAACTAATTCAAAACTTATCTTACTAAGTCCTAAATATTCAGACTAATTGCCAAATCTCACAATTCGAACTATGAAAAGGGATGCCATAATCATAATCGAATTTGAGAATGAAATTTACATAGTTGTTATCTCCTTAAAATCTCTCTTAGTGAAAGCGTTTCCTCACAATCATTATCATGAAGTAGAGAAACCTTATGACACTTAGATTTTATGGTGTATGTGTTCCTATCAATGTGAATTTGCCATTACCATAATCGAAAGATAATGTTTGTGGCAAATTCAAACTCTTATGGACAGAACTTGTTCATTCTTAATTTCTTGCCATCAAGGGTCCCACCATTGCTTTCAAGTTATCTAGCAGCTCACATATGCCAGTCAATGTACTTTCATTGAACAAGGTGTTTGCCTTATGCAGTCTATTGAGAACTCGTAGAACTCATATGCATAATCACTCAACAGGATTGGCACATAAATATAATTTTGTCAACACGATAGGTTACAATCCTCAAGTCATGCGCTAGTGTTTACTCTTGATTAATTCTTGAATCCTTTCAAGATTTTCAGACTCCCACTGACCTCTTGACATATTAGATTCTCTTATCATGAACATTTCTTGATAAACAAATATCCAAGAGTTAGTGTGTGTCTATATCAACACAAAACATTACACACATTTGGTCTTAGTTGGTCTTTGGTTTCTTTAAGACATCACAACATACCAAATTCAAATGTGTAAGAGTAGGAAAACAAATTTCTACTTCACATTTGATGAATGTGTGTCACTCAATTCACAATCTTGGAGTACGATTCTAAGACTTGATTTTGGAACGAATTATGACTCATCCTTTTTTGATTTAACCATTTCAACAATTTCTGATTCCTCTTCTTACCCATACTAGTGCACTACGATGTCCTTATAGGATCAATTGTGATATGGTTCTTAATCATTAAGACGATCATAAAACCGATACAAAAGTACTCTCCCTTCTTAGATTGGATAAACTTTTATCTTTCTGCCTAATTGATTCTTCTTATTCGTTCTACCATTCATTGAAAGCTTTTCAATGATTCAGAATTCTACTTAATCTTGTAAGCATAATCACATTTACTAGACTTTTAGTAAATTATGACGAATAGTTTTATTTTTATTTGTGGTGGACTTGACTAGTGCACAACATTGTGTTCTATTCCTTTAGTCCTTTACTTGACTCACATACTTGTGTGATCAAGGAATTAGTCTTAATTTCCTAAGTACCAAGATTTCCATACATCACATTATTCAAATCATATGATTCCAAGTTTCTGTCTAATTGAAACTTGGGTGACGGGAATCTTTCCTTAGAAAATTTTGACACTACCATAACATAACTAAGAATCACATCCATTTATAGAAATACACAAACATCAACTTTTCACAATGATTTCATTGCAAGGATATACATCAATAACATAACTCAAAATTTATTTTACTCATAAAAGCAGCGGAAAACATGTCCTTACAATGCAAAATCAACTAAAAAACTATGTAAATATTCCTAACAACTCTATCATAACTTTCTAAGCTCAAAATCTGATCTTTGAATCCATGCGATCGTGATCCATTTCTTCGTGATCAGACTCATCTTGCTCTTCCATCAAGCTTCCTCTCTTTTCATTGATCCTGCAAAACATTCAAATGTAATCTTATCACACTATGTATTAAGAATTAATGAATAGGAACTTAATGAAGTTAGATAGTGGATTTTACCTGAATTACAGCCAAACGTCTTGACTCTCCCATCTCTTAGATCTCTCAGGTAGATAGGGCAGCTTCATCTCTAATGCCCCTTCTCTTGGCAATAAAAGCAAATTGACTCTTTTGGAACAACACACGGAACTACTTCAGACTTTGCCGTTCTCTTATGATCAAACTTTTTGACCATGGCATGCCTTTCGTTGCCATTGCCTATATCCATAAAGGTCTGGAAGGTAGATCCACCAATCAACTTTGCTTTTCCAATGTGCCAAATCATTGCTGATTCAGTAGCAATAAGCATATAGGTGATATCGATGAGGGTCACGTCATGGTTCATCATATAGTACTCTCTTACGAACTCACTATATGATTCAGGAAGCGACTGAAGAACCCAGTCAACAGCCAACTCCTCACAGACAACAGATCCCAACATTCTTAACCTATCAATGTGTGACTTCATCTCTAAGATGTGTGCACACACTGACTTTCCTTCGTCTTGTTTACTTGCCAAAAGGGCTTGAGTGAGCTTGAACTTTTCGAGCCTATGAACTTGTGGGTTAGGGAGAACAATAGGAGGAGGTGGAGGAAGTGAAGCATGATCTCGTGTTCCTCGATCGAATCGTGGAATATCATCTTCATGTGGAAAGCTTGTTCCATGGGATTTGGGAAGACCATAGTTGTCATACTTTGACATCTACAAAACAGGAGAAAATTCAAGTTAGTTGAGTGATTGAGTCCTTAATAAATCACCCAAATGAAATATTAAGGCTAGGACCCAACACAATATTCCACAACTTGGGAGAGGGATGCTGTAACCCAAATTGCAGAACATTTGAAGGTAAGTGAATGATGATTCACTAATGTTCCACCATGAAAAACGAAAAAGAGATTAAGTTTTAAATGTATTGAAAAACTCCAAGATCCTTTGAGATTCATTGAACTTTTCAATGGCATGTTTAAATCTCGATATGCCCCTCGATTTGTGACTGGAATGCCGAGGATCACAAAACAGGGTGTGAATAACCATGCAAACTTACATAGTGCCCCCGATGTTACAGTCACCTATTTGATGTGCCGGTTAACCATACACGCTCCACCGAAATATAACAAACATTGAGTCACCCTTTGATACCTTTGCTTAGAACCATTTAGTGTGCCGGTTAACCACACACGCTCCACTAACGTCTTCACTAGGGTACAAAGTGTAATTTCATGGAATTGCATCAAATTCACTTTTGCCTAAAGTAACTAAGATTGGGATTTTTGTATAAAACATTTAGTTACCTTATACTTCATTATACTTTTAATAGAAAGGGTTTGCCCTATCTTAACCGTTCGGCTAACGACCCTCCACTAGTCAAGAGTGCGGTGGGTAAGAGTGGATACCCATTCGATTGCCATTTTATAGGCAATTTCCTTAAACACCCCTTATAGACCATTTTCGTGAATGAGGCCTACTAACGGCAAGACTAGCAGTTTAAGTTATACATGTGTAATATTAGACTTTTAATGTTATATATAGTATAAGGGTGTATTTTACACTTTTAAAATACTAAGTGGTCTAATTTAATAAATTATACTTTTAATTTAATTAAATGTAAACCATATCACTATGGATTTATTAACTCTCTTTTAATTATACACTAAATTAATTTAATAAAACCATAAGGGTGCAATTTGAACTTTTTCAAAACTTAGGGTTTTAGAACTTAACATTTTAAAATTAAACTTTTTAATTAAAATTTAAATTCCAAAACTTGAGGGCAAGTTTTGAAACATTTCAAATCATTAGGGTTTAGAATTTAAATATTTCAAAATCAAACCTTTTAATCAAAAATTTCAATTCCAAAACTTGAGGGCAAGTTTTGAAACTTTTCAAAACACAAAGGATCAAATAGCAAATAATTTAAATTAAACAATTAATTTAATGATTATCTAAATTTGACCTAGTCAATATTACTTGCAAGACAAATTACCAATTTAATTCAAATAATCAATTATTATCATATAAGGAAATTATCATTCAATCAAATGGTAATTATCTTCTGTTTGGTCAAGGATATACTCAAATATATGATAAAATTCGGATATTAATGACCCAAAGCAATTAAGGCAAGTATCTTGAAGAAAAACAGCAAGAAATCCCGAAATCAGCTCTAACTGATGCTTGAACTCGTCGAGTTCCACTATGAACTCACCGAGTTGGGGCTACTCGCCGAGTCCACAATGGGACTAGCTGAGTTCATCAGTCAGGGGAACAAAAAAATGATTTTAAGGCTTGAATAAATAAACAAGGCATCAATACAATAGAAACCAATCATGGATCTGATACCACTGATGGGTTCTAGCCATAAGAACATCCTATGTGCTCATGCAAACCCTAAAGCTTGGATTTAGGTTTCTCTATTATACATGCAATTCATCCAAGACTTCAAACCCTAGATCTAACATATTATAATATGAATTAGGGTTTAGATCTTACCTTGATTGTTATGTAGCAATAACAATCTCAAATCCTCCTTGTAATGGCTTTAGAAAGCTTAGAGTCACAAACACCAAGAGCAAGAGGATGAAGAATAAGAAGAGAGGAGGCACCCAAAAACGTGTAGAAACCCTAAGGAAACTCTTAGCCACGTTTTTGGTGCCCTAGGGATCCTTAAATAGTGAGGCTATTAGGGTTATCTAACAAGGAAACCCTAATTTGACTGCTTAGGCCCTAAGCAGCCCATGGAATCCCTCCTTAGAGGCCTTGGACGATTTCTAATGGGTTTCCCCATAGAATTCGTCCACTCCATCCTCTATGGAGTCCATTAGCCTAATATTCAACTATCATACAATTGACAGTTCTAGTCCACTAAGTTTAATTAATATCTTTTAGCCACAAAATAAATTCATAATTAATTATTGACTAATATTAATTAAACAATATGATTTCTCCTTTAATATATTATTCTCATAATATATTAATAAATCATAATTAATCCTCTCTCTCCATAATTCATCTATCAAGTTGCTTTGGTGAAGGCAACCCAAAAGGACCATGCACCATCGGATCAAGTACATACCAAAATAGTTATGGACTTAGACACTAATCCAACAACTATAAGCAACTATCATGTTGACCAATGACCCGTATGTCATCTATGGGTGTTACGATGACACTATAAGCAACTACCATGTTGACCAATGTCACATATGTCATCCATGGTTGTTACCATGACGCTATATGCAACTACCATGTTGAGTAATGACCTGTACGTGCTTCATATATAAATTTCGGTTTAAACATAATTGCATAAAGATGTATAGTTTATTATTGTTTAATTCTCGTTGATAATTATAAATTAAAATTATACCCTGAACACCCCATTAGTCTATGTTCTTTCTTGACGTTATATGTATATACCCTTTTTATCAATCTATAACTACTTTAATAAATTTGAATCACTACATATTTAGAGCGAATTAGAACAACTTGAATTTTTCATTAGCGGAGCCTCAAAATATTTCTCAATTCCTTTCCCTCCAACCTGCACACGTTTAGACTGCATATTAGGGTAAGTTTACTGATTAGAAATAGAGTATACATTTTCTGTAATCATCTCTGGCAGCTAATTGATCGAAATCTTTGGTCACTACATTTGTGCACCTACTTCGGCGATATAGGTTGTCACTCATCTAAAATTTATTTTTATTTAATTTACTATTTTCGTGATCATCGTTTCTTATTCTCTGATCATCTTCATGTATATTATCATCTTAAATTACAACTAAATTAGTTTTGATTGTATTTAATAGTTTGCTTGCATATTAATGCCTTCATCTATAATTTATTTTTATTGTTTGAATATTGTTCTATCTACTCATCAGTAGTTTATTTAACATCCATAAAATTCATGAAAATTTAAAACCTCTTGAAGTATTCAAAAACGATTATTTATTACAAAATGTTTTCTAAATAGTTTCATATCAGAGTATCCCAGAAATCAAAATCATAAAATGTGAGGAGGTGCACGATCACGCCTTCGCTTCCCGTGATCATTTGAAGTACATGAAACAAAATCCAAAATTGTAAGCTCGAAGCTTATTGAGTTCCCCAAAATACCAAAGCCATACAAACATAACCATATCATAACAAACAACATGCATAATGAGCCATCAACCTGAATGGACCGCCTCATAGGGCCGTCAGTCTATCTGGACCGCTCTCCGAGCCATCGGCACATCTGGACTTCCTCTGAGAGCCTTCAGCCTATCCGGACCGCTTGTCGGGCCTTCGACCTGACTAGTATGCCCTAACCGGGTCTATAGTCTATTCGGTCCGCCCTGAGTATGTTTGTGACATCTAAAATTTCACGGACAGAAAAGACCGATATGTTTATGCTTTGTTTTGAAAATCAGAGTATCCTTTTAAAGAAAAAATGTTGCGGAATTTGTTCCCATAAAAACTTGATAAATATGTTATCAAAGCATTTCCAAATAAATGTATTTTATTCATTTTAAAACTTTAGGATGTCATCGTCAATATAGAAACATAAGCATAAACAAAACTTACATTCATTAACTCTAGTGATTTACATCTCCTTAATCTCTTAGTGTAATGTAACTTCATATCGATACCTGTGATACAATAAACTTGAGTGGGTCAGGTTGGGAAACCTGGTGAGTACATAGGGTTTTCAACCCACAATAGTATAATTATTATGTTTAATCATCAAACAATTAACCCAATTACCCATTCCCATTATCTTCTTTATTTTTAAGGGTCTACCCTAAGTATCATCTATCCTGCATTCATTCCTTCCAAGGCCTGTTTCTTCCAGGGTTTATATGACAGGCACTAAGTCCATAGCTTCCAATGTGTATTCATAAAGCACTAAATCCGTAGCTGCTAAAGTTCATTTACTGGGCACTAAGTATATAGCTACCAACATTTATCTAATAGGTACTAAGTCCATAACTACTGACGTTATTTATTAGGCACTAAGTCCATAGTTGCCAATGCTCGTCCGTAAAGCACTAAATCCATAGTTTCTAATGTTTACTTATATCATCTTTCATTTCCCATAGTTTCTAAATCCACAGTTTCTAATGTTTGCCTACAACAATAGTTACCATTCTAGCATTGGCGCCCCGCCTTTTGAGTTATTGTATGGGCGAAGATGTTGCACCCCGATTTGTTGGGGTGAGGTTGGACACCAAGTGATGGGACGGACGGAGGTAGTTCTGCAAACTACCGAAAAGATTCAGCAGATTAGGCAGCAATTGTGGGCAGTTCAGAATTGGCAGAAGAGCTATCCCGACAGACGCCGATCTGAGTTAGAGTTCCAGGTGGGTGATATGGTACTTCTGATGGTCTCACCCTGGAAGGGTGTGATCCGCTTCAGAAAGATGGGAAAATTGGGTCCCCGTTACATTGGGCCGTTCAGGATCATTGCCAGGATTGGCAAGGTGGCTTACAGGCAAGAGCTACCAGAGGAGCTTATCCGGATTCGTAGCACATTCCATGTTTCGAAGTTGCGAAAGTGCATTATGGACCGGGAGGTGGTAGTATCGTTGGATATTATTCAGGTCAATGACCGCCTAAATTACATGGAGGGGCCTGTGGCCATTTTGGAAAGGAAGAAGAAAACTCCGCGGAAGAAGGAGATACCTTTGGTGAAGGTGCAGTGGGAACATCGAAGGGGATCCGAGTAGACATGTGAGCCGGAGGTAGAGATGCGAGAGCATTACCCGATGTTGTTTACCTCAGCTGTCTTCAAGGGTGAAGTCTAGTTCAAGTGGGGGAGAATGGTAACGCTCCGATCCTCAGGTATTGATTTATGTATGAATCCTTTTTGGTCTTTGGGTCTACTCGACGAGTTGGTCGCCCTACTCGTCGAGTAGTAGCGGGATGGTCCACGCATATTAGTGACCTACTCGCCGAGTCCAAGAAAGGACTCGGCGAGTAGGAGCTGGCAGATAAAACCCTAATTTAGGGGCATTGCACCCTATTTAAAGGATGATTGGCCTCCCCTAGCCTCCCCTTTACATCCTATTGTCTCTCTTTAACCCTAATCCGTGTGTGTGTGTTCTTTTGGAGATTAAACTTGGAGGAAGGATTTTGGTGAAGGAAACACTTGGGGAAACAAGCTAGTTGAAGCAAGAGCTCATGGGATACAAGATCTACATCAGTAAGCACCCTCTTGAAGGTACTAGACCGTTTTCCTTGGATCATTTTCACCTAAACCCTCTTTTGCATGAGTTTTAAGAAAGGTTTCTTGTGCTTAAGCCAGATTTGAAGTTGTAACTTTAGATCTGGACTCTCGTTGGCCTCTTGATTCATAAAGTCATCAACTTTTCCTAGTATGAGCCTTTCCTCAAGTGTGTAACTTCATTGCAAGCTTAGTTTTGTCATTTTAGGGTCTTAAAAGCCTTGCATGCACATAAAGTTTGTAGCTTTACGTGATAAGCATGCCTAATGAAGTTGGATATGCAAGTTGGAGCCTTGGCATGGATTAAAAAGTGTCTGTATGGTTAAAGGACTGAAGGGACTCGGCGAGTCATATGAAGATGAGCATAAACCCAACGAGTTGGATGAACAACTCGACGAGTCAATAAGGTTTCCCAATTAAGGGATGCGTGTGAACTTGTGGAGTTGCAAGAAGGAAAACTCGATGAATGGCCTTAGAGCTTCGATCTCGAGCCTTAGGAACACGGCGAGTCACTCTGGTGACTCGGCGAGTGGACGAGTATCTCAAAGAACTTGACAAGTAGCTGAGGATACTCGACGAGTTAGGGTCAACATGGACTGTTGACTTTGACTTTTTCCAGGGGTTGACTAGTTGACTTATGGGGTATCTTGGAAGGTTGGGAACTTACGAGTATGGTTCTATTATGATAATAGGTGGTGGAGTTTGTGGCAGCGATCTGAGAGTTGGAGTTTATCTACCGAGCTGACTTTTGCGAGGTGAGTTATCCTCACTATACTTAAGGGTCTAAGGTACCAAGGTCGGTCCTTTGAATTGTTATTGGTTATGTTATGTTAGTATGATCTGTTAGATCGGTATCCTAGAGGGTAGGATGATAATATATGATATGTGGTATGACATGTTAGTTAGATATCCTAGAGGGTAGGATAATATTATATGTTATGTGTTATGATCTGATAGGTCAGTTTGCTGTCTATGGATTGTTATGTGATTATCTGTTATATGTGCACATGTTTGTCAGTTGAGGCTTATCTGCTTTGTGCGGAGGCCGATAGACCTAGGCATTCCAACCTGTTGGTTGAGGGTCGTGAGTATTCCATCCCGAGGATGATTGGACTCATAGTATGTAGGCATTCCATCCTGTTGGTTGTGGGCATGGGGTATTCCATCCTGAGGATGATTGGACCCATAGTATGTTGTCATTCCAACCTGTTGGTTGTGGGCTTGGGGTATTCCAACCCGACGGTTGACTGGACCCATAGTATGTTGTTTGTGATTCTATGTGTATAGCTGTGAGTATGGGTATTTTGGGGGAACTCACTAAGCTTTCGCACTTACACTTTCAGTTTATGGTTTCAGGTACATCGAGGGATCACGACAAGGCTAAGGCGTGATTGTATAGCTCCTTATCTTTTGTTATTATTGCTGGGAAAACTCTAATATGAACTATTTTGGAAACCAAGTTGTAATGATTATTGATTTAAAGTGTTTTTGAAAAGTTTAAATTTGGCTTAAAATTTTTGGGTGTTATAGATTCATGACCACAGAATTTGCTAGGAAGTCATCAAACGGAAGTTGTTAGACATTCATCACCACCAAATTTGCTAAGGATCCATGACAAATGAAATTTGCTAGGGATTCATCACCACGAAATTTGCTAGGGAATCACCGCCACGAAATTTGTTAGGGATTCATCACCACGGAATTTGCTAGGGAATCACCACCACGGAATTAGTAGGGAATGACCACCACAGAATTTACTAGGGATTCACCACCACAGAATTTTCTAGGGAATCATCACAACGAATTTTGCTAGGGAATAACTACAACGAAATTTGTGATGGAATAACTACCACTGAATTTGTGATGGAATCCTACTACATAATACACGACGAAATTTGTTGGGCTTACCATAGTGTACGCTGGGCGTACTAGGTTCAGATTGAAACCCTAATTTTGGGGGTGAGCCCTATATAAGGAACATTATGGCCTCACTTTTAGCCACCATTTCCATAGAGCAAAACCCTAAGTGGCCCTAACCCTCGTTCTAGAGCTTGTGTGAGTGTGGTTGAGATTGAAAGTATTCTTGTGTGCTTTTGAAGAGAAAGAGGCGCTGTTGAAGGAGCTAGAGTTGGAGGGCAAGCTTTGGATCTAAACTTTCTGAGGTTGGAGCATCAGTTGGAGGTAAAAAGCTAAGAGCTTTCTCAACCTTTTTTATTTTGAGCATTATGGACCATTTCTAGGGTTTTTGTCCCAAAGGTCGAGACTTTATGAGTAAAGGAGCTCCATAGACCTTGATCTGCCCATATTCAATGTATAATGTGATATAGATCCATAAAAACCCAATCTTAGACGTTAGGAGTGAGCCATGCATGTGATATGAGCTCCTTAGTGAAGGAAGTGATGTGATTTAAATGAGGATGACCTTTACAGCCATGCAAAGGCATAAAGTCTTCGACTTTATGGATTAGGAGACTGTAGGGGGTCCAGATCTGTAGTTTGAGCCAAGGTCTTAATTGATTAAGACCATTAGTGAGGTAAGAGTGAAACTGGGACATACGCTGAGCGTAAATCCTAGTACGCGGGGCGTAGGGTTCAAGCATCCCAATATCAGCGTAGCGGTCGAGTACACCCAACATAAGGATCTGGTACGCACCGCGTACTCCTTAGGGTTGACTTTCGTTGACTTTCAGGATTTAGTCAACAAGTGGAGTTTTGGACCATTGGAGGGGTAGAATGGTCTTTTACCCTTCTGAGAGAGCATAGGAAGGGATTAGTCTAGCCTTTGAGAGCCATTATTAATTAGAGATAATTTATGTATGTGAGTAGGCGGAGGCTAGATCAGTGTTTCGAGTTCGAGATCATTCGAGTTTACCTGAGGTGAGTCTTCTCACTATACATTACCTAGGGTGGTATCTATGTGTGGACCGGAAGGTCGTACGTGTTTGCTTGAGATTATGTGTTTTGTGATTATGTATGCTATGTGCTATTCCGACCGGGCCGGAGGGTCCAACGATTTACGAGGCCAGAGGGTCCTCATCCAGACCGGACCAGAGGGTCCAATGAGCTACGGGACTAGAGCGTCCCGCTGAGACACATTAACCATAGGGTCGTACAGAGTATAGCCTCGAGTGGCGAATTGTTGTATGTGGTATTTTGGGGAACTCACTAAGCATTCGTGCTTACCGTGTTATGTGTTTCAGGTACTTCCGAGGATCGCGGGAACGCACCGACGTGATTGTACACACACTCTAGATATTGAGCTATGATTGTGGATCCTAGATTTGAATAATTGTGTTGAAACTTATTGGTTGTTTTTGAAAATTAATGATGAGAAATTTGTTTATGAGTTTTTAAAATTGAAAAATTTGTTTGAAAAATCATGTCGTTACATGGAGTATGCAAAAATGAAGAGCTTCTGCCCTAAGGGGTTGAAGGTATGGTATGTTGTTGGGTGTTTAAGGGACAGGGCTAGAGACCGGTCGGAGGTAGTCAGTGATACATTGGACTCAAAACCCTTCAATGGTATCAGAGCCTAGGCTTGTTTTCAATTATACTTGATGCTACTTGTTGTTTGAAGTTGAAAAAATCGAGTTTTATGCATTCTGACTGATGAATTCTTCGAGTCCAATGATGGACTCGACGATTCCATATACAAAATGAGCTACTCGACGAGTCCAGTTCATGGACTTGCCGAGCTGGCTAGTCAGAGTGCAAAAAATCATTTTTTGGCCACAAATGGATAAGATCATTATCCCAAATTGTTTTGAATCATAAAAAATATGTTTTTTAAGATATGGTAATGATCATGCTCATCCATTTGAAAGGTGATTGTCAAAATTTCATGTTTTGTATTAGTTTATATGATTAGTCTAATTACATGGAATTTGTTTGATTTGAATTATGTTGTTCATATGAGTTTAATCAAGAACTTGAACATGCTTGTTAGTTTATTTGATGATTTTAATGGACTCTATAACTTGTCCTCAAGTTATGGAATTCCAAAAGTTTTTCATTTAAATGAATCATTAAAAGTCATAGGTTATAGAAAAATAAAGAGTCTCATTTTAAAAGACCATTAAACTCATATGTTATGAAGTTGAAAAGTTTTGAAGAGTTTCAAAACTTGCCCTCAAATTTTGGAATTTGTAAAGTCACACATTAAAACTTTAATTCCAAACCCTAGAATTTTAAAAGTTTAAAATTCAACCCTTATACTATTATAATATTATAAGTTTAATAATATATATATGTATAAGAACTAGTCAGTCTTACCGTTAGTAGGCCTCATTCATGAAGCCGATCTATAAGGGGGGGGGGGGGTTATAAGGTTACCGCCTATAAAATAGTGGTTTAATGGGTGTCCACTCTCTCCCACCGCTTCCTTGACTGGTGGAGGGTCGTTAGTCAAATGGGTAGGACAAAGACTATAATTCTCATTAAAAGTATCATGATAAATTTAAAGTAACTAAACCTTTTATAAATCCTCAATCTTAATTGCTTTAGGAAAATGTGAAATTGATGCTAACCCATGAAATTACACTTTGCACCTTACCAAGTCGTTAATGGAGCGTGTGTGGTTAACCGACACACTAACATGGACTAGTAAGGGTGACAAAGGGTAGCTTAATGTTTGTCATAGATCGATGGAGCATGTGTGGTTAACTGGCACGTCGATTAAGTGATAATTAACATTAAGAGTACCAAGTATATTTGCATGGTTATTCACACCTTGTTTGTGATCCTCGGTATCCCAGTCACAAACTTGAAGGGTATAATCGAGATTTAAACATGCCATTGAAAAGTTTAATGAATCTCAAAAGAATCTAGGAATTTAAATTCATCTAAAACCTAATAATCAATTTCGTTTTACATGGTGGAAATTGGTAAACCGTCATTTACCCACCTTCAAATATTTTGCAACTTCGATTACGACATCCCTCTTACAAATTGTAAAATATTGTGTTGGGTCCTAGCCTTAATATTTCATTTTAGGTGTTATATTAAGGACTCTATATCTAATCTAAACTTTTTTTTCCTTTTCAGATGTCTTCCAACAATGCTGCTTCTGGCTCAAACTCTACCGACTCCTTCTCTCTTATGAACCTTTGTGGGAGAGTCATCTTTGATGGAACTAATTTCAATGATTGGATTAGGAACATAAGGATGGTCACTCCTTATGAGGACAATGAATATGTCCTCGACAAGGAGCTGAAGAAATTGATGAGTCTGCTGCCACTCCTCAGGATATTGCTGATTTTAGGGCACATGATAACGATGCCACCAAGGTAGCTTGTATCATGCTTACCACCATGTCTACTGAACTCCAAAAGTCCAATAAGGACTTCTACCCTTTTGAGATGCACCAGGACCTGATGGAAAGATACCATCATAGTACTCATCAAGAGCGGAATGAAATCATCTGCTCCATGTTTACAACAAAGATGAAGGATGGTGAACCCATCACGGACCACTTGCAGGAAATGCAAAGGTTTGTGGACCGTCTGCTTAATGTGTAATTGTGTACTTTTAGTTATCTTCATAAGTATATATATATAAATAAATTGCTTAATGTACAATTTGCTTACAAATTATATCTTTATATATATATATATATATATATATATATATATATATATATATATATATATAGATTATTGTATTCTAACTATCTATTATGTGGACGTGTGGTTGATTGTGGACCAATCGTTTTAGTTATTTTAAGAAAATGATTAATAAATATTATTGAAAAAAATAATTGAAAAATACCATCTAATTTTATTATAAGGGTATTTTAGTCAATTGATGTATATTTAAAAAAGGAAAATTACGAATTTTTGGAGATAATTAATTCTTTTGATTTAAAGTTATTATTTTTTTAATTAATTGAATTTTAATTCCAAAGATTTCTTAATTATACCCGATTTTATTATTTCATAACATTCTGTTAGAATAATATTCTATAAGAATGCTATGATACATACTTCTAACATAATACATATTTTGATTAAATGAATTTCTTGAAAAAAATCAACATTCTTGAACCATGAATTTAAGAATAAAAACATTCTTAAAGAATAATCGTCTATTATTAATATTATTCAAGAATATATGGTCCACAAAAACAAAACAAAATAACAAAACAAAACAAATTTACAGTCACATTCTATAAAAATACGTTATTCTAGAATTTTTTTTGTCAAATTCTATCATAATACAATGTTTTTAGTTAGTCATTCTTGAAAAAATCTCCATTATCATTCTAGTTTCTTGTTGTAGTTATATTTTGATACCTTGGTGCGGTGAATCTCAATTGTCATAAAATTGTCTTTGAATTTCCACCAACCATTGTTGTTCCAAGAAATGTTTCCTTAAACAAGACACGTACAATTTAATACATCTTGAAATAATATTGTTGCTAAGTATATATAATTCTGACAGAATATACTTGATTTGGTGGTTTGAAAAAGAAAAATAAGATGAGCCAATTGTATTGGATCAAACAAATATTGAATTATAACAAATAAAAGAAAAACACAATACATAAAATTAAATAACAAACAAAAACACAATTTATATATGAAATAATGATTTAATTAGCAAAACACAAATCAACCGCAAAAATATTAAAAAGCCTATGTAGATTAGATTGATATCATTTGTTACTGCTTTAATTACATCCTATATATTAATACAAACATATAAACAAAAAATGATGTTAAATTGCTCTCAATTATATGTGATAACAAAAGGAAAGAAGAAAGAAAGAAAAGATGTTATACATAAAGCTTACACTATCTTCTTTTCTATTCTTTTTTTTATTAGGTAAACACACCTTCACCTTCCACGACTGCAACTACACATTCAATAAACAAAACCAAACAATCTCACTAACAATTTCATTTTAATCAACCCTACTAAAATCAATTACTTTTTTTTTTTTGACAAAAAACACAAATTTATATGTATATATTAATAACCTTAAACTACAAATGAAGCACCATATATAATTGTCCGATCATGCATAATCGTTTCAAGCACCTTAACAGTAAATCAAGAACAATAAAAAAGAAAAATATATATATTACCTCAATTTAAGTTTCCATGGCATCGATCATTGGGTACAAAAAGCTGACTTGTTTTTTTTTTCCTTCATTCACTCTTTTATTCTATATAGGATTTCATCCAATAACAATAGAATATCTTAAAAAAAATATGGTGATAGGATTGACGACAATGGTGATAGGATTGACGTCAATGGCGAGACAAGGAAGCAAACTTCCACCCTTTTTTTTTTCTGAACGCATGAGGGTTAGAGCAGACCACCCGTAAGATTTGAAATGAGATAGAATATAGTGAATTGTTGACGTTTTTAAAAAGGGAAGAAAGCTAGGTCAAAGTAATTACCATAATTATAGAAGAGTAATTATGGAAGTTATTTTATCTATAAATGAAATTACCATATTACACTTATTTATTTATTTAATAGTAAATTATTGAAATCGTCCCTGTGGTTTGGTCAAAATTGCACGTTTGGTCTCTAACTTTTTTTTACACTCGGATCATCCATGTGGTTTGATTTTGTTGCGTTTTTCATCCCTGTGGTTTGATTTTGTTGCATTTTTCGTCCCTCACATACATAAAGTTACGGACCAAACATGCAACTTTTACCAAACCATAGGGACGGAAAACGCAACAAAAGAAAACCAAAGGGACGATCCGAGTGCAAAAAAAAGTTAGGGACCAAACGTGCAATTTTGACCAAACCACAGGGACGATTTTAGTAATTTACTCTTTATTTAATTATTTATTTTATTTTTTTATTTTGAGTGGACCACAATCAACCCTACGTCCAATATAGTTAGAATATTTGAACTTACCCCTCTCTCTATCTATCTATCTATCTATCTATCTATCTCTCTCTCTCTCTCTCTCTCTCTTTATATATATATATATATATATATATATATATATATATATATATATATATATATATATTACCTTTGTATAAAACTTAAAAACGAACTTACATATTTATTTTGGTTATAACTAACAAAACATATTTTGTTTCACAATATAAATTGTTTTATTTGATATATATATATATATATATATATATATATATATATATATATATATATATATATATATATATATATATATATGATGGCGTGCCTAGGGCAGCACAGCAGAGATGCATCCAAGTCCTAGAACCGGGCACACCAGCCAGATCCAGCCCAGCAGGCTCAACGCCTGCTGGCGCCCCCAGGAGCAGAACGCCCAGGCGAAAGGCTCGCGCCCGCCAAGTGATGCTCTTCGCTCCAAGACAAAAGTACGGTCAGGAGACAAACAGTGGGATCAGAGCATTACCGTCAAAGCCAATGAGAGCGCTCTGATAGTGGAAGGCGCATGACCCTCCAATCAGCTCCTCTAATCCTGTCTCCCCAAAAAAGCGATCCTGTCTGGTACGGACCAGGCAGGAGCGCTAGGTATAAAAGGACGCACTCTCATACTGGCGAGGTAAGCTCCCCAACCGATCTGGAAAGAACAAACACAAACCCTAAAGCCATCCTAACTTGACCGTCAAAGCGTTCTCCCGGGAACTCCTCCCGGGAAGTGGCTGACGGCCCTTGTTCTTTGTGATCTTGCAGATACATCCAGGCAACCAAGAAGGTCCCATCCCAGAGTCAGAAGCGAGGTCTCATCAAGAGCAAGGTTCCATCATTTGGCGCCATCCGTTTATGAGACGAAGAACACAAACAAAAGCACGAAATCAAGCATCAATGGCGTCCAACGGTAGCGAGGGACGACCAGTTAGTCTCATACGTCCCATGGCGACGTTGGACGAAACACCACCGCCTACAGTGACCAATAGGCCGGTTTTGGGCGAAGGAAGTTCTACAGCAGCCGCCGGAAATATTTCGCAACCGTTGTCTTCTCAGCAAAGAGCAACTCCGGTGGAGCTACTTTCGCCCACACAGCTTCAGACGCCACCGTTCTTTGCGCCGCCGCTGCAACAGACGCGGACAGTCCACTCAACTGCACCTCCATCGAGCCATATTTTCAACCTTTCACCGTCGTTTGTAACACCTACATCGTTCCAGACGACTGGTGGACAGAATTCCGCAACGCTATTACCACCATTGGCGCAAATCATGATGAACAACTCACCACCCGTATACCCAACGGTCGGAGCATGGACTGGACCGACTATTCCCCCGAACAACAGCTTACAACAGCCGATAATGATCAACCCTGTTACATCCATGCACCCTTTCTCCACTAGCCATCCCCTCCAGTTACCATTCCAACCATACCCCTTTTATGGACCAAGCCCAAGCTACCTTACGCCCCTACAGCATGGAATGAGTTTGCAATACCAGCAAGGGACGTCAACTGCTCCAAACCAGGATGGTTTTTCCCGGAGTGTAACATCTCTGTTCGTTAAAGAGCTGCTGGATTACGAAATACCAAACACGGCGAAGCTCCCCACGCTTAAAACGTACAATGGAACCACCGACCCAGATAGCCACATTGATACGTATGAATGGACAATGACGTCGTTAAAACTTAACGAGAAGTTTTGGTGTACATACTTCCCAACGACGCTCGATGGCAACGCCGACACATGGTTCAAAACGCTACAACCGGGCAACATTTCAAACTTTGCTCAACCCAAATACCTCTTCCTCACCAACTTCATGCAGCTACGCAAATGCAAAGGCGATTCTCATTCAACTATAGGCTGCAAACAAAGGGAAGGGGAGACTGTTCGAGAATACTTTACAAGGTTCATAAACGCTACGTTGGATGTACCGGGGCATGACGAAGGGCTCATCGTTGGTGCTTTCACATGGGGACTCCTGCCTGGGCCCCTCTCGCAAAAACTCATGGGAAAGAAGCCTCTAACACGAGCTGGGTTGAAAGAAAGAGTGGAGCGGTACCTACGGCAGGAAGAGGGTGAGGCGGCCAAGCAGGCCTACTTGTAGACTATGGCGACTAGACATCACCACCCGGCCCACGCGGACTTTCCGGGGGGAGGAAGACACTATGGCCAAGCAAGAAGACCATCACCGCGTTTCCGACCATTTATTAAAGACGACAGACGGGGTCGCTGCTCAGAAGTATATGCAATGTCTGAGAAACAGCAACCAGCCAATTCATCTAAGAGTCGGTATTGTGAATACCACAAAAGCAAAATGCATGATACAGCTAGCTGTTCGGTGCTAAAGAAGGAGATGGATGAGAAACAACTTAAGGGAGACCTGGTGGAGGTGGCGCGAAGCCTACGCGCCAAATTCGATGCCGAGAACGCCAAGGGTCCATCCCACGAAGGAGTTCAGCCCAAGGAGATATTCATGATACGCAGCAAAAGAAGTAGGGGGAATAGCGAGAAGAGCAAATCATTGTTAAACCGCCAGCACGCGCGCTCACGTTCTCTATACAGGATCCTCGGCCAGACGGTTGGAAGGGCGACAACCCTCTGATAGTACAGGCATCCATCAAAGACGTGACTATCCATAGGGTCTATGTCGACACCGGGAGCTCAGTAGGCATCATATATGAGCATTGCTTCCGGCTTCTCCCAGATCACTGGAAAGACAATTTGCGACCTACGAAGTGTAGGCTGGTGGGATTCACCGGCCACAGCCTGTGGCCGTTGGGCACGATCCATCTCCCCTTAACAATCACTAGCCACGACAAGCAGTGGAAGAAGACTGCCCTGATAGACTTTGTGGTCATTCGGCACTCGGCGGAACACAACATCATCTTGGGAAGGACTGCCCTCTTGAAGCTAGGGGCCGTACCTTCAACCATGCATGGGATCATGAAATTCGACACACCAAAGGGCGAAGCCACGATTTTGGCCACTTCGCCCAGAGAATTGCGGTGCTATACGATTATGAAGCCAGCAGGAATAACCAAAGGGCCCACGAGGCCCAGGGGCAGTCCGACAAAAGGGAAGGAGGTAATCAATGAGGGATATCCCGATCAGCCGATCGATGTTGGAAGCGACCTCCCAAGCCACATAAGAAGAGCATTGGTTGACCTGCTCAAACGCTACAAACATGTATTTGCTTGGACCCCCACGGATATGGTGGGGGTAGAAAGGAAGGTCATTGAACATAAGCTGATGATCAAACCGGGGGTAAAATAGGTTAAGCAGAAAAAAAAGGGTACAAGGAGGAGACCGTAACAGGGCGATCAATTCAGAAGTATCTAAGCTGACGGAGGCCGGAATAGTAAGGGAGGCGACGTTTCCAACATGGATCGCAAACCCAGTTATGGTCCGTAAGCAGGATGGGTCGTGGCGCATGTGCATCGACTATTCTGATCTAAACAAGGCATGCCCTAAAGATTGCTACCCACTCCCGGAAATCGATCAGAAGGTAGAGTCGCTACAGGGATACAAGCTAAAATGCTTCTTGGACGCATACAAAGGGTATCACCAGATATTGATGAGCAAAGAAGACGAAGAGAAAACAGCCTTCTATACAGACCATGGCACGTTCTGCTACACCAAGATGCCTTTCGGGTTAAAGAACGCAGGGGCGAAATACCAACGGCTAGTTGACTCGATATTCGCCAAGCAAATTGGAAGGAATATTGAGGTATATGTAGATGATATGGTGATCAAGAGCCCAAATGAAGAAAAAATGTTGCAAGACATCGAAGAGACTTTCAAAACATTAGAGGTAACCAAGATGAAACTAAACCCAGCCAAATGCACGTTTGGAGTGGAAGAGGGGCAATTCATGGGTTACTATGTTACTAGACAAGGCGTCCAGTCCAGCCTGATCAAGGTCGACGAGTTCATCGAGACGCCAACCCCAAACTCTCTTAGAGACGCACAAGGTGTGAACGGGAAGCTCACAGTTCTAAGTAGGTTCATCTCAAAATCTGCCGACAAGGCTATGCCACTGTTCCACGCCTTAAAGGGATGCATCGAGAAAAACAATTTCCAGTGGACGAATGAAGCCGAGAAGGCGCTCCAGAAAATCAAGGAGGCACTGCACAAGCTGCCGACCCTGGCAACCCCCATCCCGGGAGAAACATTATAAGTGTATCTATCGACGCCAGGTGAGACGATATCATCGGTATTGGCTGTGGAAAGGGAAGGAGAGCAGAGACCGATATACTTTGTTAGCAGAGCGCTGCAAGGACCAGAACTCAATTATCCCACGCTGGAAAAATTGGTGCTGGCACTCATCTACGCTGTGAGACGATTAAGGCGGTACTTCCAGGCACATCAAATCGAGGTACTCACAAGCTACCCCATTAAACAGATTTTGCTTAAGCCGGAGACGTTGGGTCGTTTGGCCAAGTGGGCAATTGAACTGGGAGAGCACGCCATAAACTACCGCCCAAGAACAAGTATCAAAGGGCAGGCGTTGGCTGATTTCTTACTAGAAATTCCTGACGGAGGGAACCCGGCGAAAGAAAAGGTGTGGGTAGTTGAAGAGGCCCGTACCGGTGATGGTTCATGGACCCTGTACACGGACAGAGCGTCCAGCAGGGAAGGCTCAGGGGTGGGGCTGATCCTGACTAGTCCAGAAGGAGAAGAGGTAACCTACGCCCTCCGTTTCGACTTCTATACATCGAACAACGAGGCGGAGTATGAGGCACTGCTCGCTGGATTGCGACTCGCCAAACAGATGGGTGCGAAAGCTGTAACAGCGCTAACTGACTCAAGGTTAGCAGCGAACCAAGTCAATGTGTAACAACCCAAAAATACCACCCAAAAATTTCGGTTTTTATTATAACAAAACCCACAAGACTGAGTATCACATAATAAAACCATATGCTGCGTGTCTCAAAAACCATAATAAAATACTGTGAGAAAAACTGTGTCACAATTGTATCCAAACATATCAAGAAAACTAAATCACCTCCCAGGACAAAACTGAAGATGTGGTGTGTGCGATGCCATCATCCCGAGCTCTTCCCTTTGCTTGCGGAAGTACCTGAAACCAAAACTGAAACTGTAAGCACGAAGCTTAGTGAGCTCCCCCAAACTACCACATACCATACAATACATATAAAGCACATACTGGGCCTTGCCCACTGCATCAGACTGAATTCTGGAACTAGCTGCATCGGATCGAAGTCCGGAACTGGCTGGGACCTTGTCCCCTGCATCGGACCGGAGTCCGGAACTAACTGCATCGGACCGAAGTCCGGAACTGACTGGGACCTTGTCCCCTGCATCGGACCGAAGTCCGGAACTGGCTAATCATGGCATAGCATAACACATGTCAACTAATATAAACACATATACTGCATGCTACATCGGAACAGAGTCCGGAACACATAACACAAACATGCTTGGATCACAAAGACATCAAGCACTCTAACTTTTGCATCGGACCAAAGTCCGGGACTACTGCTAACTAAACGGGCCGGCATTGTGGCCGTAGACCCGTTCCTACTGAAAGGAAACTCACCTCATGAACTGGCTGCTGTGTGAATGGCTCTGGAAGCTAACTGCTGCTGCTCCGGTATCTCCCCAGCTACAAGTCCATAAACACACTCAATTAAATGCTAAACACTGCACTGGGGTAAAATGACTCTTTTACCCTTTGTCAAAGTCAACTCTCTCGGTCAAAGTCAACCCACAGTTGACCTGACTCGCCGAGTTGGGCCGCCAACTCGCCGAGTCTCTAGTCTCACTTCTCAACCCTACTCGTGGCTACTCGTCGAGTATGGCATCGACTCGACGAGTACCCTCTCGATCCAAGAACTCAGACAATCTTCATCTGACTCGCCGAGTCATATGAACAACTCGACGAGTTGTTCTTGAGCTAAGAAGATTGCCTTGGACTCGCCGAGTTGTATGAACAACTCGTCGAGTCCCTCCATTACTGAGTCTGCCCTCCAACTCACTGAGTCCACTCTACTACTCACAGGCTTCCACTCGACATCACTCAAAAAGGGGAAAAACGAGACTCGCGACTTGACTCGCCGAGTCGTTCTTCCGACTCGCCGAGTCACATCCATGCAGCTACTCTAAACTCGATTATGCTTGAATCCAGCGTCTGAAACTTATAGATCTGGGCTTCCTTAACTCGATTAGCATGTAAAGATTCTATCTTTACGTGCCCATAAGCGACCAAGAAGATAATAAGGCTCAAGAAGCATAACAAAGGCTAGATCTAGGGTTCTTATGCAAGGCATCTTCAAAAAGGCAATAGATTCGGGCTCTACAACTCCTAAATGAACAGATCTAGTGATATCTCGACCTATTAAGGCATCCATACAACTATAAGGCTTGGAAAAAGCACCAAACTAGCCCTAGAAGAGTTCTAATGGAGGTCTAAAGCATAAAACAGAAGGAATCCGAGAAATACCTCAATGAACTCTGATTTTGCCCTTGGATCTTTGCTCTACACCTCTACACTTTGCTCCTTTCTTCTTCTTCAAGCCTTAAAAATCCACACACAAAAGCACTTAAAACAATAAGGGATGGATTAGGGTTTTCTCACAGCTCTCTGGGGGTGAAGGAGGCGAGTTTGGGGCACATAGCATTGCTTAAATAGTGAGCAACCCGGGGATTTAGGGTTTCTTCTAGGCAGGCAGACTCGCCGAGTCCCGAATATGGACTCGCCGAGTCGCCAACTAACACGTGCACAAAAACTCAACCCTACTTAACGAGTCAGGCAATAGACTCGCCGATTCCCTCAATAAAACTTCTAAATAAATGCCACGAAAGCAACATACCAGAGACGGGGCGTTACACAATGGGAGTTTTGAGGTAAGAGACCAAAGAATGGGAAGGTATGTAAAGATGGTAAAGCAACCGGTAAGATCATTCGGCCAATTTACAATCAACCAGATACCCAAAAGTGAGAATAAAAGGGCAGAAGCTTTGAGCAAGCTAGCGTCCACTTGCTTCGACCACCTGTCAAAGAAAGTTTTAGTGGAGGTGCTCCGGGAGAGAAGCATTGATGAACAGCAGGTGAACATCCTGACCCCCGCAGGACCCACATGGATGACGCCGTTCCGGGAATACCTCCAGAGAGGGGTGTTGCCGGACGACCATGACGAAGCCAGAAAAATACGTATAAAGGCGCCCTCATACGCAATGGTGAACGGGGAGTTGTACAAAAAGGGGTTCACGTCTCCATGGCTAAAATGTTTAGATCAAGCCAAGGGGAGAGAGATATTGCAGGAAGCACACTCAGGGCAGGTATGCGCACACGAAGGAGCGAGGGCTTTGACAGGAAAGGTGCTACGAATGGGGGTATACTGGCCAACGATACATCAAGACGCAGTAGAAGTAACCAAGAAATCTGGGGGGTGTCAATCGTACTCTCCAGTCCAGGCGGAACCCCCGGCGCCACTAAGCAACATATCCAGCCCGTGGCCTTTTTACCAGTGGGGCATAGACATAGTGGGTCCATTCCCAGAAGCACCGGGGAAGCTGAAGTATATGGTGGTAGTCGTGGATTACTTCACAAAGTGGATTGAAGCTGAACCATTGGCATGCATATCTGGGAGGCACATGATAAAATTTGTGTGGAAAAACATCATGACAAGATTTGGAACACCTAAGGTTCTCATCAGTGACAATGGTTTGGAATTCGCTGAGAACCCGTTCAGAGAATGGTGCACTGCCAAAGGGATAAGCCAACGCTTCACATCGGTCGCAAACCCTCAAACGAACGGTCACACGGAGGTGTCCAACCGAACCATTGTCAATGGGATCAAAAAGAGGTTGGGCAAAGCAAAAGGGAATTGGGCAGAGGAAATACCAATGGTGCTATGGTCATACAGGACTACACCACAGAAAAGCACAAGGGAAACCCCTTTCAGCTTGACATATGGGACTGAAGCCATGCTCCCCATGAAAGTGGCAGTGAATACGCTAAGGGTGGCCAACCAAGATGAGGAAAACAACGTACAACGCTTGAGGATAAACTTAGATATCCTAGAGGAGAAACGCAAAGAGTCGGGAGTACGCCAAGCTGCGTATACACATGCAACAGAAAGGTATTACAACCAAAGGGTAAAGGAGAAGGCCTTCAAAGTGGGCGAGTATGTTTTGAGGGAAAATGAGGCCAGTCGGGCACAGCCCCAGGGAAAGTTAGGCCCAACGTGGGAAGGCCCATACAGGGTCATAGAGGCAAACAGGAACGGGGCATATGTGTTAGAGACGATGGAAGGAAGACCCATTCCAAGAACATGGAATGCTAGGAACCTAAAGAAATATTTTTTCTAAGGAAGAGGAAAGATGTAACTCTAGTTGGTTGATATCCCATTGAGTATATTGCACCTTAGAAGTACTTAGAGTACATTTATCCATGCTAAGTGACATGAGAATTGATACTTAGTGTATTCCTATCTTTAGAGGCATGAGTTTAGTACTCGACATATATAAAATTTCATGCATAAGTGACATGAGCTTAATACTCAGTGTATTTAAAAAACCCGCGGTTAAATAGTAATGCAATTGTTGATTTCTCATACTTAGTGTAATAATCTCCAACGTTTGAATGATGAGTGCTAAGCGCACTCAATGTGAACACTTAGCGTGTCAATAATAACAAACAAAGGAAAATATTTGGCACATCTTGAGCAATAGGCAATAAACGAATAAGCCAAGCACAAAATACAAAAGGAGATAATAGATAATGCTTAGTGCATATCAAACACATACATATAAAAGAAAAAACATTGTTCTGGGCAATTCAACCATTGCAAAGCAAAACATATAGACTAAACAAAACAAGGAAATATTACGGCTTCGAACCATCACCAACAGACTTATCACCAACCACAGCCCCCTCCGCAACATCATCCGCACTCACTTTCCCAGCCAACCCATTAGAAACTTCCCTATCATCTGCCACCTCATCAACATCACCATCTCCAGCACCTGCTCGACCATCACCACTAGCACCACAATCTTTACCATTCCCTCCCACACCAATGTCATTCACAAGCACCATTTCACGACTCGCAGCATCCTCAGGAGTGCCCTCTGAACCAAAAGAACACAACTCTCGCAAACCATCAATACCCATCTCTCCCAGACCCAACAGACTTGCGTGATCCATACTAGCAAAGGATAAGAGAGCATCACTTACGCTAACCACAGGCCCAACAGACAGCGAACTAGCACCCGCCTCCCCACTTTCACCACCACTTAAAGTTTTCTGGACAGATTCAACCCCGACCACATACGCAGCATGGCGGATAAGACTGATAGCATTGGTAAAGTCAGGATGCTCTATCAGCTTATCAATGATACACACAACACCAATTTGCAGCAGCCAATCCAAATCTCAACGAACAGCACACACATCTGCTTGCAGCGACGACACGGTCAACGACGTCACGCTCGAGACTTTCAACCTGAATCATTAAGCCTTCATTCATTTGAGTGAGAGAATCAACCTTGGCCTCTAATACAACCCTAGCCTCATCAAGAACATTCTTCTCAGACACCGACAATTCACATTTCTTTTCAGTTGAGCAAAGATCATCGCCAAGCTCACCCAGACGATGCTCCAGGCTTGCCACACGCGACCCGCAGGTGGCATGAGCAACCTCCATCTCACCAAGGCTATGGATGCGCCGGGAACCTGCAACAAGATAGAACATCGCTTGCGCCGCAGCATAAGCCATGTTGTGAGAAAGGGCAGGGCCACCCATCGCATCCATATCCCCCACTGCAGCCAAAGGGAAGGCATGGCGCGAGAACTCCAAGGCATTGGCACGAACAGAAAGACGAGAATCGTTGCGAAGATCCTAAGATGGCACAAAAACTGCCGACCTAGAAGTACCATCATCGGGGCCACCATCTGTGGAAACTGTAACTGGCCCGGGCGGGCTGAAGCCTTTGGGGGAAGAAAGCTTGGAGGGGACAAACGGAGCACTTGGAGAAGGGATTGAAGAAAAATCTGAAAGATCGGGTTGTTCAGTCCCCCAATTGACCCCCTCAGACTGTTGCACGTCATCATCGGGAATCACAACCACGCCAGTAGAGGTGGAGTTTACTGGCGTGGAACTCATCGAGCTCAGCAGGCGAGAAAAGCTGCACCTAGTATGCACCCTCTTGGGGGCGGGAGGAGCGCCAGTCACCGGCTCACCCATCGCCTACATAGCCTTCCGTTTCGCCTGCATCCGCCGAACGTCAGCAATAATACCCTCTTTGTTGTCCTCACAGTCCTCCGGGGAAGAGGAGGGAACACCGCCCGTTGGCATAACAGAGGAAATTGGGCGGGCAAACAACGGATCTCCCCCAGGCGCCGACGAGCCCGCTGGAGGGACAGGAGGAGTAGGGGTGTTGAGACGATCTGCCTAACGAGGAGGGGGAAGATGCTCGAACAGATCCACCTCACGAAACTCCAGTTTGCCTCCATAGCGTTTACGCAATACCTCATCCATGGATAAGGAAGACTCAACACCTAAAGAAAAGTAGAATGAAATGCAATTCACATGGAGGCAGTTAAAAGAAACACCAAAAGTAAAATAAAGAGAGAAACAGGGCGAATGCGACACTCACCATCACCGACGGAGTAGAACACCACCATCTTTCTGTTGGGTTTTGAGCAATCTAACACTTCCTAAGTGTGCATGCAACCCTAATAAACCTTGGATCTATGTTTGTCTAAATACATGCAAAATAATAATTTTCCAAGGTTCATAACCTATCTAACATGGCATGGGGAACATTTCAACATAAAAGAGTTAGAAGAGATTACATACCTTTTTGATGAGTTTGATTCTTGAGGAGTTTGAGGGCCAAGCACCAATAGTGTGAATGCCTCAAATGGAATCACAAATCACCACAAACTTTTGGAAAACTTTGAGAGAGTATACACACTTGCAATTTTCGGCCACACACAAGCACACACACACTAGTTCACTAGTTGCCATTTCATGCACCATAAGCATGCTTATATAGTGTACATGGTTAGGGTGAAACCCTAATAACCCATGACCTTTCCTTTTCCAAGGATCCATGGGTTAAAAGCTCCATGGATCATCCATGGACTTCCATCCAAGCCTAGCCCATTAACAAATGAGTGTTAGCCCACACCATATAAAACCAATAGCCCATAATCTAATTAGTCTTCCTTTTAATCTCTAAATTAATTCATAATTAATTTAAGACTAAGACTAATTAAATAACATAACCTCATATTAATATATTATAACTTATAATATATTAATAAACATATGTGTATAACTCTCATTAAATTATCCATAAATTGTTCGGGTGAAATGCAACCCAAATGGACCATGTCGGGTCGGGTCAAGTATATACCAAATAAGTTATGGACTTGGACACCTCATCCAACAGACTCCCACTTGGATAAGTCTAATAACTCTATTTGCCTATATAACTTCAGGAACCAACCAGCAATCGTAGCTCTCAAAAACTCTGTTGAACTATGAAGCGCCATTTTAAGAAAAGTGATCATATAATCCTCTGTTCTCATGATATCAGCCAGACAAACACATGGAACTATGTCTTGCTTATTGTCTGGCAGTTGTTTCTCGATTTCCGATTTGTTTGACAAAGAACTTTACTGAACACATCAGTTTAGTTCTGACCGGGCCCGGTACATGGGTCAACACAAAATCATCGAGGGGCCCAGATATCGCTTCTATTTCTAGAAGGAACAGATAAACTTCGACTCATATGCTTGTTCTACTACTTGTTGAATTGTACACAAAGGCACGTTTTATAACATCAAGTTACTGATGTGTTTACGTGCAATTAATGCACAACCAACTCATAGGTAACAACTCATATCTCTAGGTTTGAAGACTTATATGATATTATCGTCTCACGATCACTCGAGATAAATTCCATGAAGTGATACAAGTGAGCGTGGGTTTATACCAATACTCATAACTTATGAGTACTCATGAATGTTGCAGCAACCATTGCCATGTCTAAACACCTTTAGCCATTTACAAACCCAATTCATGACAATCTTGATTCATACCTACTTCCGACGTATGACCGATTGTGGAGGTTTGAATAAATTAATTATTCTGGAAGTCAAAACATGCAAAACTAAAACAATAGTAAATAATTGACAATGATAGTAACACTTTACTCATAAATAAATCACAAATTTTATTCATCATCAAACGTCGATTACATTTTACAAGTTTCAGGAAAACTATCTAATCTGTAAAACTAATATCGTCCCTCAGCCCGATACGCCTCGCATGCTGAAAATGCTTAACCCTCGTCAGTCCCTTCGTAAGGGGATCTGCAGGATTCTCATCCGACGATATCCTCCTTGTCACGAGGAGTCCTTCTTCAATCTTGTGTCTTATGAAGTGATATTTTCTGTCAATGTGTCGGGATCTGCCATGATCTCTTGGTTCCTTGGCTAAGGCAACCGCACTATTGTTGTCACAGAAAATCTCCATAGGTTCCTTAATAGCTGGTACAACTCCAAGGTCTCCGATGAAGTTCTTTAGCCATATCACCTCCTTCGCTCCTTCACTCGCTGCTATATACTCTGATTCACAAGTCGAATCAACCACCGTCTCCTGCTTGAAACTCTTCCAAGAAATTGTCCCTCCATTTAAGGTAAAGACCCAGCCTGACTGAGAGCGGAAGTTATCCCTATCAGTCTGAAAACTAGCATCATTATACCCTAATACTCTCAAGTCATCACTCCCACCAAGGGTAAGGATCCAATCCTTAGTCCTCCGCAGATACTTGAGAATGTTCTTTACCGCGGTCCAATGAGCTTTGCCAGGGTTCCCCTAATACCTGCTGACCATGCTCAAAGCAAATGCCACATCAGGGCGGGTACAAGTCATAGCATACATGATCGAGCCACCAGCGGAAGCATACGGTAATTAGCTCATCTCAGCTATCTCTGCCTCTGTACTCGGACTCTGAGTCTTACTCAGTTTGGCATTGCTTTGGATCGGTAAATCTCCTTTCTTGGAATTCTGCATGTTGAACCTTTTCAACACCTTATCCAAGTAGGTACTCTGACTAAGTCCAATTAGTCTTTTAATCCTTTCTCTTAATATCCTTATCCCTAGGATATAGGCAGCCTCCCCTAGGTCCTTCATAGCAAAGCACTTCCCAAGCCAGGACTTAACCTCCTGCAAGGTTGGGATGTCATTTCCTATAAGTAGTATGTCATCCACATACAGTACCAAGAAGCTAACTATACTCCCACTAGCTCTGACATACACGCAAGACTCATCTTCACTTCTCGAGAAGCCAAACTCCTTGACCTTCTCATCAAAACAAAGATTCCAGCTACGAGATGCATGTTTTAATCCATAAATGGATTTCTCAAGCTTGCATACTCTAT
The DNA here is from genome assembly GCF_002870075.4 of Lactuca sativa. NCBI lineage: Eukaryota > Viridiplantae > Streptophyta > Magnoliopsida > Asterales > Asteraceae > Lactuca > Lactuca sativa. The sequence goes on from NC_056624.2 coordinate 196,831,169, forward strand.
TAGGGTACTCTGCACTGACAAAACCCTCTGGCTGGTTCATGTACACATCCTCAGCCAACTTTCCATTAAGGAAAGCGGTTTTGACATCCATTTGCCATATTTCATAATCATGAAATGCTGCAATGGCTAGCATAACCCTAATAGACTTAATCTTTGCTACCGGCGAGAAGGTTTCATCATAATCAATACCATGAGTCTGAGTAAAACCCTTTGCAACCAGTCGAGCCTTATAAGTATGCACTTTTCCTTCCATTTCGGTCTTCTTCTTGAAGATCCATTTGCACCCGACTGTTTTATGGCTGGTACATTGTCAACCAAGTTCCAAACTTGATTGTCATACATGGACTGTATCTCGCTATCCATAGCCTCCTTCCATTTAGCAGACTCCGGGCCTGCCATGGCTTCCTTAACACTGCTAGGTTCATTCAAATTTACCAGTGTACTATTGCTGATAAACGTATCACCTTCCGTAGTAATATGAAAGCCATAATAAAACGAAGGTGTGTTCCTAACCCGTGTGGAACGCCTCGGAGGTACAGACATGTCAACTTGCTCAACAGGAGTTTCCTCCTCAGGTTGATTGCTAGTGTCTGAGGTTCCTTCACCAATTGCTTCTTGAATTTCTTCAAGATCAATTTGCCTCCCACTGTCTCCTTGGCTTATAAACTCCCTATCACGGAAGACCCCTCTTCTTGCTACAAAGACCACATTCTCACTGGGTCTGTAGAAGAGGTAACCGAAGGATTTCTGTGGGTAGCCGATGAAAATACACCTTTCACTTCGGGGTTCGAGCTTATCATGAGTCTCACGCCTCACGAAAGCCTCGCAACCCCAAATCTTGATGTGGTCTAAATTGGGAACCTTCTCAGTCCACATCTCATGAGGTGTTTTGGTTACCTTCTTTGTAGGGACTAGATTAAGGATATAGGCGGTAGTCTCTAAGGCATACCCCCAAAAAGAGATTGGTAGCGAAACTCGACTCATCATAGAGCGAACCATGTCCAACAAGGTTCGATTACGCCTCTCAGCTACACCATTCAGTTGTGGTGTCCTAGGAGGAGTCAATTGTGAGACAATCCCACACTCCTTAAGATAGTCAAGGAACTCGGTACTAAGATACTCACCACCTCGATTGGATCGAAGCATCTTAATGTTCCTGCCCAATTGATTTTCTACTTCCTGTTTGAATTCCTTAAACCTTTCAAAGGTTTCTGACTTATGTTTGATTAAGTAGACATACCCATATCTACTAAAATCATCAATAAAAGTCACATAATACCGATTAGCATCCCTTGTGGCGGTTTTGAATGGCCCACATACATCAGTATGTATTAGGTCCAACAAACCCTCACCCCTTTCACAAGTTCCAATGAAGGGTGATTTTGTCATCTTTCCAAGTACACAAGATTCACAACTATCATCCGATTTAAGGTCGAATGATTCCAAAACTCCACTCTTTTGGAGTTGGCCTATGCGTTTCTTGTTTACATGTCCAAGACGACAATGCCACAATGATGCTTTATCTAGGCTAGTAGAAGAATCAATATACAACATATTATTTCCTAAGTCGTCTACAATCGACACAGTTTCATACACACCATCACAAGGTAACGCTTTAAAATAAAACACATTTTTAAAGAAAGCATTAATACCACCACATTCATTATCAAACGAAAAGGTAAAACCTTGTTTGTACAAAGCATGAAAAGAAATAATACTCCTCTCCATTTCAGAAGAGTACACACATTTATTCAAATCTAATTTTAACCCATTATTAAGCAACAAAGTATAAACTCCAATCTTGGAAACAGGTGAAGCCTTCCTATTCCCCATGATCAAGTTTATCTTCCCGTGCTCCACATCCTCACTTCTTCTTAGGCCCTGCAAATAAGAACATATGTGAATACCACATCCTGTATCAAGCACCCAAGAGTTAGAATATGTTGAGTAATTAGACAATATAGTGTAAATACCTGCATGGGTGGGTTTCACTTTCCCATCCTTTAGATCCTGCAAGTACTTAGGGCAGTTTCGCTTCCAGTGTGCCTTTTCATGGCAATAAAAACATTCAGCATCCTTGGGAATGGCAGAAGGAGTGACAGAACCGCTCTTGGTCTTCGATGAGGAGCCTTCAAGAGACTTTCCCTTGGTACCCTTCGAAGGGTGCTTCCTCTTTTTCCCTTTGCCTTGCCCGATAACCAAAACAGGGGTAGATGTTGGAGTAGGAGTAGTAGATGTAACAACCGCCTTGCCCTTAAGACCGGTTTCTGCGGTCTTCAAGAGTCCTTGAAGCTTGCTAAGGGTAACTTCCTCCTTGTTCATATGATATGTCATACGAAAATGGTCATACCAAGAAGGTAAGGAGTGCAAAATGATGTCAATTGCCAACTTCTCAGGGATGTTCACATTCAGCTTCAGCAAACGGTCCACATACCTTTGCATCTTTTGCATGTGAGCCGTGACGGAATCACCGCCCTTCATGCGGGTAGTTATTATGGAGGAGATTATTTCATACCGCTCCTGACGAGCACTCTGATGGTACCTTTCCATCAGGTCTTGGTGCATCTCAAAAGGGTAGAAATCTTCATATGACTTTTGGAGCTCGGTTGTCATCGTGGCCATCATGATACATGCCACCTTAGTAGCATCTCTCTCATGTGTCCTAAATTCAGCGATCTCCTCAGGAGTAGCAGTAGACTCATCAAGCTCTTTTAACTCCTTATTGAGGACATATTCCTTGTCCTCATAACGAGTAACCATCCTTATGTTCCTAATCCAATCCATGAAGTTTGAACCATCAAAGATGACCCTCCCACAAAGATTAATGAGAGAGAAAGAACCAGTTGGGTTAGAGCCTGAAGCATTAGTGTTGGAAGACATCTGAAAGAAGAAGGCAAGTTTAGATTAGATATATAGAATCCTTAATAAGATACCCAAATGTAATATTAAGGCTAGGACCCAATCACAATATATTATACTTAGAAGAGGGATGTCGTAATCTAAGTAATAATATATTTGAAAGGTAGGTGAATGACGATTCACCAATTTCCACCATGAAAAACAAAATCAATTATTAGGTTTTAATTGGATTTGAAATTCCTAGATTCTTTTAAGATTCATTGAACTTTTCAATGGCATGTTTCAATCTCGATTGTGCCCTTCAAGTTATGTGACTGGGATGCCGAGGATCACAAAACAAGGTGTGAATAACCATGCTAATTCACTTGGTACCCTTAATATTATCACCATTAAAAACGGAACGACAGATAAAGAAAAATGAGCACGCGTCATTCAGTTAAGTCCAGAACGTCGTAACTAGCGCTGCAACGCTACGGCTACTAGACTGGGGGACTTGATGGCGTGCCTGGGGCAGCACAGCAGAGATGCATCCAAGCCCTAGAACCGGGCACACCAGCCAGATCTAGCCCAGCAGGCTCAGCGCCCGCTGGCGCCCCCAGGAGCGGAATGCCCAGGCGAAAGGCTCGCGCCCTCCAAGTGACGCTCTTCGCTCCAAGACAAAAGTACAGTCAGGAGACAAACAGTGGGATCAGAGCATTATCGTCAAATCCAATGAGAGCGCTCTGACAGTGGAAGGCGCATGACCCTCCAATCAGCTCCTCTGATCCTGTCTCCCCAAAAAAGCGATCATGTCTGATACGAACCAGGCAGGGGTGCTAGGTATAAAAGGACGCACTCTCATGCTAGCGAGGTAAGCTCCCCAACTGATCTAGAAAGAACAAACACAAACCCTAAAGCCATCCTAACTTGACCGTCGGAGCGTTCTCCCGGGAACTCCTCCCGGGAAGCGGCTGACGGCCCTTGTTCTTTGTGATCTTGCAGATACATCCAGGCAACCAAGAATGTGCCATCCCAGAGTCAGAAGCGAGGTCTCATCAAGAGCAAGGTTCCATCAATATATATATATATATATATATATATATATATATATATATATATATATATATATATATATATATATATATATTAGTAAGCCTTTCTTTTTATTTATCTTTATTTTTAAATCGAATCGTAATATATATGTCAAGAAATTTTGAATAAGTATGATACCCAAATACAAAATAATATCAAATATATATAAAAGATATTATTTTACGACCAATCTAAATTTGATAATCAATTAATAATGTCGTAAAAAGTACTCGATCAGTTATTAACAAAAAAAAGAATGTAAGTTAAAGATTTTATAAGAAATGCCTAGCGAAAAACGCGATTGTTACAGTATACTTTCTTGCTCTGACTGATCGTACACATTGCATTGTTCCTTGGTTACTTTTGAAAACATTTTTTAGTTCCTTGGTTTGAGTCTGGATTCACACAAATGTTCATCCAATCCTCTCAAACCATGGATCTGATACCAACTTATAACATTCCAAAAATCTGAATAAAATTTTCATTTTTCAAACACAACCCAATAACCATAATTGTTTACAAAAATTTGTTTCAAAAGTGATAATCAATAATCAGAGTATCCCAAAATCCCCAAAACATAAAATCTGAAGGATGTGCACGAGCACGCCTTCGCCTTTCCACGATCATCTGAACTACCTGATACAATAAACTTAAACTATAAGCCAAAGCTAAGTGAGTTCTCCCAAAGTACCACCATACAAACATATAACCAAACAGATACTAGGTCCACAACCTCCTGGTTGGATTACCCCTGGCCTACAACCTTCTGGTTGGATTGCCTAATACATGATGGGTCCACAACCTCCTGGTTGGATTACCCCGGGCCCACAACGTTCCAGTTGGAATGCCCGGTCGATTGATTGACAACACAAAGTAGTACAGTCTCAACCCAACCATACCATGTCGACATATACCTAACAAAAAATAGATATTCATCAAAATATAATTATATAACCAGTCATCAGACAAACAGACAAATCTATATATCACTACAACATAACAACATCCTATATATCAGGACAGAGATCTAACAGTTCACTACAACATAACAACATCCTTTATACCAGGATACATAATCTAGTGGACCGAAATTAGTGCCTTCGAACCCCAAGTACAATGAGGAAAAACTCACCTCTCGGTCTGAAAAGATTACTGAATAGGACACCGCTTTGAATATCAGCTCAACCGGTCACCTATTCATTAGAACATGACCAAACTTAACTTATAACCAAAATACCCAAAATACCCCTAGGTCGAACTTGGTCAAAACAAGTCAATGACAAAAGTCAAAAATTCAAGCCGAGTCAACTTAACTGAGTACGCCCAGCATACTTATATGGTACACATGACGTACTTGAGCTTGATCACAGGCGGGGTCTTTAACCTTGTACACGCAGCGTACCTAGGGTACGCCCAACGTAGTTGGCTGCTTCCTTTCCTTATATTAAGAGCTTAATTATTTAAGCTCTTTCATCAAAATTCCATATTTAGTCCTCAAATGTTGTTCTTAACCATAAATTTTCTAACTTTATTGTCTTGCATGACTATTATGTGCTCAATACCAAAAACCCTAACTTCTTAACTCATTAATACATCCTAGTTCATGCATAGAAGGAAACTAATGACCAAGATTACATTTTTATGCTTCTAAACACTCCAAAATGTCTTAAAGGACAGGTCATACAAATTAGAGTAACGCATACTCATAATACGAACTCCATTCTCGACTATCTTTATATCAACGGGTTCATATTAATGAGATATTCAACTCTCGTTTAGATTGTTTTGGCTAACAATTAATCGATTAGAATTTCGATTTATTGTACCCGGACTGTTGCACTGAAACTTCGAAAAAACATAGTTTTCTCTCACGAAGTCAAATTTGGACGTTCTCTATATACATGCTCTCGGTTTAATGACTATTACGACTTTCATTTAGATTGCTTAGACTAAAAAGCAATTTATCAAAAATTCACTTTTTACAATACGCAGAGTCGTGTCAGTTTAACTGTGAACTTCGAGGAAACATAACTTATTCATAGGAAGTCGGATTTCAGTGTTCTTTATATGTACGAAATCCTTGTCACATGCATTTTAACTTTGGTTCAGATTATTTTTCCTAAATAATCTTTTATCAAAAAGTTATTTTTAACGTTTAATATTTCTTAATTGACTAGCCTGAATTTACGGGTGATATATTTTTTTGTTAGATTTTTTTTTTCAAATGGACTTATCATCAACAAGACAGATTATGCAAAACTTTGTTACACTTTATACCAGAGTGTACCCGCTCCAACCTTTAACTTCAATCGCCATTTTGTAAAGAGATAAAGATAGGTCCCCCATTGTTTTTTAGCTAGAGTAAAAATATGCCATGCAATCCAACTAATTTTCTTCTAATATATAGGGATGGAAAAAAGGCCCATACCCAATGGAGAACCCGAAACCCGCACCCGTTTTGATTGTGAAATCCCCCGGTTGACCGGGGATAGGGACGGGGATAGGGAATACCCAAATAAAAAAAGTAGGGATGGGGATGGGGATGAGGATACCCTTAATCCCCGACCTTGGACCCGCCCCCAACATATATTAATATATAAAAATAATACAAAACATATATTTATACTATGGTTTATAATATATATATAATTTGATCTAAGTAACTTAACTTATTAGTAATTACTTGGTTGAAATTATATTTTTTGCTTTTTCTTTTATCTAATTTAAACTCGTGTGTGTGTGTGTGTATATATATATATATATATATATATATATATATATATATATATATGTCTTTGGTTGATCTATTTTACCTTAAATATCAATTTGATAATTTTTTTCTACTTGATTTTTGACTAAATTGCAAAAAATGGCCCCCGTGCTTTATTATTTTATGTGGTTATGGTCCAAACGTTTAAAATGTTGCAAATTTGGTCATTTTCAACAAGTTTTATTATGGTTTGGTCCCTCATCCGTTAAGTTTAAATGGTTAGCTGTTAACTTATTTAAAATGACAATTTTACCCTCACGGACCATTTTCGCAGTTTTGTCTTTTACCATACCATAAGGACCATTTTTGCATACATTCTTTTTTATTTTATTGAAGTATTATATATTAATAAATATTATTTTTAATATATAATATTATATATTAATAAATATTGTTTTATTGGATTATTAATTTATTACAGTTGATTTTCTTTAATTTTTTTTGTTAGAGTAATTCTTGTTAGTGAGTTATTATATATCAATACATATAGTTTTTAATATATAATATTTATATTATATTAAATATTATATTATTGGATTATTAATTTATTTTAGTTAATATTTTTATGTAGCACCTGGTTCCCGGTACATATTTCTTGTAATTTAAAATTCTTAATTCTTGCATTTTTTGCTTTGGACTCGGTGAGTTGAAGGACCGACTCGCCGAGTAGGAGCGGGTTGAGATGCGGGGTCCGATCCTTGGGCTCGGCGAGTCGGTCTCCCGACTCGGCGATTAGGCCCTGTTTGGGCAAAAACCCTAACCCGAGTATTGTCACCATATTTAAGCACATTAACTCGACCCCTTGTCCTTAACACTTCCAGAGAGCTGTAGTGAGAGTCCCTAGTCCCCCATATTGTGCTTGTGAGTGAGTTCTTTCTTGGTGAAGGGAATTCGAGCTTAGAAGAAGAAAAGAAGAGATTGAAGAGTGCAAGAGAGGGAGTAGATCTGAAATCTACATTAGGAGAAGCTTCCATTCAGGTAGTAAAGCCTCTACCTTGATCTTTAGTTCATTAGATCCCATTTTGTCCCAATTTGTTTGTTTTCAATCCCTAAAACACCAAACTCCATGTGTTTGTGCTTAATGATCCGAAGGGACTTCAGATCTAGACCTTATGGACATGTTAGAAGCATAAAGTTGTTGTGGTTGAAGTGATTGAGGACCCCATGGAGTGCATGACCTCTTAAAGAGCTTGGAATTGCATTTTTGAGCTTATGGGGCCATGCATGCACGTAAAGTTTGCAACTTTACGTGTTAGGCATGCCCTAGGAACATAGATCTGTGGTTTTGAAGAGTTGCATGTCTCAGATTTGGCTCATATGGGAAATGGGTCAAGGGACTCGGCGAGTCCCAAAGTGGAACTCGGCGAGTTCTATGAAGATGGACTTAGACTCGGCGAGTTGGATGAACAACTCAGCGAGTCCTATGAAGATTGCCTGGAACTCGACGAGTTGTTCTTCAAACTCAGCGAGTTGTATGAACTGTTACTATGTACGAAGGGTTTAAGTGTCAGAAGTCCAACCCTTCATGTTTGCACGTAGAATTAGCAATCTAACGTGTTCTAATAGTCCCAGAAACCCAAATTCTCATGAAGGATGTTCGGATGAGGATCTGGAAGCGAGTGGGAAGTCTGCTCGCATGGACTCGGCGAGTTGTTCCTGGACTCGGCGATTCGGATCGCGAGCTGGTCCTATCATCCCGAGTAGTGAGTTAAGGACGACTCAGTGAGTGGGAAAAAGGGACTTGTAGAGTGGGACCGGGTTAGTGGGAGAAGGACTCGGCGAGTCGGTGCCACGACTCGGCGAGTCTAGTCAACTGGAAGTTGACCTTGACCAAGGAGTTGACCTTGGACTAAGGGTGGGTCAGTCATCTGACTTAAGGGTATGTATGAGAGGCTAATCTATGTTTATGATTTATAGACAAAGGATTTCCGATTCAACAGTTAGCCGCTTAGCAAGCAGACATCAGCAGCCAATTTCGAGATGAGTTACCTTCCAGTAGCAATGGGTCTACGGCCACAATGTCGGCCCACCAGTAGGAGTTTTACGATTGATGATTGATGTTGTGATATTCATCTAGGGTTGCTACTACCTGTGTTATGTATATGTGCTAGTATGATATGATGCTATGTGATATGTATTATGTGGTAGCAATAAGGGGTAAAATAGTCCCCAGTATCCGGTCGTGAGGACCGAAGGGGTAGGTCGGGCACCCAGATATGCCCGGAAGTATCCGGTCGTGAGGACTGAAGGGCATGCCAGCACCCAAATATGCTAGGCAGTATCCGGTCGAGAGGACCGAAAGGGTAGGTCGGGCACCCAGATATGCCCGACAGTATATATATGTTATGTGATTATATGGTATGTGGTACAGTAGGGGGAACTCACTAAGCTTCGTGCTTACAGTTTCAGTTTTGGTTTCAGGTACCTCTTCTTCGAAGGGGAAGGAGCTGGCGCGGTAGCGGCCCATCACACACATGCCTTGTATTCCGCACTATGAGATCTTCCTGGGGATTTGTACTCTGACATTATCACGTTTTATAAAATGTTTTTCCAGACATACGATATCTTTTATGAAATGATATGATCGGAGAACAATTTATTTCTAACGTTTTGCTAAGTGCATGTTTTAAAATTGAAATTTTTGGCTCTTATTTTTGGGACGTTACAAGTTGGTATCAGAGCCCTGGTTTGAGGGATTCGGACACACCTTCGGGGGTGTTTGAACTCAAATCGAGGGATTAAAAGATTTTAGAAAAAAGAAAATGTTTTCTAAAAGGCTAAGTAAAGGGTTTTAAGAAAGAACAAAGTGTGTGATGTGCGCGACCGGCCGAGCTCAAGTAAGCATTCCTCAAAGTACCCATACAAGCTTATGTTATGTTTATCAGTTTCAGTAGAACAGCATGCTAGAATAGGACTAAGGATCTACGAGTGATGCCTTATGTGCCTGCTTTATGTGCTTCAGTGTATGAAAATTGCATGCTAGAATTGAGTAGACGGCAGTAGGATAGCCTATTTAGGTTATGCCTGATAGTATGAGTTTAGAATTGTATGCTAGTCAGTTTCTCTTATGAGGACGGATTTGCTTGAGATTGTTTCCTGTTGTCTGAATGATGCTTGCTTTGTGCTTCGTGGGACTCTGAGTGATGGGAGTCAGACATTAGGTGAATACGTCACGTCACATGTGATCAGGGTTGAATAATCTTATAGTGTTGGATTTGGCTCTATTACGCAGCTCTTGTTTGAGTCTAACCATTGTAGAGTCGAGTCTGTTACTTGAATGATTATCTGAGCCTCACCACATGTGATGGTATTCAGGTAATGGCTAACTGGCATTGCAAGGAGGCCTTCAACGGCTGAGAACCGGGTAGGGTGGAGTTAGAGATTTTCCTAGGGCAAGCCTAGGATGATTATAGCAGTGATTAGCGGTAGTGAAAGGGACCTGGTGGAGTCAAGGCAGTCCTTGGAAAAGGTACGGATAGATGTGGAAGGTAGTATAGGCCCGTACTACTGAAAGCAGAGGATCCGTACCCGAACCAAGGAAGGTCAAGATAAGACCAGGGAACTTGTAGTAGGTGTGATCCCTCCAAAGGTATCAGTATCGCTAACAATTATTATTTATGTATTTCAGAATGGTGGTACTACGCTCGAGGCCAACAGTTGGCAGTACAGGAGAGGGATCGGGTTCGGGATTAGGTTCCGAGCCAGTAGATGAGGGACTACATGAGTTCATCGCGTCAAAGATCACCAGAGGCATCCTTGAGTCGACCCCCATTATCTTCGGGTCGATCAAGGAAGGGATATTGGAGTTGATGGAGGATCGCCTCAGGGCATTCAGGAGCGACATGGAATCTGGCCAGTCAGGATCTCGTACACTGTCCTTCAAGGACTTCCGAGGCAGTGGTGCGCCGGATTTTCACGAGGCGAAGGACCCCATAGCTGCCAGAAGATGGATTACAGACATTGAGTCTGCACAGATGATTAGCTTTTTCCCTGAGGGGTAGAAGGTGAGGTTCGCGGTAGGGTGTTTACGAGATCGGGCTAGGGATTGGTGGGAGTCCGTGGGTGACTTGTTGGGAGCCTCGACTGTCGAGGCTATGACTTGGTCGGACTTCGCGACCAAGTTCAGGGCAGAGTTCGCACCGGCTGTCGAGCTTCAGCAGCTGGCCAAGGAGTTCTTGGATATGAGACAGACGACGGAGACTGTGGCGGAGATCACCGCCAAGTTCCGGGAGAGGGCGTTGCTGGTGCCCCAGTACACGGGTGATGAGGATATGAGGAGGACCCGTTATCATCACATGCTACGAGCTGATATTTGGGAGCATGTCAGTTTTTCAGCTTGCCCTACCCTGGACTCTATGATTGCTAGGGCAAGGGATAGGGAGATAGATCTGGAGCACATCCGGAAGAGGAAGGTGGAAGAGGGGCATGTTATGGGGGCTTCAGGGAAGAAGCCCAAGGGATCGGATGCGGGAAGGTGGAAGAGGAGCATGTCATTTTTATTTTTGTTAAATTTGTCATAGTTTCTTCTAATTTAAATAATAGGGGAGAATTAAAAATTTTAAAAAAAATCAGAAAAATTCAAAAATAAAAAAGAAATCAAACAAAAATCAGAAAATTAAAAATCCAAAAATAGTGTTATTTCTTGTTCAGAAAATCCAAAAATATTTTTGTTTCTGTTTTTATTTTTCCATAAAATATCAAAAATCCAAAAATATTTTTTTTGTGTGCTAATTTTTCTTTTAGTTTTGTTTTGTCTTGAAAAGTGTTTTCAGGCGTAGATGAGACTCGTGGAGACTGTATTGAAGATCTTCTGAGCCAAGGCTTCATCCGTGAGCATCGAAGAATTCTCATTCGAAGGAGCAAGAAATGAAGATTATTCTTTCGACATTCAATCTGTCAACCCCAGAAGCATGGTGAAGCTGTACTTGAAGATTATGTGACAGATTGCATTGAAACCTCCTCAATCAACTTGCTGCTATCTATGAACTTACTGAAGTGATCCAAAAGATTATTTCTCTCCGTTGTTCTCTCTGAAGATTCTCAATCTGAAAGCGCTATCTTTCAAGAATCAGTACATCAAGCCTCCTCACCCAACGTGCGTTCAAATTCAAATCTTGAAGAAAAGCCCAACCGCTCGAGATGAAGTCGTTCATGAAGATTCATCAAGTTCATCTTGAAGCTGTGAAGAAATCAAATATTAATGTTGAAGCCAAGCTCCTAATGAAGATTAACAAGAAAAAGCCAGGTATTTTTTAGGGGGAGTTTGTTGGGCCATTTAGAAAAGAAAGCTATAAACCAAGGGGGAGATTGTTGGATCAAAAATATGGTTTATACTTTTCTTTTCTAGGAAAATATATTTTTATGTAATATTGTATGTGTGTGCGGCTATACACATGTGTATGGCTGGAGGTCCATATAAATAGAGGAGTGCATGTGGGAGTGTACGGTAAAGAAAAAGAAGAAGGCTAGAGAAGAGAGAGAAACTAGAGAAGAAGTGTGTGTGAGAGAGAATCTATTGTAAGGAGCATAATTCATATCATCAATACATCATTAGATTCAAGTTATTCTTCTTCTCCTTCTCTTCTATTTGATCTGACATCATCCAATTGATTGGGATTCCGCACCATCAATTGGATCTGATTGATACACAAGCAATTTTGGGGACTTACAGTTGACATCATCAGCGCCAGTAAAGGCGCCAGCTCCAGCGACCCTGTGGATCACTAATGGCCGGCAAGGCAAGGCAGAAGCTCCAGTGGTGAGGAGCCGGACATTTTAGCTGACTACCGAGGAGGCTCACGCCGCACCCGATGTGGTGACGGGTATGATTCTTTCCCTCTATTCTTATTTTTATGATGTTATGATATTGATATGTGCTCTGTGTATATGCGTTAGGATCATTCCATGTGAACGGTATCCCTGTTCACTTGGGTGCCACCCGATCATTTGTTTCCCTTGCGCTTAACAAGAGGTTTGTTGAGTCTTCGGGAATGTTGGATTGCCCTTTAGAGGTAGAGATTGCCGATGATCGATCGGTGCGAGCGTCAGCAGTATTCAGGGATTGTGTTCTAAGGTTATTTGAGGAGCGCTACTTGGTGGATTTGGTACCCATCCCATTGCGGGGGAACAAGGTGATTATAGGCATGGATTGGTTGAGCCCTAATGGGGCGGTGACAGATTGCGCACAACAGCTAGTGCGGATTAGGACCCCAAGTGGGGGAGAGTTGGTGATCCACGGTGAGAGGCCACAGCGTGGACCCACAGTATGTTCAGCAGCGAGAGCTAGGCGCTACCTTCAGTAGGGTTGCGCGGGATATGCCGCGTACGTTATGGATACCCGAGAGACGGGCAAGGCGACGGTGAGCAAGGTTCCAGTGGTGCGAGACTACGCTGATGTGTTCCCGGAGGAGCTTCCTGGGATACCTCCGGAGCGTCAGGTAGAGTTCAGGATCGACCTAGTTCCTGGTGCGGCTCCGATAGCCAAGGCACCCTATCGGTTGGCTCCTCCCTAGATGCAGAAGTTGTCTACGCAGCTGCAGGAGCTGCTAGACAAGGGATTTATTCGACCGAGCAGTTCACCATGGGGAGCCCCGATCTTGTTTGTGAAGAAGAAGGACGGGTCGCATCGGATGTGTATCGATTACCGAGAGCTGAATAAGGTGACGGTGAAGAACCGTTACCCACTCCCGAGGATTGATGACCTCTTTGATCAGTTGCAGGGAGCATCTTGGTTCTCCAAGATCGATTTGCGTTCAGTTTATCATCAGATGAGGGTCAGAGAGGAGGATGTGCAGAAGACCGCGTTTCGGACGCGTTATGGCCATTATGTGTTCGTGGTGATGCCGTTTGGGCTCACCAATGTTCCTGCCGCGTTCATGGACCTCATGAACCGCGTGTGTAGACCGATGCTGGATCGGTCTGTGATAGTTTTCATTGATGACATCTTGGTTTATTCCAAGACGCAAGAGGAGCATGAGGAGCTTCTGAGAGAGGTTTTGGAGACCTTGAGGAGGGAGAGCTTGTACGCCAAGTTCTCCAAATGTGAGTTTTGGTTGCGCGAGGTGCACTTTTTTGGGCACCTCGTCAACCAGAACGGGATTTCAGTAGACCCGGCCAAGGTGGAGGCCGTGACGAGATGGGAGGTTCCGAAGTCTCCATCCGAGATTCGGAGTTTCCTAGGATTAGCAGGCTACTATCAGAGATTCATTCAGGATTTCTCCAAGATAGCCGTACCCCTGACACGGTTGACTAGGAAAGCTGTGGTCTTTCGATGGGGGTCTGAGAAGCAGGCAGCGTTCGAGATTCTGAGGCAGAGATTGTGCGAGGCGCCAATCTTATCCCTGCCCGAGGGTGTAGAGGATTTTGTGTTATACTGTGATGCGTCTATCTCGGGCTTAGGCGCAGTATTGATGCAGAGGGGACATATAATTGCCTATGCCTCGAGGCAGCTGAAGCCTCACGAGGCAAACTACCCGACGCATGATTTAGAGTTGGGGCGGTGGTCTTCTTCCTCAAGATTTGGCGGCACTACCTCTACGGGGTTCGATGTACCATTTACACGGACCACAAGAGTTTGAGGTACCTCATGGATCAGCCGAATCTGAACATGAGGCAGCGTCGGTGGTTGGACGTGGTGAAGGATTATGATTACGAGATCCTTTATCACCTGGGAAAGGACAATGTGGTGGCCGATGCGCTTAGCCGTAAGGCGGCACCGATCAGGTATGTGTGTATGAGGATGATGGTGGTGACTCCACTGTTAGAGCAGATTCGGGAAGCTCAGCAGGAGGCTATGAAGGAGGAGCATCGGAAGAGCGAGTGAATAGTGGGTCAAGTCGCCTCCTTCGATTATGATAGCCGGGGATTATTGACACTACACCGTAGGGTGTGGGTGCCGTATCACGGAGGCGTGCGCCAGGTCTTGATGGAGGAGGCGCACAAATCCTGATTCTCTATTCATCCAGGGGCGACGAAGATGTATAGGGATCTTCGTCTAGACTATTAGTGGCCCTGCATGAAGCGGGATGTGGCGTGGTACGTCGAGCGGTGTTTGACCTGCAGGAAGGTCAAGGCCGAGCATCAGAGACCGCACGGCAAGATGCAGTCGTTGGATATCCCGTTGTGGAAATGGGAAGATATTACGGTGGATTTTATCACAAAGCTTCCCCGGACGGCGCGAGGAGTAGATTCGATTTGGGTCATCGTGGATCGGTTAACCAAGAGCGCCAATTTTATTCCGATTCAGGAGAGTATCTCGGTCGAAAAGTTGGCCGATATCTATATCAGGGAGATAGTGGCATGACACGGGGTGCCAGTGTCAGTGATATCAGATCGAGATGTGCGGTTCACTTCCAGGTTTTGGAAGAAGTTTCATGATGTGTTGGGCACTCGTCTGCATTTTAGCACCGCCTTTCACCCGCAGACGGATGGTCAGAGTGAGCGGACCATCCAGACGTTGGAGGATATGTTGCGGGCATGAGTGCTAGACTTCAGTGGTAGTTGGGATACCTATCTTCCCTTGGCTGAGTTCTCATACAACAACAGCTACCACGCGAGTATTGACCGTCCCCCATTTGAGATGTTGTACAGACGGAGGTGCAGGACCCCATTATGTTGGGGTGAAGTTGGCCAGAGGGTCATGTGGAGCACCGAGGTGGTGCTCAAGACGACCGAGAGAATCCAACAGGTTCGGAGTAGGCTTCAGACTGCGCAGAGTCGGCAGAAAAGTTATGCCAACAAGCGTCGATCAGACCTGGAGTTCCGGATCGGGGATATGGTTCTCCTGAAAGTGTCGCCTTCGAGAGGTGTCATTCGATTCAGGAAGCGGGGCAAGTTGGGCCCGAGATTCATTGGTCCTTTCAGGGTTGTAGCCCGGGTGGGCAACGTGGCATATACGCTGGATCTGCCATCCGAGCTCAGTCAGATCCATAGTACCTTCCATGTCTCCCAGCTGCGGAAGTGCCTAGTGAATGATTCAGCGGTGGTGCCGCTAGAGGATATACAGGTTGATGACAACCTGAATTACATCGAGCGCCCAGTCGCAATCCTCGACCGGAAGTCGAAGGATCTGAGGAACAAGAGAGTGGAACTCGTAAAGGTGCAATGGCAGCATCGGAAGGGATCGGAGTGGACTTGGGAACCGGTGGAAGAGATGATGGAGCACTACCCCGAGCTATTTCAGGATCGAGCAGTAGACTTCGAGGACGAAGTCTAAAATAAGTGCGGGAGATTTGTAGCACCTGGTTCCTGGTACGTATTTCTTGTAATTTAAAATTCTTAATTCTTGCATTTTTGCTTTGGACTCAGCGAGTTGAAGGACTGACTCGCCGAGTAGGAGCGGGTTGAGATGCGGGGTCCGAGCCTTGGACTCGGCGAGTCGGTCTCCCGACTCGGCGAGTAGGCCCTGTTTGAGCAAAAACCCTAACCCGAGTAATGTCACCCTATTTAAGCACATTAACTCGGCCCCTTGTCCTTAACACTTCCAGAGAGCTGTAGTGAGAGTCCCTAGTCCCCCATATTGTGCTTGTGAGTGAGTTCTTGCTTGGTGGAGGGAATTGGATCTTAGAAGCAAAAAAGAAGAGATTGAAGAGTGCAAGAGAGAAAGAGAGTAGATCCGAAATCTACATTGGGAGAAGCTTCCATTCAGGTAGTAAAGCCTCTACCTTGATCTTTAGTTCATTAGATCCCATTTTGTCCCAATTTGGTGGTTTTCAAGCCCTAAAACACCAAACTCCATGTGTTTGTGCTTAATGATCCGAAGGCACTTGAGATCTAGACCTTATGGACGTGTTAGAAGCATAAAGTTGTTGTGGTTGAAGTGATTGAGGACCCCATGGAGTGCATGGCCCCTTAAAGAGCTTGGAATTGCATTTTTGAGCTTATGGGGCCATGCATGCATGTAAAGTTTTGTGACAACCGTCAATTTTCGGTCAAGTCAAAGTCAACTAAAGTCAACAAGTCAAACCGGTCAACTCGATTTGCCCGTAGGTACTAGAGTTTACGTTATGTAATTTCTAAACAACTCGTTATTCTAATGAGAGATCATAAATCGAAAAGTGCGTACATCTAGATCTCCTTAACCTAAAATTGTGGTACGTGGCGAGCCAAACCGATAAAACAATGTTGCATACTCATCGGGAATATGCAAGATCCTTAAACAAGGCTTAACGGGGTTTACGGACCTTGCATTGCGAAGCCGGACACTCACATTCGTCACACACAAAACCACTCTCAATCGTTTTCACTCCATCTCTTCTTATCAAGAATCTCTCCCAAATCTCTCCAAGAATGTGAAATCTCTCCCAAATATCTCTTTGTATGAGAAATCTCTCTAAGTATGTGAAATCTCTCCCAAATATCTCTTTGTATGAGAAATCTCTCCAAGAATGTAAAATCTCTCCCAAATCTCTCTAAGTATGTGAAATCTCTACCAAATATCTCTTTGTATGAGAAATCTCTCCAAGAATGTCAAATCTCTCTAAGTATGCCAAATCTCTCCAAGTATGACAAATCTCTCCCAAATCTCTCTCAACTTTCTATAATCACTCGGGGCATCCCGTACCATGTCCGTCCCAAGCTTCTGTGCTTGAACCTTGTCTGCTAAATGCGACATTCCCAAAGCTCTCCCGTAAATACTTGTGATTAGGTTTCGGGAAGTATAACACTCCTCTGGTGCGTGTTTTGGGGTTCCACAGCTAGAGATGATCCGGAGGTTCGTGCTGGATGTTTATGAGAGACGAAGGTTTCGATGTTCGGGGGGTTATGTGAAGGGTCCTTTTGTAGACATTAAATCGGGAAGATGAGGGCTATATCAATGAAAATTGGATGATGACAACAATATCTTTTTAGATAACATGAGCCAAGCTGTACTTATAAGAAGAGATCACTAAAGTGATGGAGTATTCTTGTGTTTCTTTTCCGTATTTCATTTTGTTTGATGTTATTATTACTGTAGTTGATTTATACCACAACGTCTAGCACTGGTAATGGGTGTGTTTCGATAATCAGTAAGGATACTTGACACCGTGATCCCTGACAGGTCTCCATATGATCAAATGGTATATGAACGTCGTATGTGATCTGATGTTGGTGAAATCGTCGAGTGGGTGGCCCCACTCAATTTTTACTACTAGACACGTAATAGGAGTCAGGATGAAATTATTTGTTTCAAGACTTCAGTATTTTGATTATAATTAACCCTGATATATGCACAAAGTCATCACATCTTACAGGTAATGATCCTAAGATCATATATGAATGACTTTGGTTTGATTCGGACGAGGGAGTATTTTAACTACTTTTAGAAAGTCATGGATTTTAGCAAGCATATAAAAATTCATTACAAACATATGATACTTAAACGTTTTTGTCGTTGGGAAACATTACAAAAGTCCTAATATGGTTCCCTATTACCCTTGCTGGTTCGTTTGTTATGCTCCTCCGCTTTCCCCGTCATTCCTCTCAGTTGGACAGTTTCTCTTGAAGTGTCCCGCTTCGCCACATAAGAAGCACACTGGAATTACTTTGGTACTGGGTGTTGAAGTGATGTACTAAGTCGGGGTCCTACAGAAACGGGCGGTGTGCCCTTTCCTGTTGCAGTTTTTACAGTGCATCTCTCGGCAAGCCCCATTGTGATGGAAACCACACTTGACACACTTTGGGAGTGATCCCTCATATGGTCTGGCCGGCGTATGGGTGGCAGACCCTGTGGCTAGTGTCGAGGCATGTGTCGTGACTGCTGTTGTAATGGTGGGGGTGGCCATAGGTTGTTGTCTTTTAGTGGATCTTTGAGATTGGTGGCGCTCTTTCATGTTCCAAAACTTTCTCTTCTTGCTCGTAGGTTTGTGGCCCGAGGTATTTTTGCTGGCAGGCACCTGTTGGTGCTCCTGATTGTTACCACAATCTGTATTGTCAGTACCGCTTCCACTCCTGCTGCCGTTGTTAGCGTCAAATTGCGCCATGACGGCTGTCACGGTTGCCGTGACTGCAGCCTGAAAAGTAGCAGCGTCTATCTGCAGAGTTGGCGCCTTACTAGTTGGTTGGTTGCCTCTTGGTGAAGACATAGCTCTGTTTCACGATGAAAAACGTCTTCGTTAGTGGAATTGATTATCTTAAGTGCATCCTTACGATTTATATTTACGCATATAAATTTTTGCACATTACTGTACTATTCCTAGTGTTTCCGCTACTATTCTTGAAATGGAGTTACAGCAGTGGGTAGGAGTAGGTTTCATACGGGCGTTAAGCTTTACTCATCTTAGAATCATGTGTGTCCAAACACGCTTGGCTGAGGAGTTTTGATGGGACCCGGTGTATTAATGTTGGTATGATCGCACCCACAAGTCTATGAAGAAGGAACTTCTCAACAAAATGTTTAAGGGTGAGATGATATTGAGTTTTTAGAATGGCTATACGTCACGAGTTTCTAACTAAGTTTTATCTTATATCGATTTGTAATGTCATTTGGTCGTTAAGGGCGTTCTGAAAACAATTCATAACGGGAGTCTTTATATGGTAAACCCATGAATTTTTAGTAGTTCTGTATCCAAGTGAACCCTTATACTTGACCCAAGCTAGGTCCTTATTATGACCAATTGATGTATGCTTAGTTATATAATTAAGGCTAAGTAGACCTTCGAGTCTGTTAGGTATGTCCTAAGCCCATCTTGTTAATATGACTATAGTAATTCGGGTTTTGGTGAAAATTTTTGACCTAGATGTAGGTTTACCTCACATCTGTGCATGGAAAAGTTTTGATAGCAACTAGATCCCTCGTTTAGTATGACCGCTTAAACCCCAGTGTCGTGCTTACGCCTAGAATAGAGCAGCACCAACGTATACTCACGAATCTAATTTACAAGGTCTTGTGAGAGGTATGAACTCTACTTACGACGATCTGTCCCTTGCGATGCATGAGGCAAAGTCGATGCACCTTGCAAATCGATGCTTGGCTGCAATCCTCCTTTCTTTGAATGTTGTGTGTCTACCCCGTTACTCTCTTGCCTCTGCCTGAGTGGCGATAAGGTCCTAAACCGAGAGTTGGTCTCCGAAATAGTAGTCTCTTTTCGAGTCTCGGGTATGTGAGCAGTAGGGTCTGTAGTAGCGTGCAGTTTCCGAACTCGGGTTATAGTTTACCTGCTTTAATCCCCGATGTTCGCTATCTGTCGGGTCTTCGCCGGGAGGGCTCTGTCAGTTGGTCCCCCCGTGGTTGAGGTCATAGCACCCTCGTTGATCTCCACATGGTGGTTGTTGTCATTGCTGTCGACATTCAACCCTCGATCACGATTGCCCAACGGGGCACAGGTTCGATGTAGTCGAAACGGTTCGCGGAAACCCTTGCTATGCATGGAGGATTGATTACCTCCGGTTCCGCTTCTGATTCTCCTCATAACCATTCACCATTTCTCGGGTTCGGATTAGGAAAGTAGGGGTCTTCCGGTAAGTAGGATCTTGCTATGTTGTACTTGCGAGAATAAGAGTGGAAGAGATAATTACTAGGCGTCTAACTCTATAATTAATTACTTATAGGGGTGATCCTTATTAGTTACTTCTATAATGACATAGTTCATACTAATTACTTATAACAAGATATGATAGACCTTCGAATAAGTGATCCTACCCTAGATCCACATCCAAACAAGGAAAAGGAAGTGAGGCAATGACCACAAATTCTAAGTCTATGATTTCTAAGTTATATAATATCTTAGGGTATCCATTTAGGGGCTATAGATCTATTATTAAGGATCTATTTAGTTTTCATATAAGTTATGATATCACAAAATACTCTTATAGTATTTTAAACTCGTCTTCTGTTCTAATGATCTCATTGTGGTAGTGTTGGTAAGTTTTTAGAGTTGTTGCCATATCACAACCATTCTTGGGCATGTGCTAATCACTCCTTGGACCAGCATAGTTGATCAGGCTATGCCACTCCCAAGACTGACCATACATCCCCGAGCTTACCTGTGATATCCAACAATCATTACTTTTGTTTTGTTCTAGAATGATGCTGACCTTAGTATGTATGCATGCATGTATACTTTTAATTAGAAAATTATTTATTTCTAAAAGTATAATTGTTTGGAAAACTTTAAATCAGAGACTTTAGTCCCAATGCATTTATAGTTTGTATATCTTATGTGGTTCGATATACTGAGTTCACTATAAACAGTACTCTGATACCAATCTGTCACACCCCCAAACCAAGGATGGCGGAAACGTCCGGGGGTGGAGGACTTCATGTAGAGTATCACAACAACGAGTATAATAGTGCTCAAAGTAAATACAACCAACATAAATATAATTGAAAAAGTTACACCAAAGTATATGTTTACATGATTCAAATCAATTACATTATGATACAAAATGAACTATTCGACGATTTATCGTCCCATCCTCAAAACGTGGTTGATTTCCTGTTTCACTGAATTCCTGAGAATACAAGTAGTTTTGAAAAGTGTCAACACAAAGGTTGGTGAGTTCATAAGCTTTTGACAGTAAGAGTTTGATAATCGATCTTTGTAAAGAGATGTATGATACCAAGAAAAATCCAATATTTTCCTTACAAAAGTTATGTAGTCCTAAATACCAGGACCGAAAATGAACAACTATTTGTCATACTTAAAGATATAAAAGTGGTTTTAAATCGGCATAAAACCCTTTCTGATGTGAGAAAAATCCCGTAATGAATGATGTGTAGTCTTGAATACCAAGACCGAAAGTATATAATAAAGTATGTGATTGTTGATGTAAAAAGTGATTTTAAATCGACATAAAACTCTTTTTGACATGAAGGCGTATAAGTATTTTTCCATACTTAAAGTAATTTCAGTGAGCTAAATAGACATAACTCGCTAATTTAAAGTTAGAACCCGTAAATCTTATGATTGTTAATACCACATGTGAGCTATCATAACCATACTTGACATAGACGGCCTCGTAATACGACGTTCTTCAGGCGTCGCCGTTAAATGACACTTGTCACCACGGACCTGCCGGTCTAGCTGTTGCAAGCAGCTCTGGTGTGGGTTTGTCAAACCCAATATAGATCTATACACAACTATCACGTTCTCCCTACAAGAGACTCTGGTTACAATTTACAGGACTTTTTGACTTTGTTGCTTTGGAAGTAACCCGAAGGGAATGACTCACAAATTTATTCATTAACAGATTTACGTGAACTAAACTGAAAACCTTTGGTAAATAAGTTTGAGAAGTAAATGATACATAAACTATACCTATTATAGTTTATCCAAAACGTTTGTAATGTATAAGAATTCTTTTATGAAAATGTCTTAATGCTATGAATCCATAAACTATGCTCATTATAGCTTAATATACGTGTTCTAAAAGAATGAATAATCTTATCATGAATGACTATGCTTCATTTTATGATGATAAACTAACAAGGAAACACATTCAATATTTAGAACTTATCGTTATACACTTTGCTCAACATAATACAAAGTGTTAAGAAAGTTATAAGCTGTTATCAAATTTTCAACCTTTCTACACTGTTTTTGAAAAGTCATAGAAAAATCATACGAATTCGAAAACTAGATCCGTAAATTCTGAGAGTTCCTAAAATGAGTCTAGTTTACTCATAATTTTTATCATGATTTTTAATGATCTCCAACTTGGGTGAAAAAGTCCATAATCACAGACTGGTCCGGATTGGTGTTTGAAATGATAGGCAGTTTTGTAAAAATCACCATAAATTGTAGAAAAATCGTATGAAGATGTGCAAGTAGTCATTTTAAAGCTAAGAACTGGAACTACTTACACCTAAAACAGTTTTGAAAACTAAAATGTTTAAATGGTCCAAAACAGTCCGTGAATGGAGTTGAACTTTTCTGATGAAGGCTGTTAGAAAAGTGTAGTTATGTTCTTGGTGTTTTAACTTGTATTCCCCCCCCCCCCCCCCCCCCCCCCCTAAAAACTTGAGAAAACATGAAAATATAGGGGTATGAACTCACCTTGATTTATTTCAGTAGGTAAGTGTTGAAGAAGAGAAGTGTTCAACCCAAGAACACTTGAAGAATCACTTGAAGATTCGAAGATCTAACAAGAATGTGATGATGTTTGTGTAAGCAATCTATGATTTTGAGTAGGAGGATGTGTAATAATCATAAGAAAGATGATGATACTTACTAATTGTAGGAGAAAAGTCTTGGAGTATTCCTTGAAATTCTCGAATTAGAGAGAAAAAGATGAGAGAGTTTGGAGTGTGATTCTTGGTAAAAATGAGAGAATGATTAAAGTGTGAGGAGAGAGGATGGATGTTCCAGCCCTAAGAACGTGGGAATAGTTGAAAATAATGAGAAAGGACCTATGAAGTGACTAGGGATGGGCTGGTGGTGAATAGTGAGATGGAGTGGGTATGGGAGTGGTTGCTTGTGTCATAGAAGTAAGTAAAGTCAACACTCCACCTTTGTACTTCACCCACTCTTTTGGATAAGGTTTTATTTTTAAAACATGATTAATTAATAATTAAGGGTCCTTATATGTTAAAATAAAGTTTTGGGTGAAAATCCCGTGCTAAAACAATTAAAAACAGGCTTAAAACGCGAATTTAATCGAAAACCGGGAGAAAAAGGCTTCCCAGCGAGGCCTCTCGGTCCTAGGCCGAGGTTCGGTCCCTAGGCCGAGGTTCGGTCATGGTGGTTGCTGAGCCGGATGCGAGATGCGAACCATGAGCGAGAAGCGAAGGGTCCTAGGCCGAGGGTTCGGTCCGAAGCTTAGAAGCGAGGCTCAGAAGCGAAGGTTCGGTCCTCGGTCCTCAAAAGAGAAGGTTCGGCAAGCCATCAGAAGGGAGGGTTCGGTTAGTCATCAGAAGAGGAAATGGTCAGAACCGAAAGGTGCCGAACGTTCGGGTTCGGTTGAGCAGCCTTCGGCTCAGAAGGGTTCGGTTCCTAAGAGGGGTTTCGGTTCCTGAGAGGGGTTTCGGTTCCTTAAGTCCGTTTTTCGCGTAGACTTCCGTTTTTGGGCTGTTTTCGCCAAATTCGAGGGTCGGGATGCCCCGAGTGATTATAGAGAGTTGGGAGAGATTTCGAGAGAGATTTGAGAGAGATTCCACATACTCAGAGAGATTTGGGAGAGATTTGACATACTTGGAGAGATTTCACATACAAAGAGATATTTGGGAGAGATTTCATATTCTTAGAGAGATTTGGGAGAGATTTGACATACTTGGAGAGATTTCTCATTCAGAGAGAGATTTGGGAGAGATTTCACATACAAAGAGATATTTGGGAAAGATTTCACATTCTTAGAGAGATTTGGGAAAGATTTGACATACTTGGAGAGATTTCTCATTCAGAGAGAGATTTGGGAGAGATTTCACATACAAAGAGATATTTGGGAGAGATTTCACATTCTTAGAGAGATTTGGGAGAGATTTGACATACTTGGAGAGATTTCTCATTCAGAGAGAGATTTGGGAGAGATTTTACATACTTAGAGAGATTCAGGAGAGATTTGACATACTTGGAGAGATTTCGCATACAAAGAGATATTTGGGAGAGATTTCACATTCTTAGAGAGATTTCTCATTCAGAGAGAGATTTGGGAGAGATTTCACATACAAAGAGATATTTGGGAGAGATTTCACATACAAAGAGATATATGGGAAAGATTTCACATTCTTAGAGAGATTTGGGAAAGATTTGACATACTTGGAGAGATTTCTCATTCAGAGAGAGATTTGGGAGAGATTTCACATACAAAGAGATATTTGGGAGAGATTTCCCATTCTTAGAGAGATTTGGGAGAGATTTGACATACTTGGAGAGATTTCTCATTCAGAGAGAGATTTGGGAGAGATTTTACATACTTAGAGAGATTCGGGAGAGATTTGACATACTTGGAGAGATTTCACATACAAAGAGATATTTGGGAGAGATTTCACATTCTTAGAGAGATTTCTCATTCAGAGAGAGATTTGGGAGAGATTTCACATACAAAGAGATATTTGGGAGAGATTTCACATTCTTAGAGAGATTTCTCATTCAGAGAGAGATTTGGGAGAGATTTCACATACTTAGAGAGGTTTGGGAGAGATTTGACATACTTGGAGAGATTTCTCATTCAGAGAGAGATTTGGGGGAGATTTCACATTCTTAGAGAGATTTCTCATTCAGAGAGAGATTTGGGAGAGATTTCTGATAAGAAGAGATGGAGTGAAAACGATTGAGAGAGGTTTCATTGGTGACCTTTTTGAGTGTCCGGCTTCGCACTGCAAGGTCCGTAAACCCCGTTAAGCCTTGTTTAAGGATCTTGCATACTCCCGATGAGTATGTAACATTGTTTTATCGGTTTGGCTCTCCACGTACCACCGTTTTAGGTTAAGGAGATCTAGATGTACGCACTTTTCGATTTATGATCTCTCATTAGAATAGAGAGTTGTTTAGAAATTACATAACGTAAACTCTAGTACCTACGGGAAAATTGAGTTGACCGGTTTGACTTGTTGACTTTAGTTGACTTTGACTTGACCGAAAATTGACGGTTGTCACATTGTAACATGTTAAGCAAGGTATATATCATTATGTGATTATGTGTTATTGTAGTATGTGACATTTTTGTATTCATATCTAGATATACACCAGTTAACAAATGAATTTTCACTATATAATACATAGAAATAACCAAGTGTTATAATTAAAGTACACCCATTACATACAAATATATTATTAAACTATGTTAAGTATAGTCTATGTACTTTACTATTTCTACCCTTGTTTTGATAAACTATAATAGGTATAGTTTATGATACTACTCTTTATACATTACAAACATTTTGGGATAAACTATAATAGGTATGGTTTATGTTTCCATTAACACAACAAACACATTTCGGAAGGTTTTATTCCCACAGGAAAAGGCTTTACACTTATGCACACCACACGTAAACTTGTTAACCTAAATTGTGAGACATTCTCTTCCGTACGTCCGAGTGCGGAATCTAATTCCTGCTAGTTATAATCAGAGTCTCCTGGAGGGAGAACGTGATAGTTGTGTATAGATCTATATTGGGTTTGACACCCCACACCCCGCTGCTAGCTACAGCCGGACCTGCAGGTCTGCGGGTGATAAGCATCATTTCAGTTTCGCGACGCCTGAGAAACGTCGTAGCAGGTGTATTCAGTCATTAGTATGATTATAGCGGCTCAAATAGGGATCTAACAACAAAAGTTTACAGGGATTTGCATAAATCAAAAGGGGTTTTATGTCAATTTAAAATCACTTTTTATATCAATAATTACATATATTATGGTATATTTTCAGTCTTGGTATTTAAGACCACACATCATTCATTTCGGGATTTTCTCAAATCAGAAAAGGGTTTTACGCCAATTTAAAACCACAATTATAGCTTTAAGTATGACAAAATACTTGTTCATTTCGGTCCTGGTATTTAGGACTACATGACTTTTATAAGGAAAATATTGGATTTTTCTTGGTGACATACATCTTCTTACAAAGATCGATTTTCAAACTCTTACTGTCAAAAGCTTATGAACTCTCCAACCTTTGTGTTGACACTTTTTCAAAACTACTTGTATTATCAGGAATTCAGTGAAACAGGAAATCAACCACGTTTTGAGGATGGGACGATAAATCGTCAAACAGTTCATTTTGTATCATAATGTAATTGATTCGAATCATGTAAACATATACTTTGGTGTAACTTTTTCAATTATATTTATGATGGTTGTATTTACTTTGAGCATTATCATACTCGTTGTTGTGATACTCTACATGAAGTCCTCCACCCCCGGACGTTTCCGCCATCCTTGGTTTGGGGGTGTGAAAAGTTTGCAACTTTACGTGTTAGGCATGCCCTAGGAACATAGATATGTGGTTTTGAAGAGTTGCATGTCTCAGATTTGGCTCATATGGGAAATGGGTCAAGGGACTCGGCGAGTCCCAAAGTGGAACTCGGCGAGTTCTATGAAGATGGCCTTAGACTCGGCGAGTTGGATGAACAACTCAGCGAGTCCTATGAAGATTACCTAGAACTCGACGAGTTGTTCTTCAAACTCGGCGAGTTGTATGAACTGTTACTATGTACGAAGGGTTTAAGTGTCAGAAGTCTAAGCCTTCGTGTTTGCACGTAGAATTAGCAATCTAACGTGTTCCGATAGTCCCAGAAACCCAAATTCTCATGAAGGATGTTCGGATGAGGATCTGGAAGCGAGTGGGAAGTCTGCTCGCATGGACTCGGCGAGTTGTTCCTGGACTCGGCGAGTCGGATCGCGAGCCGGTCCTATCATCCCGAGTAGTGAGTTAAGGACGACTCAGTGAGTGGGAAGAAGGGACTTGTAGAATGGGACCGGGTTAGTGGGAGAAGGACTCGGCGAGTCCAGAGAAACTGGAAGTTGACCTTGGACTAAGGGTGGGTCAGTCATCTGACCTAAGGGTATGTATGAGAGGCTAATCTATGTTTATGATTTATAGCCGGAGGATTTCCGATTCAGCAGTCAGGTGCTTAGCAAGCAGACATCAGCAGCCACTTTCGAGGTGAGTTACCTTCCAGTAGCGGTGGGTCTACGGCCACAATGCCGGCCCACCAGTAGGAGTTGTATGATAGATGATTGACGCTGTGATATTCATCTAGGGTTGCTACTACCTGTGTTATGTATATGTGTTAATATGATATGATGTTATGTGATATGTGTTATGTGGTAGCAGTAGGGGGTGAAATAGTCCCCAGTATCCGGTCGTGAGGACCGAAGGGGTAGGTCGGGCACCTAGATATGCCCGGCAGTATCCGATCGTGAGGACCGAAGGGGAGGCCAGCACCCAGATATGCTAGGCAGTATCTGGTCGAGATGACCGAAGGGGTAGGTCGGGCACCCAGATATGCCCGACAGTATATATATGTTATGTGATTATATGGTATGTGGTACAGTGGTGGGAAACTCACTAAGATTCGTGTTTACAGTTTCAGTTTTTGGTTTCAGGTACCTCTTCTTCGAAGAGGAAGTAGCTGGCGCGGTAGCGGCCCATCACACACATGCCTTGTATTCCGCACTATGAGATCTTCCTGGGGATTTGTACTCTGACATTATCACGTTTTATAGAATGTTTTTCTAGACATACGATATCTTTTATGAAATGATATGATCGGAGAACATTTTATTTCTAACGTTTTGCTAAGTGCATGTTTTAAAAATGAAATTTTTGGCTCTTATTTTTGGGACGTTACATTTTAATTCTTTTTTTTTTAATTATTTTTATTGGATTATTTCTTTTATTTCTTTTAATTTATTATTTTCTTCATATACTAAATATTGTTTTATTGGATTATTAATTTATTTTAGTTAATTCTTTTTTTAAAAAAAATTGTCGAAGTAATTATTTTTTATTGAATTGTTACATATCAATACATATAGTTTTTAATATATAATATTTATATCATAATAAATATTATATTATTGGATTATTATTATCTTTTAGTTAATTTTTGTAATTTCTTTTTTTTAAACTATTTTTTATTGGATTATTACTTTTAATTTATTATTTCTTCATATACTAAATATTATTTTATCGGATTATAATAATAGTTCTTGTTAATTTTATTGGTTCCACCACAAAGTCATGGGATACGCAAAATCGTCGTCTCTCATCATCGAAATCGTTAGGATCGCTGCCAAACACTTTCATTTCATCTAGCTTACAATGAGAAACCATTGGAAAATACCACCACCATCACTCGGTCACCACCATCGCTTATAAATGTTATCTGGGTTTGTTGCGAATTATGTGGGATATGAAGAATTCCAGTAGATTATGAAGAGGTTGTCACAGGTGGCTACTAACAACACTGAGTGGAATAGGATATGATATCTATTGAACCTCCGATGAAGGTGTTTGGAGGTGATCCTGCTAATTTTTGACGATGAAAATCGATACTTTTACATATTTCGGCGACTTTGTGGTGAAACTAATAAAATTAAAAATAATTAATAGTATACATTCAAAATAAAATAATAATCCAATAAGATAATATTTATTATATTAAAAAAATAATAAATTAAAAGCAATATTTCAATAAATTAATAATTCAAAAATACAAATTACAAAAATTAATAATCCAATAATATATTATTTATTATGATGTAAATATTATATATTAAAAATAATATTTTTTTGATATATAATAATCTAATAAAAAAGAATTGCTCCAACAAAAAGAAATTATAAAAAGAATCAACTAAAAGAAATTAATAATCCAATAAAATAAGGTTTCGTAATATGTAATAATCCCATAATATAATATTTATTATGATATAAATATTATATATTAAAAACTATATGTACTGATATATAATAATTCAATAAAAAAATTACTTTGACAAAAAATTAAAAAAAATAATTAACTAAAATAAATTAATAATCCAATAAAACAACATTTAGTATATGAAGAAAATAAGAAATTAAAAGTAATAATACAATAAAAAATAATTAAAAATTACAAAAATTAACTAAAATTTTAATAATCCAATAATATAATATTTATTATGATATAAATATTATATATTAAAAACTTTATGTATTGATATATAATAATTTAATAAAAAAGAATTACTCCAACAACTTAAAAAAAATCAACTAAAATAAATTAATAATCCAATAAAAAATAGACAAAATTGCAAAAATGGTCCCTGTGGTATGCATTTTTTTGGGGGGGTTTAGTCCAAACCACAACTTTTTGGGAATAGTGGTCATTTTAAGCTAGTTTCCTTGCACTTTTGGTCCCCCATAAAACTGAAAAGACTAAAATGCCCTTCTGATACATTTTTTATGGTTTTTGCTGTTTAAGTTAAAGTTTTATTAATAAAAAATATGGGGCCCCTTCTCTCTCTCTCTCTAGAGGGGGAAAGTTGTACAAGTCAAAAATCTTGGGGGTTTCTTTTAATTAAAACATAACAGAGTTTGCATAGTTATCGACTTTTACTTTGCGTCTTGTTGCAGTTCGAATGAAGGGGAAAACGATCGCAATCGATTCCGGTTGTGTTCAATCGAAGCCAGAGGACATTCATCACAACTTGCGATGGTGGAGAGGGCAACTTACAGTGGGGTTAGGTGGTAACGAGGGCAGAAATCGATGGCGGCACGATGGAGGCGAGATGGTGGTTGTGGCGGCAGGAGGCTGGAGGGAGTAGGAGTTGGTGGTGATCGGAAAATAGTCAATTTCGTGAATGAAAAGCAACGTTGGCAATGGCTCCGGTGGTGGCGGTGGTAGTCGAAACTCTACAACAATGGTAGCGGTAGATGGTCGTGGATGGCAACCCCTTGGCTGTCTTGCTATCTTCTTCGTTTTCCGAGCAGCAGGTCGTCGAGAGGAAGATAGTAGGAGGTGGGATGAGCTTTGGTGGGGTTTGATAGTAGTTCACGGTGATCAACGCCACCGATCGTGGTTCTTGATGGTTACAACAGCAACAACACCACTGATCAGAGAGAGAGAGAGAGAGAGAGAGAGAGAGAGAGAGAGAGAGAGAGAGAGAGAGAGAGAGAGAGAGAGAGAGAGAGAGAGAGAGAGAGAGAGAGAGGACATGTGGGCCCAATTTTATATTTAATAATAATAATAATTTTATATTTTTATGCAATTTATGAGTATTTATATATTTTATAAAATCTTTAAACTTATACGTAAAAGTTTGCATGTTAAAAGAGAAAAATAAATTTCCGTTTCCCCGTTGGGGGTGGGGATGAGAGTTTATTTATATTCCCGATGGGGATGAGGATGAGGATTAGAACGAGAATTCGGGAATGAGGATGGGGATTGGGGTCACTTGTGTTCTCCGCCTCGATTGCCATCTCTAGTTATATACACCCACCTAAAATTACATTTTCTTTGAATACCTTCCAAAATTTTTGATAAATAAGACAGTGCAAATTGCATACCTCCTTTTTTACATATAGAAATAAATTTTATTAGCTAGGAGAAAGCTCAGTTACCGATGTAGAAAGTTGGAGGAGAAAATCAAGTTAAGTACTATGCTTTTTTTTTTTTGAAATTGGTAGGCCACACACATGTCATAAAAATCTCATAGGGTGTAATCTCGTTTCAAAAGAAAATCAAAGTTGAAATTAATCTACTCGACCTTAAAAGGTAAAAAATGTGCATCTTTTTGTGGGATGTGGAAAACTACAATTTTTAAGATTGAAAAAAATGAGAATGACAGTTGTAAAGTGATGGCTTCAACGATCATCTGTATCACTTTTTGAGGGTCAAACATATTTAAGCTTCAAATTTCCAGAAATTAAAAGTGGTTTACTCAGAAAAGAAACGTTCTCACATTTGAAAGATTAGAAATCTCCATATTATCCACCACAATGTTATAAACCTTACTTTCATGAAGGTTCGCTTTAAGATCAGATGCTAAATAAAAGCACATATGCAAACTATTAAGATTCAACATATTGACCAACATATTGTCACATCCACATATATGAGATGTGACAAGGTAAGCTATTGTCGGGGAAAATTAATACATCTCAAAATAAATAGATAAAGTTAGGAAATTTGCATACTTTGGTGGAAATAAAATGAATTCCTATTTTCGATTCTAGCCACTACACATTGATTTACTAATCGTTTAAATTTTTGTGGAGTTTTGAGAACCATTTTTTATTGTTATAGGTAGGGTAATAATATTTCCAAGAAAAACAGAACTCACCCCATATAAATGGAAGCATGCATTTGCTTGAAAGACTAGGATGTCGTAGAAAATATACAAAATATTTCACCACTTGAAGATGAAATTGAGAAGGCCAAACAAAAAATACTAGAGCAAGAAATAGCTATGAGAATGTTGGTCTCATCTACAATGGAAAAGCTCGCTTACGAAGAATAATTACGCTACATCATTTACAATAACTAAACTCTAAACGATAAACGATTAATAAACGACCACTACTGCTACCATAACGACAATGATGTCTATTTCGGATTAGATATGCTTTGTTTTATGTTTTTAGACTTAAATATGTATTGTAATTTTTTTAATTCTAAAAGTCAAAAAATATAATTAAATATATGTTTCTTCAAATCGGTTTTGAAACCCGTTTCATACAATCTGGTTTTGATTTTATTTTAACCGGTTCCTATGGGTTTAGGTTTTTTTAAATCCGATTAAGATCTTATCCGGTTTGGGTTCAATTTAGTTTGGACTTTGTTGATCAAATACGATCTGACTTCAAAATTGATTTGGATCCCGAAAAAAATATAATTTGTACACCTATAATATTGTCGTCATATAAAATCAAAACAAAGAATACAATTTTTCTTTTTACAAAACCACCGTAAAGAGATGCGATTATTGATGAATTAAGGACGGTAATATTTTGTTAATTAGATAAGTGCATTGTAATCTCGATGTTGTTGCATTGGTAAAATTGGAGTTTATAAGTTACATTCGACCCTTCAGAAACTAACAACTCTATTGTTAACTTTTACTCAATATAATAAAAGAAATTCATTAAAACATTAAACAAAAATAACAATAAAAACATTTATTGCATCAATAATTCGGTTTCTTTTTTTAACAGCTGAATTTTGTTAAGGTCTTTTTCGGGACAGTGACACACTTGTGACACAACTTATTTACAAAAAGAAAAATCTTTATTTTTTTGTGTGGATAGCGACATGGCTCATGTACAGAAACTAAAAAGTATCATTCAAGACTCTAACTTGAATTTATGAAGAGATATGCGTTAAGGCATCACGTGGTTGTAAAGAAGAGACATAGTCCATTATGTCAATGTCACGAACAAATAATTTGGTATTATCACAGCCAAATAATCGTTTGGCCTGATTTATATAGACATTAAATGTATATTGTTAGTAAAACATAGAATCCGTATGTAGCTATTTAGTTACATATGAGAAATAAGCCTAAATTTCAAATTTATATAGAAGACGAACAATGTGGATCGAAAACATCAAATCATTTTCATATAAGATTTAACATAAAAGTTCAAATGAATATATATACTCAAAATTGAAAAAGAAAAAAAAAACTTTTTTTTTTCTCTTTAAACCAAAACAAACCCAAATTCTGGATTTTGCCTATTTTCACTCCTACAAATCGAAAGAATCTTGCATGGGATAGGGAGGGTAAATATGTACTTATAACAAAGCTGGATTTTACGCTCTATTAGTTTGTATTGGGAGTGCAGACTTGTACAGTACAAGCATGAATTGCAAGGCGGTTTAGGTTTGTGGTCTACGAGGCTGACCGGATCATTTTCAATCGATCCTTTGAGAGAGACTTCTCCAAAACCCGGTTCCGTAGAACGTCTCCCACATCTCATTTTCTAACTCGATTAAATCTTCGTCAGAGTCCATCGATTTCACAACTAACCGATCGGCCGCCGCCGTATGGAGGGAGAACTCCGTCCCATCGATGCTGATCCCGTCAACGCCATGCGAAGTTTGGATCAATACCCCTTTCTTCTTGAGCCGGCGGCGCCGCTTCTTTCTTAAAGCCTTCCGGCACAAACCCGCCGGAACCTTGTACACGGCCAACACCAAAAAGTTAACGACGGTGCAGGGGAAGCAGCAGACCACCGCTGCACATTCAGCTGTGGTTCCTCCGGCGACCTCGGCTAAGCGGTGGTGACTACCACGGGATGAACACTCCTCTGGATCTAACAAAAACTGCCGGCGTTCCATTGGAGATCCGTGGAAGGCGATCTGTTGTTTTTTCGTGACCATTAATCAAGACCCACCGATCAATTGAATGACAAAATCCACACCTCCCAAGTCCCAGTTTCGTGTAGAATCAAACACCGTCCGACGAACGGGTTATACGACGTCGGAATGGGTGGGTTGGGGAGATTTCCCGGCCATATGGGATCTTCGTCGTGGGTATAAAAATGATAGGGCAAAATCACGACGAAGAACCAATTGGATCGAGGAAACGATTAGATGGTATAAGTAATTATAGAAAAATATAGAAGGCTGATACAAATCTGATTTCCGAAATCGTCGGAAAACTATATTATTTATCAGCGTATTCGCCGGAAGCCACAGCGAGTTTTTATCAACTCCTCTCTCTTTCTCTCTCAGATAGATCAGTTTCTTTTTCTAGAAACACTTATATAATTAAGATATGTAGGGTGAGGTCGGATGAGAGAAGAAAATAGGGCCACCGTGTGTGTCTCTATGTGTGCATTTGGGTTAAGTGGTACGTGTAACGTAACCGATATACTAGTATATCTTTTTAATGGAAAAATAAATTGTCGTTTTTTACTTTATTTTTAAATATTTTAAAATAAAAACAAAATGATAATGCACTTACAATTAACACAAAATGGTTGATTACGTTAACCACCCAACGATGACAAATCGTCTCTCTTCTTTAATTTGATATTGTCGTTCTTTTGCTTTTAATCATCGAGATGGTAAATCATTGGGAATCGGGGACAAAAATTGGTATTTGGTGATGTTCTTTTTAAGAGATGAAATGTAGTTTTAAAACCAACTTTGAACACACTTACTAATCAAACCAAATGTAATACTACGAGTAAATGATAAATATAGCCTAATCCTTTAATCATTTGTCAAGAAATAATATTAAAAAAAAAAAAAAAAATGTCAAAGAAATCGCAAGTTGACTCACGTGGCCTGCGATTTCACTTACTGGATTCCGATTTACGGCCCATCTGCTATTTCGTAGCCCATAACCCAAAGGATTTAAACCACAATAGAAAATTTTAATTTCATACTTTAAAGCTTTAGGAATTCTCTCCGATTACTAAGAAAAGTTTCTATCTAATAATGATGTATGTTATCTAATCTTTAGTTCTTTTGTTTGTATTTTCTTAGTTATGGTTTCAAAAATTATCGTTTTTATAAAACCTTGTAGTTTATGTTTTTAAAACTTGTAAGTTATGCATGAAAATTTGTAATTTGGAAGAGAAGAAATTGCAAATGGCATACCCATATGTGAATGTACAAGTATGTAATCACAAATGGTTCGAGAGCCTGATTCACCTTCGCCTCTCCAACGAATGTCGTGAGTATGCTTCAAGACTCATCCTCATAGCAAAAATCATGCAGAAATCGACCCATGGTCGATGGTGTTGCAATGGAACAATGGTGGATGGTGTAGAAAACGAACGGTGTTGGATGGGAGGTGTGTAGTGACGATGGTAGCGATCCGGTTAAGGAGGGTGGTGACCTTAGTGAGTGTTTGGTAATTTAGGGTTTAACATATCAGAGAAGATACAACGATCTGGTCTAGTTTAGCTTGGGGTGGGTGTACATCAGACGAATTTAAAATAAAATAAAATAAAATAATAAAAAAATAAAAACATTCAACAAATAATACTAAAATTAAAATAAAAATACGTAAGGGTATAATAGTTATTTTATTTTTAATATCAACTAAACACTCAACAAAACCAAACAAAAGAATTAAAAACCAAGCGTGTTGATTACTCAAAATCATGAAAAATATATGGAGTATGGTTAATTACTCGTTGATTACTCAAAATCATGTATGACAGGGACCAAAAAAATAATTACACATAAACATAAGATAACTTTGTCAATTATACAACATAAAACTACGATGGTTTGTCTAGTACAAGGTTTTTTGCTCATTCATAAAGTCCAATGGTTCAAAAAAAAATCATAGCTTTTGATCATATGTAGACAGAATCCAATGCCGTTTGTTAAGTCTTTATCCATATGTGCACATTGCTAACAAAAAATTATTGGATCATTATATCCACGTTAGGTTTTGTGAAGTTAGGAGTACATATTTTGGTGTCTTTTACAGTTTGACTATTTATAGTTTAATACATGTTATCTTCAATATATATATATATATATATATATATATATATATATATATATATATATATATATATATATATATATAAAACAGTTTGACTATTTATAGTTTAATACATGTTATCTTCAAAATATATATATATATATATATATATATATATATATATATACTATTTTATAAAAAAATCATACTATTTCTATAAATAACTTTAATATAATAATAATATTTTTTAAAACGTTCAAGTCTTTAAGCTTTAAGTACAATCAATCATCAATAGAATAATATTATATTTTAAATCGTTTAAATTGTTAAACTGAACGTACAATCAACGAATGCATATATTTCCCTAATTTTAGCATACTTTTGACTCAACCTCTTTAAATGTTGATTGAGTCTTGTTAAATCCGCATATAATGTCATACTAGTTTATAACCCATGGAAACCACAGTTCTAAAATTAATCAAATTTTCTTAGTGAAAGTTCAAAATTTATTAATTAATTATTTTAAATAAATTAATAATTAAAAGATATTTTTTTAGTTATATAAAATTATAATCGCTAATTTAAATAAATATATGAAATATTATATCAACTACAATTTGTATTAATTTTATTTTAATTTTATTCTAATGTTATTAATTTAATTTAATTAGAGTGAGAAATATAAAATTTGAAATTTGAAATGGAGAATTAATAGATTGACAAGTGATATGCATTAATTAGTGGCATAATATGGTGACACGTGGCAAAACATGAATAAAATATCTCTATTCTAATAAAAGAATAGGTTTAATCTTCTATTGACAAGTGTCATATAATTAGAACTCCTCATTAATGTTATATATCATTTATCATGCCACTTGTCAACCTATTAATTATAAATTTCAAATTTCAGATTTTAAATTTCCACTCTAATTACATTACATTAATAATTGATTATCCATTTCAAATTTCAAATATTAAATTTTCCTACTCTAATTACATTAAATTAATAATTGATTGTTCATTTTAATTTTCAAATTTCAAATTTTCTCACTTTAATTATATTAAATTAATAACATTAAATTGAAAAATAAAATAAAATTAATACATATTATAATATGATATAACTTCACGTATTTATTTAAATTAATGATTATAATTTTATATAACTAAGAAAATATCTCATAAGTAATAGTTTATTTAAAATAATTAATTAATAATTTTGATTTTTTGATATGAAAGTTTAATTAATTTTATAACCGTGGTTCTCACGGGTTATAAACTAGTGTATTAATTAAGAAGCCTAATATAATGACACATGTCAAAAGGATATTAAAATTATTCTTTTATTAGAATAGGGATATCTGATGATAAATTGATTTCTCTAGGATTCAAATTTTAAAATAAACATTTTTTGGGCCTTTACTATTATATCTCAACCTTTCCATTTCATCGTACAACCTTTGTTTGCATTAAAAACACACCTACCATGTTTCCTTTCAGTCTCTCTGCTCCACCTCTTTTAGTCACAAACCCTAGAGATCTAACATTTGTCTTTCATATGCAGGTTTTTACTTTGCAACAGAGTGACCTGTCGCCCCTCCCTCATGCGTCGGTCACTACCTCCGTTAACAAGAACACCACATCCGCTTCCCACTCTCGCTCCGTCAACACGAGTTTCACCATTACCGAACAACCATCATCTCGTGCTTCATCTCTATCAACAGTCCAAATCCACTCCCTGCTTCATCTCCTTCCGTCTTCAACCATTCAAATCAACTACTGTGTCCGTCTCCTACCACCCTTAAACACTCACGTCCAACATCATCTCCTTTTTTAACCACTTACCCATCTTTCTCTTATTCTCTCTACACCCACACCTACATGCCACTCCTTTCCTTTTTGGGTTAATTAGATCAAAAAATACTAAGTGGATATGCTAGCCAGCAAAATTGGGGCTTCAAAGGTACATATTACAGCATGTGGATTCCTAGAATGCATCCTTCTATATCTTTTATGATATTTGGAATCAATCATTTTGTATGACCATGCTGGTTTGCTTCTTTAAATAACTTTTGTAGTTTACTATCTGAAGCAGATGATGAAGATGGACAAGAAGGGCATGGCCATACCAATTGCTTATCTAACCACACATCACCACCATCAGTAGCACGCACAACATCGTTGTCACCACTATCACCACCGCCAAGTCAATTTTTAGAGAGGTAAACCTAAAACTTACCTTCCACTTGCTTCGCCTTCCATGAGTGTTTATCTTTTTCTTTTCTAACTTTGATCTAGCAGTTAGTCTTTTTTTTTTACCTGGATGAAGAGTTTGCATGATCCCCTGTGTAGCATCTTGGTATTCCCCGATACAATGTTTATTTCTAGAGTTAAGGTTCTCATCTATAACGTTCATCAAGTCCCAATGATGTAACATAGTACAAGACATGAGAGAAAGTTTTCTTGGTCCAACAAATATTTAAGTTTATATTAAAAAGGTCCAACAAATTGATACGTAACTTTGTTTGGTATTATCTAGAAGGATATGGATATAACATGGACACTTCTACATCATACTATGTTTATAGAAGTATCAGGAATACGTAAGTCATTGTTTTCAATCACGTGAGTATGGTATGTCGTTTGCATACAATATCATTTATTTCCAAAAGAACCCATTTGTCGGTGAAGCTTTACATGCATATACCATTGGATTTTATTGAAGGCTTATATTGTAATTTTTAACCTATGTCATATATGGGTGTATTTAGCTATTTTATTGCCTACATATATGGTACGCAGTCTTTTACATTGGAAAATAAGAATTTGAGTCTTTGTTTGTGAAAATATAAACTAGAAATACAAAACTTAGAAAATGAAAGTTTCAGGTTCATAAAAGCAACTCAACATAGACCGAAAATAAGGTTGAATATTACAAACCCATAGCCCATGAAACCGGTTAAAGTTTCGGAACAAGTTAAGATTTTATGATCATTTAGAGCTAACATCTAAGTGATTACTTACAATTTGCACGAAAATAACATATAAATAGATTTATCAGCCATTAAGGATTGTAAGAACTAAAGAATTGTAAATATTTTGTAACTTGATTAATACTTAATGATTTTTATGGTTTAATCTGATAACCGTAATGAAACTATTCAACAATTGAATTAATCATCGTCAAAAAATTATTCGCCGCCGCCACTTTGCGCGGGTACACGACTAGTATATATATATATATATATATATATATATATATATATATATATATATATTTGTTTCAAAGAACAATAAAATTATTTTAGCTTTCAATACTTGTGCCAAAATGGTAGCAAGTGAATGTTTTACATCAATTAAGATTGAAAAAATAATTAGACAAAAGAAAACAACACAATTTTCCCTATCATTCCCACCACCATCAACCACAATGAAGGCAACCACCGATATGAGAAAAGATTTTATTGGATATATATTGAATTCCTGTAGTCTATGATCCCTTTATACATAACCTGCCAATTAAGAGGCATTGTCTTCCTGCATTTCTTTTTATCCCCACAGAAGTCCTCCATGTCAACCATTGCCACCTTCGACCACTGGCTTTCTTTATAACTGGCTGATAAAACCTTTGATGCTTCATTGGAGAATCTCACCTTCTTCTTTGTTTGGCTCTTGGTGGGACCTAACATGCATCCAGAAACAATATAAACCCTTTAAATAATATGTTTAAATCATACAAATGATTAATTATCCTTTTAATTTTGCTTCTTTTTTAACATCTACCATCAAACGTTTCATGTACATAAGTCCCAAAACATGTATTATATAATTGGAAAAAGGGGGAAAAGAGAGAGAGAGAGAGAAGAAAACGTCCACAAGGTGAAATACCCAATTCGAATTCCATCTTTTTCATAAAGTCGGAAAGAAGGTGTTTATGAAACTGGTGAGCAAGAAGCACAACGCTTCCGGATACAACAAAAACGGTCATGAACCCTGTCCTCAAAGCATCGTTAGCCATTTTTTTTGTCCAAAATTATTTTCGATTCGGGGGTCTAAACCTACAAAAATGGGAATTGTTGGGGTTTAAAGAATTGAAAAATAGGGAAAACCATGATAAGGGAATTGAAAATTTAGCATTTTAAAGGGAAATGGTGGTGAAGAAACGATATAAGAAGAGAATGCAGAGGTTTATATGGGGTGACGATGGAACGAGGGGCAAAGGATCCAAAAACCATTAGTTTTTATTTTATTTATTTTTAATTATAGTAATTTTATTTTGTATTTTGGTGGTAACACAATCCACAAATGTTTGGTTTTAGCTCTCTTTTTTTCCTTTCTCTATTTTTTCTTATATATATATATATATATATATATATATATATATATATATATATATATATATATTTGTGATTTTAGCTTTTAACATTTTTAAAACCCAAATGGTTTCTTTATACGATGATTTAGATCTTGTTTAATATAGGGTTAGGTTCATATGAGACGGCCTAATTTTGTGAGACCGTGAGACACATTTTTTTATTTTTTTATTTATTTTTATTTTTTTAGTTAATTCAAGTTCCGAAAATAATATTAATTTTTTTTTTGGATTTTTCCATTTATTTTGCATTTTAAAATTATTTTTTAGAATATTTACAGTGTAATATTCTATTAGAATATTTCTGTTGAGTCAGTTTGTGTTGCGTCTTGGGCCTTAAGTTTTGTATCCGGATTGGGCCTGTCCATCCGTGTTTATCTAGATTAGGTCAGTGATTATCTAGATTAGCTAATAGGGTTTTACTATAAATATGCATGCATGTATGCATGATAAGTTGTTGATTTTGACGTTTAATATTGTAACCCTAAACACCTCTACAGTCGAAGTTCTTTATCGAACTCTTCTGAGGTGTTAAAGCATTAATCATTCGACATATTCAGCTTTATTCTTGTGTTCTTTATTACGTCCTTGTTTATTAACTTGCATAGAATCATATGATCCTAATAAGAACTTTGTTCTAACAATTGGTATCAGAGCAGGAGATTGTGTGATCAATACACATTCCTTTTGTATTCAGAATACTTTAGGGTTTCCGCTTTTATCGTATAAATAGAAGTCGTCTTCCTCATATCGACGGTAACTCTGTTTCTGATAAAACCCTAATCTCAAGTTTATAGGTTTGATTCTAGTAGCTCACCATGTCTCACGAAGATTCGCAAACAAACCCCATCAACATCTCAAACAGCATTGGATCAACAACCAAAATACCCATACTCTACACTCAAGACTATGAAGTATTGGCACATCACTTCGAAGACTACGTAGTTGGTTCTGAAGACAATGGCTATCTCATCTGGGAAGCTATCACGCTTGGACCATTTGTTCACTCAGGAACGAATACTACTGTCAAGTCCCAAAAGGAGTACAACAAGTTGGTGGCGGACGTAGACAAAATGTCGCAGGACGAGAAAGACAAATTTCTTTGTAATGTAAAGGCTATGAGGATGATCAGATTCGCCTTGCAATCTGACACCTTTCGGTTGGTTGGTTCATGCACAACATCCAAAGAAATCTAGGATAGATTGAAAGAGCTCTATTCGACCGATGAAGATTTGGAACACTCCATACAAACCTTGTTGTTGTCTGAATTTGGAGCTTTCGAACAGAAACCAGAGGAAAAACTCATACAGACTTTCGATCGGTTCAATCATCTCCTGAGTAAGATGATCAAGCATGGAATATAGTGGAAATTGATCGAGCAGAAAGTAACTTTTATGAATGGGCTGAGACCAGAATGGATGGTCGTTATATCAACTGTGAAAGCACATGAACAGTTCAAATCCTACTCTCTAGCGAAATTGGTGGCAATACTCAAGTCCCATGAAAGCATGGTAACCAAAGAAGCAAAAGTAGTTTCTGGTATGGGATCTCTGGCTCTTGTCTCAAAAGGAAAAAGTATCCCAGAAGATAAGGAAGAGACTGATATGTCTGAGTGTGATCTGACCAGCGAGGAATATGCTTTGATAATATCCAATCCGAAGAAGTTTGCAAGAAGAAAATTTCCTGTCAACAAGAACCGAAATTGGCAGGGAAGTTACAGCTCTGAGAAGGTTAAAGATGAAGCGAAGAACTCCTCTCAAAAGGATGATGAAAAGAAGGAGAGCAAGCTTGCAGGGGACTCTAGATATGACTGCAATTGTTGTCACAGCAAGAACCATTTTGCCAAAGATTGCATGTTAAGGAAAATGGCTGAGAAGAGAGAGGGTGAAGATGATAAGGTGTACTATATGCGCAAGTTAAAAGAAATCAAGAAGAAGAAGGTGACTAACAGCTCAATGAATGCCTTGATTGTTTTAGACATGCATTTTTGGGTGCTCCCAGCTTAAACAACGATATTAATGTTTTAGACATGTCACCCATATTCAATGGGTTTTGTGATGGGTCCACGCCTAACTGTCCATTTCGAGTAAATGGAACGACGTACGATTATGGGTATTATCATGATGATTGTATATACCCCGAATTTGTTGTGTTTGTGAAAACGCTAACACGTCCAAGTAATCCAAAACGCATAATGTACATTTTAAGAAAGGCTATGAAGGATGCCGAATGAGCGTTTGGATTCCTCAAGAAGTGTTAGCACATACTACAACATCAGACACGTCCTCAAGCAGTGGAAAAGCTTGCTCATATTATGTATGCTTGTATCATTTTACATAATATGATTTTAAAAGACGAGCACAAAATAATTTATCAGTATCAAGCAAATGACAATGCATCCTCAAGTGTGTAACATTCGTTTCCTAGGTACTTTTCTTTTCTAGCTTTAAGCATAAATTTCTTGCAAAATTGGTCCTTATGTTGGGCAGAAATAAGGAGTACGCGGGGCGTAGATCATTAAACGCATGCGAGGATTGCATGCTCTATGCAGGGCGTAGATGTGTTGTTGCTAAACCCTAATTTTTTTAGGATTGAGACCTAATTTAAACAACTTAAGTACCTTGATGCCTTTTCATGCTCAACCTCCACTCTCCCCAAACAGACATTTCGAAACCCTAAGCCCTTGTGAGCTTGTTTGAGCCTTTTGTGTGTGTTTTTGGTGTATATTGAATGGGAGGAAGTCTATCATTGCGGTTTGGTGTGGCTCAAACTTGAAGCTCCAGAGCCTTCGTCTCTTTTGCAAACTTATGGAGATATAAAGATCTTACATTTATGATTCATTGCTTTAGATATAGGTTAGCTTAGAGTTTTGCATGCTCTTGGGCCCATGGTTTTGGTTATTGTGATTAAAAGCTACTCCATAGCTTATGATTGTCATATCTTGTCATTTGTGAGGATTTTAAGTCATAAAAATTGGATCTTGATGGTTGTTTTTCATCTATGCAAGGGTTTAGAGTCATTAAAGGATGTTAAAGAATTAGGGTTTGGTTGTCATTAAACGATTCGATCGCGATCCTAGGTATGAAAAACGAGTCGGATCACAAACGGATCATATTTGACGTAGGATCGCAATTCGATCTGATCCTACCTTCCTTTTTTTGCAAATGATTTTTTTTACCACTTTACATCTTTTATCCTTTTGAACGAAAAATTAAATGTTTGAAATATTTCTCATGTTTTAAAATTATAAATTAAAATTATGTTTTATTTTGTTGGATCTTAGGATCCCGATCATGATATTGCAAACCTAAAAATGATCCTACATATGATCCCGATCTTGACAACCTTGACCTTAATATCATTTGTTAGGTATTCATATGAGATGAAAATCATACAATTAAAAGATACAAAAACAAAAAGAAAAAAGAAAAAAGATCTATATGGTTCATACAATTAAGGTAAACATGGTACTTCCACGAATGAACTAGAGAGATCTATTATTGATCTCGTAATGATGTTTACAATTACATTGAGCTTCTATATTAGAAAATTAGACATAGACTAATGAAAATGCATCTAAAAGATGTGAGACTAGAACATATCATCACTCCTTGTTTGGTGCTTATATTATTCAACAACACAATTATGATGTGTGATACCCTTGAATCTCGTCATAAGTAATCAATCTCCACAACTAAATGAGATGAGGTCGACTCGACAATGTTAATTTAAGCCCACATTCAATTTGATGGCTCGATCAACCCCTTTCAAACATGGGAGCTAAACTCGAAAGCTAGTTAGGTGCTTGCATAGCTCAAATATGTACATCAATATTATGATCAATAAAGGACAACCAATTAAATGTTCATTAGAAATATACTAAACAAAACAATCTTGATTTTAGATCGATTTGATATATAATCTGTATCTGAATACATACATAAAGTTTGGAAAGCTCAATTATAAGATTCAGTTGAGCATTTATATATAATCTCGATTCTCAAACCCAAATCATTGAATGAATT
The DNA here is from genome assembly GCF_002870075.4 of Lactuca sativa. Classification (NCBI taxonomy): domain Eukaryota; kingdom Viridiplantae; phylum Streptophyta; class Magnoliopsida; order Asterales; family Asteraceae; genus Lactuca; species Lactuca sativa. The sequence goes on from NC_056624.2 coordinate 196,875,062, forward strand.
CATATTTGTATGTATGTCAAGATTGATTGACTTTAACTTTATCGAACATAAATTACCACATGGAATGAGTCAATGAGATATAGTTCACCATAATACATGGTGAAGAGGGAGAAAAAAATGGGATATGGTGGTAAATTGTTGATTTCGATTTCCATGTGCAATAGTTTGTTCAATCATTGAAGTTGGTCAATTTCAATTTTCCATGTTAAATCTCATCATGGGTTAAGTGATTTACTTTATCCCAAAGATGCAGTCATCTCGAAAAGGCAATGGCTTTCTTCACTTGGCTCTCTCGTGCCCGATCGTCTTGTAAACCCAGCAAATTCTTTCAAAACTTCTTCGTTCAGTCCAATCACACTGCTCGATTTCAATTTCAATCTCAATCACGCATTCTAGAGAACACCATCATAGTCAACTCGAGCAACAGCAACAAACAATCATGGAGGACTTATTTGCTTCCAATTGTTCTCGCCATCTCCGGCGGCTCACTTGCACTCCAGTTACAGAAAAACCCGTCACTATGCGATTCCCCTAATCTCCAGGAAAGGTATTTCCGTTTTTCATCATCTTCATTTCGATGATTTCTGACTTGGGGATTGGTTGTATTGGTTCTACTGAAATGGATTTTTTGAACCTTTCAATTCCAGAAGTGGGCGTATTGGGGGCAAAGATAGCACGGAGCGTGTTGTGAAGGGCTCGTATAAGCCAGTCCCACCCGAGCTCATCACTGAACTCAAGACCATATGTCAAGTACTCTATCATATCGTCCATTAATAATGTCTCAAATTTCTTCCTGCGTTATTGAAACCCTAATTACTTTCTATGGATTTTGTTACAAAACTATCACCAACTATTTATTTAGCAGTGTTATTCAATAGAGTTTGTGAACTATCTTGCTACAAAATGTACACCAACAGGGGTGTTTTGCACTCGTTTAACAGGATAACATCACACTGGATTATGACGAAAGATATTTCCATGGGAAACCACAATACAGCTTTCACAAAGCAGTCAACATCCCTGATGTTGTTGTGTTTCCAAGGTCTGAAGATGAAGTGTCTAAGATTGTCCGATCTTGTAACAAACATAAGGTTGGATCATTCGCATGGAATTTAATGCTAATGTATTAAAAGATATTTTGATTTGCACCCTATTAAGCTCTTTCATGTTCCATATTCAGGTCCCTATTGTACCTTATGGTGGAGCTACATCAATCGAGGGTCATACTTTATCTCCTAATGGAGGTGTCTGCATTGACATGACCTTAATGAAAGTATGAAATACTCTTTCTTGTTGAAACCATGAACAACCTTGTGACATTGTTGGTTGATTTTTTAACATGTTGACTTACAGAATGTTAAAGCATTACATGTTGAAGACATGGATGTTGTTGTTGAACCTGGGATTGGATGGATGGAGCTTAATGAATACTTAGCACCTTATGGTCTATTCTTCCCCCTCGACCCTGGTTAGTTTCTATTTTCTACACTTTATATGTTGCAATCATGCATGTTAAAATGGTTTTTCCTGTCATTTATGCGCAAATTTAGTACATTTATCTCCCCTGTTTTGTATATATGAAAACTTATTCTAATACATTCCATCATTCTTGTTTCACCTTTATCTGTATTTGGTGATTAAGGTGTATACATTTATATTGAGTAGGACCTGGAGCAACCATTGGAGGGATGTGTGGGACGCGTTGTTCTGGTTCTTTAGCTGTTAGGTAGACACTTTGTCTTGTGTATTTATTATAAGACATCTTAAGAATGAAAATTGTTGCATTTAGTTTACTTTAAGTTTGTATTGCTAGTATCTGTTTCCTGCTTTATTGCTAGTATTGATTTTCATTATTTCTGCATTCTTACAGTCTTCACCTGCTTACCCTTCCTCCTCTTTACTTTCAGCTGTATTGGGAATCGTTGTTGTTACTTGTTAATATTAAATGAATATGGTAATTTATGGTTTTAATTTTATGTATTTGAATTTATACATGTAGATATGGAACCATGCGTGACAATGTCATCAATCTCAAGGCTGTTTTAGCTGATGGAGAAGTTGTTAAAACAGCATCTCGTGCTCGAAAAAGTGCTGCTGGGTGAGTTTTAAAACTGTCATAGTTCATTTATTTTATATATAACAAAAAGCCCATTTTTTTTAATATATTGTGGGTATGAAGAAAAGATTATTAGTGTGGGTTTTTATATCATAAGAATTACGCAGATATGATCTTACACGGCTGATGATTGGAAGTGAAGGCACTTTGGGTGTGATAACAGAAGTTACATTGCGTCTACAAAAAATTCCAGAGCATTCAATTGTAAGTTCATTCTACTGAAATTACTTAAAACTCCCTTTATATTTATATGATAATGAATTCAATTGGTTGCAGGTGGCAATGTGTAATTTTCCTACAGTCAAAGATGCAGCTGATGTGGCAATAGCAGCTATGTTATCTGGCATACAAGTATGTGTCTTCCACTAGTTTTCAGCTCTGATTAATATTAATAATATATAAGTACTTTTTATTTACTTTGGTCCTGTTTTTGTCAGGTGTCAAGGGTGGAGCTGTTAGATGAGGTTCAAGTGAAGGCTGTTAATCTTGCTAATGGAAAAGACTTGCCTGAATTTCCAACTTTGATGTTTGAATTTATAGGCACAGGTATTTAAAAAAAAAAATCTTAAAATGAATAAATTTCTTTTAACAAGATTGCTAATTTACTGTTTTACAGAGGCATATACACGTGAACAGACACTTATAGTTCAAAAGATTGTATCAGAGCATCGTGGGTCCGACTTTGTTTTTGCAGAAGACCCACAAGCTAAAAAGGAACTTTGGAAGGTTAGTTTACCTCTTTAATCTTCTTGATGATTTTTTACCTTTTAAGTATCTTAATTGAATTTTTATTTCTAGATAAGGAAAGAAGCTCTGTATGCCTGCTTTGCAATGGCACCTGGTTTTGAAGCAATGACAACAGTTAATCTCTGTACCTTGTTTCTTTTGAATTTGAAACAATGAAATGTATGATGGTTGACCAGAAAAGTCAAAGGGTATCTATCTTCTTTTTGATATTTTATAATTTTCAGGATGTATGTGTTCCCTTATCACATCTTGCTGAAATAATTTCTAAATCTAAAGAAGTTCTAGACGCTTCATCACTGCTGTGGTACGTGACATGACATCTTTGGTCCATAAATGAATCTGTGTTTTAATTTTTTAGGTTTTGGACCGAATTCATTGAAATATTTATAGTTTTTACTGTACACATTTGTTAACAGCACAGTGATTGCTCATGCTGGAGATGGTAACTTTCACACAGTGATTTTATTTGATCCAGCAGACGATGAACAACGTAAGGAGGCTGAAAGATTGAATAATTTTATGGTTCATGCTGCTTTATCAATGGAAGGTACTATTTTTTTTTTTTTTTTTTTTTTTTTTTTTAAATTATTAGTTTGTTTAACTACATTTACATGTGAAATTGTAACCCTCTTAGGTACATGTACTGGAGAACATGGCGTGGGTACTGGGAAAATGAAGGTATATATATAGGACTCAACTGTAACAAGTAGTCTAATAAGATTGTTAGCTAGTTAAATGGTCTAAAATGCCCTTCTTCATTCATGGGTTGTATTTTTTGCAGTATCTTGAGAAAGAACTTGGAACAGAGAATTTGAGGACGATGAAAAAGATAAAGGCTGCTTTGGATCCTAATGGCATTATGAATCCAGGAAAGCTAATTCCACCTCATATTTGCTTGTAATATGGACCCTTGTTTATAGGTTATTACAAGTATTATACTTTACAACACATGACATGTAATTTGTAACAAAGAAAACTCAATTGGCCTTGGGGCTGTGTACTTTATGATCAGTCACCACTTTTGCATAGAGATTAGAACAATAATATTAAAAATAAGAGAAAAACACAAATTTAGCATAATCCTTTAATCTTATTCCAAGAAAAAACCAAAACATTAAGAAATGACTCATATAGCCATTGAAATCCTCATGGTATTCGATTCTGTCATTTGGAGTTAGACCGATGAATTACGATTTCATCGAAAGTATATATAAAAAAAAAAAATCAAAATTTGCCATTTTGGCATGATGAAATAACAAATGTCATTTGGCCTTCTGCCATTTTCTTTGAGACCCCATATGCGATTTCCTTAATCCCATCTACAATCTTCTTACCTCAAATGCGATTGTATAGGTTCAAATGGAAACAAAAATAAGTGACGTTGCCTCTTTATTTCAAATAAAACATGAGAAATATATCATTACTCAACGATCATTTACTCAAACAAAAATAAATGACATCATTTTTTTTTTCAATCTCGACCTAAAAACAAACAAGATATATGGCCAAATCTAAAAGGTAACTAAGAAAATAAGTACTTTTCTACACTTTGCACTATAAATAAATAGATAAAAATAAACCATTTATAGTTACCAATTCAAATTAAATACATAATCATTTCAAATAAGAGCTATGAAAGTGATGAGTATGTATCATACGTCTCCTGAGTTCCGTATTCTACACTCCCCTGCACGAGCATCCAACCGTTGAGTTACAAAAAGCTGCAGTGTTATGGCACTTTGCTTTCTTTGTGCTCCTCCTTTCTTTTCATTTACTTCTGTTTTTCAAATAACGTCATGTTAAAACTGAAAGAGAAAACTCAAGTGCCATCCAAACTGTCTTTAGAACTTTGGCAAACTTGATTGCTATTATACAGTCTAATATTGATTTTACATAAGTTAAATAAAGGCTTTTATGTAAGATTTCTTGAGATTATGTGTTAATCATTTTCTCCGATTAATTTGACATTTGTTATACTTCAAAAACTAATTATTTATTGAAGTAGGTATAGAATGTAGTAAAAACGTTTTGAATTATTTTATAATCAAAACTATATCGTTAATTATATAGTATAAGTTTGCACATATATCAACATATATACACGTTCCAAAATGAATAAAATTATTGTATTTAGAAACATTTGAAGGAGGAAAAAGTTAGTTGTAGACTTCGACTGTCCGACAGCTAACCCACGAACACAGAATCAATCACTATATGCAGTCCCACCACAACTTCTTTACATATCCGAAAGTAATATTTTTTATTTTTCGAATATCCAAAAGAAATTTGATAATAAATAAAAAAATTAAAAAAAACCTAGGGTTTCGTATTCTCTCAACCATCTAACTTCCAATTTTCCCCAATCATTTTCCACGATTTTCACGAACGAATTCGCTCCCGCTTTTTCCTCCTACATAAAACTTTTCAGCAAATTTCGTCTCTGGCTATCGGCGCAAGTGCCGACCCCCTACGGGCCCTTGATTTCCGCGTGAAAAATCGTTCAAGGTAACATTATCTTCTTCAATTAGATCAAGAACTTATCGGATTATATGCAATTGTAATGGTATTTCCTTTTCAGTAACAGCTTGTGATTGTGTTGACCTTAATTTGTAGTTAGAAACGTACGTGCTGTTAAATTCTTAATCATGATCGCGATTGCTCTATGTTTTGATTCAAGTTGTGTGATAATTACAGGGTCCAGTTGTCGTTTACTTTTATCTCAGTAGACTTATAATTCGCCGGGGAAGTGAAACTTTGTGTACTGTAAACGATCGGGTTCAGGAATCTTCGATCGGTAGGTGTTTTTTTTGTTACTTCTAGGCTGATTTGATGAACACCTGCTCTGAATATGGAATCTGAGATTGAGCAGCCTGCGGCGACTGTAGTCAAATGGTGTGATTGTGGATCTGATTGTTGTTCTGCAAAACTTGACAATATTGGGCCATGGATACGTACTACTAAAAGAAAAGTTGATGAGATAGATGACAATAAATTCATCATACCCGGTCTTTCAATTCCACAAGTGGCTCGTGTCGACATTGGAAATGAATGTGCTGCTCTTCGAGAGATGGTTAGTAACCAACAACAAACAATTCAAGATTTGTCAGATGAACTAGATGAGGAAAGAAATGCAGCTTCCTCAGCTGCTAACGAGGCCATGTCAATGATCTTGAGGTTACAGAGTGAAAAAGCTGAAATCCAAATGGAAGCCCGCCAATTCAAACGCTTTTCAGAGGAGAAGATGGCTCATGATCAAGAAGAGCTCATGGCAATGGAGGATTACTTGTACGAAAAAGAACAGACCATACAAGCTTTGACTTGTGAGATCCATGCATATAAACACAGGATGTTGAGTTTGGGTCTCACAGAATCTGAAATAGAAGGGGACAACAATGGTTTACCACTCATTAATAGCAGTGAAGCAAACTTAGAGAACCAATTTGAGTACAATTACCCTCCTCTAAAATGCAGTGTGAATGAACATCATGGTGATGCAGAAGTTGAGAATGAAACAGCTGATATAGAAGAAAGGATTGATGAATTGGAGAGAAGTCCTAAGCATAGTCCAGTACGCGAGATATATACTGTTGACACTATCCGTAATGATGCATCTTTTGATTATGATCCGAAGGCTAATCTTGCTACATATGATGATCTTAATGATGCTAGAAATGAGTCATCATATGGTGGTATTGGGGATACAGATGTTAAGAAGTTGTATGCAAGGCTTCATTCACTTGAGGCAGATAGAGAATCCATGAAGCAGGCACTGATATCCATGAGGACTGATAAAGCACAATTGGTATTGTTGAAAGAAATTGCTCAACATTTGTATAAAGACATGGCACCACCACCAAGCAGGATGCCTGTTAAGAAGCCATCCATATTTAGGAAATTTTCCTTTATCATGTTGTTCAAGGTAATATTATATCTTTCTACAATTGGTTAAACATCTTTTTAGTTTTTAGCTCTTTTGGTGAAACTTTTACTTACATTTTTCATCTTCATCTCTTTTGGTCAGTGGATTGCATCATTTCTTTTTTGGAGGAGAGCACATCGAAGCAAGTAAGTTGCATTCCCTGTCTTGTTCTTCCATTATCTTTAAGTGTTTTATTTGCTCAAAATCACAACATTTTTTTTTCAGATACATGTTTGGTATGTCGGTGAATAATGTGGGCTTGCGAATGGTGATAGACAAGGGACCTCAGATAGGGCAATGGAGGTGTCTTTCAAGAACGCGGTTCTTGAAATATTGATCTCTAGTTTGGAGCTTAAACCTGGTTTGAACATCTACATCACACTTTGATTTTTAGTTTTTTTTCTTAGAAAAAATTCCGATTATTTTCTTCTTATGGTATTTCTTGGTGAAGTGGGTTTGCATATGATTTGTTGAGAATTGGAGTGGTTTACATGTTGATTAGTGTTGTGGATACATATGTAGTGGTAGGAGATTGCTGGCTTGTAAGATTGCAATGTTTGATGCATGAATATAATGTGGAAATTAGCTTGTGTTTGTTCAATTGGATTCTTGGAAATGTAAAAGAGGGGAGATTAAAGGGTGAGTTGACATCATATCATAATAAATATACAAAAGTGATCGCAGATTTACATCACTCATACAGGGTATGAACGAAGATTACCATTTTTATTTGAAGGGACTTTGCATACTGTTCTAACCAATCATGCTGTCTTGTGGGAAATATTGGTACTCACTCTTGACTGGGCACCTCTTTCTTTTGTTCCTGATTGAACATGCTAACAACGATTGTGGAAAACGAATAGGATTGAAATAACAGTCAACCTAGATACCAACAAACAATATTCCAAAAGAATATTTAAACAATCAACCAAATATAAATAAATACTAACATAAATTTGTTTAGTTCCGCTATCGATATATATTGTATGTCCATAAGACAAGATGATATCTTTTTACTCTAACGAGAACCAAAACCGAGAAATTACAAACATCAAACAAAATACAACATATTGCTAAACTGTAACCCTGCTAAATCGCCAATCGAACGTGATTACAAACTATTTATTGAGCCTTCTAAATCAAAACAAATTGCCTCGATAAAAGACCCTGAAGTAATCAATCATTTAACTAATAAACTAGAACTCTAGGAACCCTAGAGCAGACCGGTCCTCAGCATGACTGATTGATCAAGTGGGAGACACATGTGTTCAAGGTAAGATGTCAAACCCTGGTCCATTGAAGGTGATGAAGTGGTAAATTTTTATGAGATTGTATGCAGAGGATTTGTCCGCATGTTTGACCTCATAATTCCATCGGGATCTCTCTTGGTTCATGCAAATTAAAAAGGAAAATCATCAAAATTCAATAGGATGATGAAGGTAGCATTGGTTCTCGAGTTACAATCTCAAGTACTTCACATTTGCATATTAAAAGCAAATGAAATACCAGATATTGTGCCGAATTGAGTATATTTTTGTTTGTGGAATAATTAGAACAGAGAAAAATATGACAATAATTCCAAATAAAGTATGTTTCTTGATACTTGAATGCGTTTATAAAGAGAAAAATGCTTAAGCACTAAATAACTAGACTTATCTCTTACTTACAAACTACTCCTTAGACTTTTAACGTAGGTTGTTAGAAAATTCCTAAATCTCAACTTTGACTTATAATAAAATCAACCTTTATTTTAATTACAATAGCCATGTCATTTAACTGAGCTCGAATACCATACCTTGGATAATGAACCCGTATCCACTCTAACCTTTTTGAGTCGATGAAGTCTTTCACACCAACCAAAGGCCTAACGAGTTTAACTAACTTTTTCATGATCTCTACTAAACCTTTCGCTACCTTAGCACGCTTATCAGACCATGTACAAACCCTATATACCTGTGTTTTGGCAAATGCTCTTAACTTTACACATACGTAAAATGTCGAACCATGTGATCCTCTACCCGATTAAACCAAAAGCCCTTCCTGTTGAGCCCTTGAGTTTCATCTATCGAGATCATCGTGAATAAACGTCCTATGTAGCACGACGGGTGAAAGATTTTCTTTGTACTCAACCACCCACCATTGATAAAGGGGACGACTTGAAGACAACCAACATAACTCAGGGAGCAAGCTTGGAATAGTAACCGCTAACTAGGAGTACACGTAGGACATGAAATGGCGTTTTCTATGCATGTGTGGCAATAAAACCTACTACTAGGAGTTAGTCTACTACAATGGCTTAGAGGTCCAAAAAGCACGCAAAAAAAAAAAAAAAAAAATCTTTAAGCCCTACAAAGCCAAAAATAAACATGAGACCTTTTAAACAAAAAAAAGAAAAGTTTGTTATGCTACCGTATAATTTATCCCATCAATACTATTGCATAGTGATGTTTTTATTAATCCAAAACGAAAGTAACAAACATTGATTTGATGTGTTCAAGAACAAACCAAAAATAAGAGTGGGTTCGTCAAATTATAGGATCATGAGTCGTATTAAAAATACTTACTTTTAGTTTGATTGAGGTGTTTCAAATTTTTGTATGGTTGAATCTCGTTTTGCTCGACCAAGCGCATATGAGGATGACCCATACACTAACCCTGCCCTAATTCCATAAAAATGGTGTAAGAATTAGACAATCTCTATCAGTGGTGGTAGTAGGGAGGACTGTTTTCGATGTTGACCTCCGACATTAGAAAAAAGAAAATAACAAATAGATATTGTAAAAATTGTCTTCTCGGTATGACTAAGTGTGACAATTTATGACACGGCGCGACAAAAATACACAACAAGAAATGAAATTGGGTCGGAACTAAAATTTGAATTCGTATTCGTGTCAAGTGTAAAAAACATGATGTCGTGTCGTGTCGTGTTCGTGTTCAAAATTTGACACGAAATGGACACGATTTAGCATTTATTTGTCGTGTGTGTTGTGTTTATCGTGTTATACATGATTAAGTATTAATTAAATAACTAATTATTATTTTATGTTATCTTTGTCGTGTGTGTCGTTTTATAATTGGTTCGTTTCCGTTTTAGTTAAAAGAAACACGACATCGTATCGTGTCCTGTTCGTATTACATAAAACTTTATTGTATCGTGTTAGACAAAAACACGACACGATTGTCCGATTTGACAGCCCAAGTATCACCCATACGTGTAGCACAAATAAACAAAGAGGTTAAAGTTGCAACACAAAAAAAATAAGGGTTGTTTCTACAAATCACTCTATCCATTCTTCATATCTCAAACGGATATGGACTTGGTGCCATCGATTTCTCCTAGTCAACTCAGGTTCTAAGTTCTAAATCGATCACAATTTTAACCATCTTCTCCATGTTTTCCTCCTACATTTTATTTTTCTTTCCCCACATATCATTTCTCTTTCAGTTCCCAATTTGACGCGAATTTTTTGGGTTTCTGACTTGTTCTGTTTCAATTTCTACATAATTTAATCAATGGCTTTTATCATTCCATTCTCCGTTAATTTTGAGAGTTCCATATTCAATAAGAATTTACAGGGACCACGAAAGAGCCTGAGATTGATAATTCGTCTAGTAAAATTACACCACTCACCTGCGGTATTGGGCTTATTGCGTAAGATCGAAACGCAAAACTTCCTTCTCAACGGCATTGCCAAATTATCAAATTTGCTAATTAAACAAGAACATCCGATGCAAATCTACACATCGATATTGAATCGGGGTAGCTATTCGGGTTCTGTATAAATTTGGAATGGGAAACAAAAACGCCGCTCCCGCAAAAACTGGGTTTTTCGAATCGATTTTAGGGGGGCCTAAGAAACGGCAGAAGACTAAGAAAAATAGGAAGAGTCGCAATGCCAAGGGGTCGGACGTATCACCGGAAGTCTCTAGTGGTGGATCTCAACATGGATCCATATTGCAGAGGAAAACAGGGAACATGAAGGAGCATTATACATTGGGTAGGGAATTAGGGCAAGGTCAATTCGGGACGACGTTTTTATGCGTGGAAAAGAGCACTGGAAAGGAATTCGCTTGTAAATCGATCGCCAAGAGGAAATTGGTAATGGAAGAGGAGATAGAGGATGTTAGAAGGGAAATACAGATAATGCACCACATGGCAGGACACCCAAATGTGATCTCCATTGTCGGCGCTTATGAAGATGCGGTTGCGGTTTATCTTATCATGGAGCTTTGCGCCGGAGGGGAGCTATTTGATCGGATCGTAGAACGAGGGCATTATACAGAGAAGAAGGCAGCTGATCTGTCTAGGGTCATTGTCGGGGTTGTGGATGCATGCCATTCTTTAGGTGTTATCCACAGAGACTTGAAGCCTGAAAATTTTCTCTTTTTCAGCGAGGAAGAAGATTCGCTACTTAAATCAATCGATTTCGGGCTTTCCGTCTTCTTTAAGCCAGGTATTTGAACCTAAAATAGTCCTTGATCAAAATAAACACGATTAAAGAAGAGATTTTTAATCTATATTTAGTGTATCATCGATTCAGGTGAAAAGTTCACCGATACAGTCGGGAGTGCTTACTATATGGCACCTGAGGTCCTGCGAAAAAAATATGATCAAGGGTGTGATGTCTGGAGCGCTGGTGTGATCATATATATACTACTATGTGGGGTCCCACCTTTTTGGGATGGTGAGTTGTGCTTAATGTTTCTGTAATAAGTAATAACCCGACCCGAATCTAAAAGGTGGTCTGAAACAGAAATGGAAGCTGGGATATATCAGCAGGTGTTGAATGGTGAACTTGACCTTGAATCAGACCCATGGCCAAGTATATCTGAAAGTGCAAAAGATCTTCTTAGAGGAATGCTCGTAAGAAATACCAAAAAGAGGATGACAGCAAGTCAAGTTCTGAGTGAGTATCAACTATTTAAACTCTCCAATTTCTTTGGATATACTATATTTTTTTTTATTTATTTTGAGTTTCCAATTCTATATTCTCATGTAATGTAGATCACCCATGGATTCAAGCTGATGGTGTTGCTCCAGATAAGCCTCTTGATACTGCTGTTCTATCTCGCTTGAAGCAGTTCTCTGCCATGAACAGAATCAAGAAGATAGCCATAAAAGTAAGTTTTATTATATATAGTATTATGTTTACCATTTTTGCTTAAAGATTAAGATTAGTTTAGTGATTTGAACAGGTTATTGCTGAGAGTCTATCTGAAGAGGAGATTGCTGGATTGAAAGAGATGTTCAAGATGATGGACACAGATGGCAGTGGTCAAATCACATTAGAGGAATTAAAGGAAGGGTTGGTAAAAGCAGGCGCCAACTTTAAGGATTTAGACATGAACAAACTAATGGAAGCGGTAGGTAATTCACATTAACTACAATAATTGATTAATTTCCATGAACGCCTGCAAAACTGTAAAAAAACCCTAAACCGAATCCAAATTAAATTGCAGGCGGATATCGACAATGATGGAACGATAGACTATGGGGAGTTTACAGCAGCGATGCTGCACTGTAATAAAATCCAGAAGGAGGATCATCTGTTTGCTGCTTTCTCGTATTTTGACAAAGATGGGAGTGGATACATCACCGTAGAGGAGCTTCATCAGGCGTGTGAGAAATTTGGTTTGGGTGATATACCACTTGATGAAATCATGAACGAAGTCGACCAGGACAATGTACACACATGTTCTTTTTCTTCAAACTTATCATCTTTCTGTGACTCAATTTGTGACAGGTAACCTCTTTTGGTGTTATAGGATGGGAGGATCGATTACAGTGAATTTGTGGATATGATGGAAGAACGTGATTTTGGGATGAGCATCAAAACATAAGAGGAACGTCTTCATCATTATAGTTAGCTTTATAACCGGATTATGTTAAATTCTTATAGGTTTTTTTCCTTTTTTTTTTTTTTTAAATTATTCTTGTTAAAAAGTTGAAGTGTAAATCGTCCATATGTAATTATATCTTTATTTTAATCAAAATAAAATAACCTTGGTTATTAAGTCCCTGTCTTTTGAAAATACATAGACTATCCATGTAAAAAAATAACAATGACACTAAGAAATGACTTACCATAGGTTGTTTCAGGGAAAAACCGATCCTAAACCTAAAAATTCAAGATTCAGCTTTTGAAACCTATTGGGTTTGGTTTTTGGTTTTGGCATTGGTTTTTTGGTTTCAACCCATAGGTTGTTGGGTTTTAGGTTTTAACCATGTGTTTTTTGTTTTAATCCATTTTCCAGCAATTAAGATTTATTTTTCTAATTACAATCTAAGCATCTTAAAGGTAGATGAAATTAATTTGCTTTTCTAACATATATTAGTTGTAATCCCTAACAATATTGGAGTAATAGTTTATATCTTAAGTCAAGCTCCATTTTGATTTTCGTTTTGGAGACGATAGGAAAACATACGTATTTTAAAACAATTTGTTTATGAACTTAGAAAGATAACAGTTTAACGAGTTGGTAACCAACTCTATACTAAGGCTATGTTTACTAGATTAGTTCAAAAACTAATTGTTAGAGGAATTGATAACTAAAAAACTAACTGATAAAAATAGTGTTTGGTAAAATTAGCTTATAAACTAGCTAGAAAATATAAATAACATTAAAGAGTATTTTAGAAAAACAAGTTGTCGTATAATTTATTAACAGTATATTTGGAAGAATTGTAAAAAAAAAAAGACTTTTGAAAATAGTTTTCTAAACAACCAGCTTATGAACTACTTTTTAATTTGCAAAACATGATAATTTTAAAAAACTCAAAAACATAAGATAACTTATAAATTAGTTGTGATGCGTCTCCTAAACCGTTAATAACACACACACACACACACACACATATATATATATATATATATATATATATATATATATATATATATATATATATATATATATATTCACATGACATATATTAACAAATTACCAAGAAGATGGTGAAGATTGAACTTATAGTACAAATGAAAGCTTGTTTGAAAAATGTCACATTTCAACATGACAAACACACATATCTTTTAATTGTAATGTACTAATGTAAATACCAAAAACAAACAATTAATTTATAGAAACTAATTAGTCTTAAGAGTTTAAAAAACAAAATATCAAAGCAAAAGAAGATACATTCTTGGGAAGAAAAAGAAAAGCTGAAAATAAATGCAACAATTGATAATTTTAGAATCATGTGCTATGTTCCAATACAAGTATGAATATCCTATTAAAATAAAAAAATGCTTCACTATTTATAACATTTACATTTTCCACATTCTCTTGGAATAAATTTGTTAAACAACTAACGCAAGTCATACACATAAAAAATAAAATAAAAAATACCAAAGATATTTCTTATAGATTTTTATATAATGGGTTGTATCAAAGGATGTTGGTAATACATAGTGTTGCACATCCATAATAAGAGAGGTTTTTGTTAGAAAATTTCATGAAAAAACCTAAAATAAAAAAAAAAATAAAAAAACTTAGTTTGCCTCTATAATAAGAAAGCCTTTCAAGTAGGTTATTCAAGTGAGTCTTGTGTAATTGTCAAATTTTTAATTGGTAGAATCACTATGAGACCCACCAATTTGTTGAAACAACTCAAGCAAGAGCTTGTTAAATATATGTGAAAAAACTTAAGTTTGAAAAACTCCAACAATAGTTTTTTCACATTATATTAGTTTTTTTTGGGTAAAAAAATCTTTAAAATAACTCACAAAAAGCTCTTATAGTCTCATTATAGATGCATTAAATATCCATTTAACCCTTGTAACTTAACATCATTCCATCCAAACACAATCAAACAAAATACTTCTATATATAATCTGAATTGTTTGAGTGATTCAAAAGTTTTATCTTCTTATTATAAAAAACCACGATAAAATAAGAGACGACTCATGATTCATATTGAAAACTTTTATCTAACTTATTATATAAATACAAAGATAAAATAAGAGATTACTCGTGAATCATGAATCCTTCATTTATAAAGAATCAAACAACACTTATTCTCTCTGATTATGATAAACTAACCTTCTCTGATTATGATAAACTAACCTTCTGAACTCTGAATATCACAATTTAAAATCATCTGATAAATTTAGAAAAGTGTCGTAAAAGTATCTCATAAATTATTATATTTATTATTATTATTTAAAAAAAACTTCTTAAAATTATAGAAATTCGTTTTATGGCATATTCTGTAGGAATTCTGATTTCTTTTTAACGGCCACGTTCGTCACCAGAAAGCGCCAAGCAACTGCGATCCGATCCTTTCATATCTCAAAGAAGACGCCACCATCCATCACCACTCCCATATCAACTGTTTCAAAATCCCCGGTTTCTCCTGGTAAGTAATCTCTTCCAACTTGAAATCTCGCCTTCTCATGCGCAAAACCATTTGATCGGAGATCGATTTTAGTTAATTGGAAATCTCTACAAATGTGTTTTGATTTTTCAGTAACTGTCAGCGGGTTCAGATTTATGTGATTAAAAACTAATTTGAACGATATTTTCCCTCTCATTATTTTATCGCAAGATCGAAGAAACCTTTTGATTAATGGGTGTCTCATATCGAGATTGATGAACTGAGGGGATTCTAAAGAGGGAAATTGAAACTATTTAGGAACCGATACATCATTTTGCAACTCTCAAGTGTGATAACTTGAAATCGTGAATGTCATTCGGTTTAAATCCCTTCCCCTTTTGTTGATTCTGTAACAGAGCATGTTGCCGGATTGATCTAACATATATGCTGATAAGAATTACTGGACACGGTTCCTTTCATATATCGGCGTTGTTTGTTTTAGAACCTGTTTACATTGATTCGAATGTATGCCTAAAAGCAGTGAAAATTGAAATCTAGGTTTATCAAGTAACTGTTGTAATCGCCTTTAAATGCCAACCAACTTTGTTGGTTCACTTCCTGTGAGAGTAACTTTATGCTCTCGTGCAAATCCCAATATTTTCTTTTTGAGTTATTGACTTTTCAAACCATCAAACTTGACTTTTATTTGCAAAGAAATCTAGCATTCTGCAAAACAAAAGAAATTGACACTACACAATGAAAAAAATAAGTTATTTTAGACAACAAATACCCTATGTTTGTTGATAATTTCTTTAGTTCACAATGTCTGCTTATCTTGTTTTTATTGAAGGTCATATTAGACATTTGATAGGTAATCCAACAATGTCTATCAAAATACATGTAGAGCTAAACCATGGTTAGAGGGAATATGTCAAGCCCTTCAAATTAAATGACATAGGTGGCTTTATGGTTTACAGGGTGGTTAAATAACAAGCACAATCATGAATCGGCTCACGAGTTCTGCACGCCTCATGATCGTCTCAGATCTTGATCATACCATGGTATCTTTTTGGATCCATTCATTCAGAAACTTCCACATTAATTCATTGTATATATTATATACTATAGATTTTATTAAATGAGACGCTTTGTAGGTTGATCATCATGATCCTGAAAACCTCTCTATTCTAAGGTTTAATGCTTTATGGGAAGCTAAATATCGTCATGATTCATTGCTTGTATTCTCAACTGGAAGATCACCTACACTATACAAGCAGTTGAGAAAAGAAAAGCCCATGTTAACCCCTGATGTTACCATATTGTCTGTGGGAACTGAGATAACATATGGTAATGCAATGGTTCCAGATGAAGGTTGGCTTGATGTTTTGAATCATAAATGGGACAGAAAGATTGTAACAGAAGAAACAAGCAAGTTCCCTGAACTTACTCTTCAGGTATAATATAAATATAAATTTTACTTTATTCATTATACCCTCAAATTGATCTTTAAAAAGTTTGTTACTTTTTTTTGCAGTCTGAAACCGAGCAACGGCCTCACAAAGTTAGCTTCAAAGTTGAGAAAGAAAAGGCTCAAGAAGTAATGAAAAATCTTTCTGAAATTCTTGTAAAACGAGGGGTGAGCTTTCTTTTGATGTTTTTTAGTCTTATATACAGGAAGGGTTTTCTTTTTTCTCATTAAATCACCGATTTGATGGGGTTTTTTTTTTTTTTTTTCAGTTAGATGTGAAAATAATATATAGTGGTGGGATGGATTTGGATATACTACCCCAAGGTGCTGGAAAAGGACAAGCACTTGCTTATTTGCATAAAAAGATGGTAGCCGAGGGGAAATTACCAAAAAACACCCTGGCTTGTGGAGATTCTGGGAATGATGCTGAGCTGTTCACCATTCCAGATGTACATGGTGTCATGGTCAAGAATGCACAAGAAGAACTATTGCAGTGGTATGCTGAAAATGCCAAAAATAACCCTATGATTATACATGCAGATGAAACATGTGCAGCTGGTATTATACAAGCAATTGGTCATTTTAAGCTTGGACCAAACACATCACCCAGAGACCTACCCTTACCTGACCTTTTCAAGTTGGACGATTTTGACCCTGCATATGAAGTAGTCAAGTTTTACTTGTTTCTTGAGAAGTGGTTTCGTGGTGATATTGAGAATCCTGAACAATATTTGGAGAATTTGAAAGCAGTTTGTGTACGTTGAGCCACTTTTTCTCATGTTTTATTATTTATTTTTTTTGGTATTTTTACTCCATGTTTTTTTTGTGGTATCATTTTTTATGCAGTCTTCATCTGGTTCTTATTTTAGTCCATTTGGTGTTGAGCAATCTCTTCATGAAGTGATTGGTAAGCTAGAAGAATGCTATGGGGAGAAAAAAGGGAAAAAATTTCGAATTTGGGTTGATCAAGTTTTCCCTTCTCAGCTTGATTCAAACACATGGCTCGTGAAGTTCAAGAAGTTGGAGCAATCTGGTGTGTCATCTTTATCTTGGATTCTTCATTTTTACACTCAGAAAATAAAAATGAAACATCATCATGGTTTTCTTTTCTTTTTTTGTAAATTGTAGGTGAAGAGCAAATGTGTTGCTTTACTACAGTTATACTGAGTTCAAAGGTAACATTTTTTGGGAGAAGAATTGTTGAGATGAAGTGTGACAATGTTAAAATGTTTGTTGTTTGGTTGCAGGATGTGAAACCTTCACAAGGGCTGACTTGGGTGCATGTGCACCAAACATGGATGGATGGATCAACGAGTGATGACAAAAATTGGTTTCTTTAAGGTTTTATGCCTTTCCCGCCTTTGACCTATCTTAGATATATATATATATATATGTTTATCTTTGAAAATAAATGTAGTAAGTTGAATCTTGTATTAAGAAGGAATGGTTGTTTAGGCCATAAATACCAAATAATATGATTTCTTCCTTTTTCATGTTCATACCTTGTTAACATATTCTCTTACAAGTTATAATGTTTATTTAGTAAAGCATTGATTTTGTAACAAAAAAAAAGCCTTTTACACCAACATTTATACTAATGAATGGTATAATATCATATTTGCCATCATCATTACAAGTGGTGTTGAATTTGAATAACTTTACTTTAAAATCAATGCTAAACTTGACATATTAGATATTGGAGATTGATATACAACAATACATACATAATAGTCTAACAATTCCATTGTTACAGGCATAAAAGTACATATATACAACAATACATACAATGTATTGAGCTTGATGATCATTAAAAATAAACACAATTGTAAACAGGATCTTAAGAACTATTTGATGAAAATAATCCAAAAATTAATATAGATAATCAAACCAATATATGTTCACCATAAATATAACATGGAAACGTTTGTTAAAGAAAAAAAATTATGAATTCATTAGTTTGATCATACTAGCTAGCATTATCAATGATTGATTGTGTAATTAAATGAGTGAAAATAAAATGCAGACAATTAAGCTTCCGGAGAGTTGGTTTTGTGATCACTTAAAATCGTAGTTGCAGTGATTTTGATACAAGATACCTGAGAGTTGATTTTCATGGAGGAGGTGACGTTAGAACAGGATACATACAATTTAAGAAAAAAAAAAAAAAAAAACTAAAGTTTAGGACAGGTTACGGAAATGCTCCTTGTGTTGTTTTGTATTTTTCAGATTTAGTGAAGCTTTATCAAGTAGTCTACTTTGGAGGTAACAAAGTATGACTTTTTTATATCTAAATTTCAAGTATGATATGTTTATGGATAGACATGGTTACAAGGAACACAATAAAAAAAATTACCTCAAACAAAGTTTGTATGAGAAAGTTGTGAAGTTTCAAGGTTGTGTAAAATACTAATGAAAATAATTGTTATTTTGGTCATCTCGCTAAGTTTTTGCTTAAATTTTCGAAAATATTTTGTGGATTTAGTCTAATTTGTTTTTTTCTGTAAAAATTATAAAACTAATTCTCATGATATTTACAAAAAATGAGAATAAGAAATTGAAATTATACTATTTATATGTTTTTTTTTAATAAAGTAAGATTCTTTTTTTTTTATAAAAAATGTTGAAAAGGAAGTAGCCGTGTGCAATGGTCAGGATACACATCTTTTTGTGTGGTACTAAGGCTGGAGGGAGTGGTGTCACCGAAACCGCACTCCCTCCCCCGCCACATAAGCGTCATGTCACTTTTTACCACTCAAGTGTGGTTTCTTGCCACACTTTTCATTTCTTTTATTTTTTTGTTTTTTTTTAAGTATTTTAATTTAATAAAACTTTTTTTTTTTTTAACTATTATAATTTAATATAACTTCTATTTTAATTAAAAAAAAACATAATTTTTCATTACTTAAAAATTAAAAAAAAAAATCGTACATTGCGTTAAAAAAAAAAAAAAAAAAAAAAAAAAAAAAAAAAAAACATGACATTTAAATAATCCTAGAAACTTAAAAAACATAAATAAAATAACTAAAGCAAACTACATAAAGTCGTTCTCCGAGAACTCGTCTTCGGGGTCATCCGGTGGATCCAAATTAAGGTTAATGTTTTGAACCCCGTAAATGTGTTCCACCAAGTCATTGCAAAGATTCTGAAATGTTTCAGTGCAACGTATCTCTGCTCTCCTGTTTATATACTCTTCGCCACCAATTTCTATTGGCTGTGTTTCTGGTATGATTTCTTCTAGCGGTGTCAATCGGGTAAATTTTTCGGGTTTCGGGTAATTCGGGTCGGGTAATTCGGTAATTCATGTTAAAAAATTTACCCGTTACCCTACCCAAACTAAATTCGGGTAATTCGGGTTTGGGTAATTCGGATATTGGGTCGGGTAAGGGTAATTCGGGTATTACCCGGGGTTTTTTTTTTTTTTTTTTTTTTTTAAATAAATTAATGGGACCTAAAAATAAATTTAATGAAATAAGTATATCGTGCTCAAATTTTAAACATTGAGATTTTTTACTCAATAATATTTGAGATATCAAGTATTCGTTTAACGATTTAATCAAATCTAATAAGATGTTAAAAAACAAATACTTAAAAGAAATAATAACAACCAAAGTCAATCATTTAAATTACTTGATATCAATGTATATGCATATATTTTGCATTTACCAAAAAAAAGTCACGTCGTAAATCTAGAAAACATAGAAATCCATTACATATTACGAAAATAATAACATTCAAGTTTCAAAAGACATTCATAAATATACTCGTCTTCTTGCACATTCACTACTTCATCTTGCTCAATTCTATATAAAAAATGTCAAATAACGTTATTATTAAAAGGAAAATATATTAAATTTACAATAATTAAAATAATGAACGATAAACAATTACCTTTGTCAATTTGTTGATTTTCTTTCCAATCTTTTTCATAATCAATTGTGTCACTTATGCTACCCCGAATCCAATCTTGTGTACAAATTAAACTTTCAACAATCTTAGGAGTCAAAGAACTCCTAAACGGATCCAACACCCTCCCACTAGTGCTAAAAACGGATTCCGAAGCTACGATTGAGACGAGAATGGCAAACACATCTCTTGCCATCAATGATAGAATCTGGAATCTGGGACTATTCACTTTCCACCCGATTCGCACTTGTAATTCCCGCCACCACAATGCTTACATTTGCATTTTTGAACACCATTTTCGTCCTTATACCTTTCAAATTCTTTCCAAACTTTCGATCTTGGGTTGAATTCCTTAGTTTTTTTCTCTTTTTCTTGTGGAACTTGATCATTGGTTGGGTTGTCAACTTCAATCGTCTCATCTTGTACTTCAATATAGTCATTCGTTGTTGACATCTAAAACAAGAAAAAAAACATATTAGCAAATAGCAATAAACAATATAATAGAAATGTGAGCAACAAACATATTATCTTATTTTTAAATAATGTGTTTTAAGCATAATTTTCAAAAAAATCTAGTTTGAAAATATAAATTCAAACTCTGTATGAATTTTGAATATAAATTTCTAACATAATGTTTGATGGGTTTACAGGTATGTGACATTAGATGTAATCCGTGGCAAAAAATTGTATTATTATTATGTGCTTTCAGAAAGAGATCCTTCTAAGGATCCAATAGTTCTTTGGCTCAATGGTGGTCCTGGTTGCTCCAGTTTTGATGGGTTTGTTTATGAACATGGTATATACTTCACTTTTTTTTCACTGTTTCATTAGAATCACGTGCCTGTCTTGATTTATTTTCACATAAATTTTCTTGTTATTATTTAGTACAAATAGCAGTTTTTGGAAGGTTAAATTTCCATGAAATCTTGAATTGCCATTCTTAAACTGTGTATGTAATTGTAAATGCAATGCATGATATGTACTCTTGATACTACTAATTCCATCGAGTAGTCATAAGTCATAACAGAATTCAAATAGAAACAAAAACAAAACAAAAGCACGAGCCAGATTTCAGGTGAACAAAAACAAATCAAATAATGATTTCAGAAATCGGTGGTTATCACTTACATTCAAGCTGATTTGATCTCGATTCCAGACTGAAGAGGATACCGTGAGCTGCGAGGCTGTGACCGGTGAGGACTGAGGCGGCGACGGGGACGACCGGCTGGAGTAGCGGACTTGATCTCGATGACCGACGACGAGACTTGATCGGTGAACACAGAATGAAATCGACCGAGGCTGTGACCGGTGTGGACTGAGGCGGCGACGGGGACGATCGGCTGGAGTAGCGGAGTTGATCTCGATGACTGGCGACGAGACTCGATCGGTGAACACAGAATGAAATTGATCGAGGGTTTTTTAGGAGAAAATAGAACGACGGAGGTAGGGAGCCGGGAATGGCCAAAAGGGATTTGGACTTTGGATGAATAACGTGTGATAATAATAAAAGATATTGGCCATTATTTGTTCAATAAATTTTCGGGTAATCGGGTATACCCGAAACCCAAAATATTTACCCTTTACCCGACCCCAAAAAAAATCGGGTTACCCAAATACCCGAAAAAAGTTACCCGATACCCGATTTACCCTACCCATTTTACCCGCTACCCGAAAAAATCGGGCGAGTAATTCGGGTAACGAGTATTTTTGACAGGGCTAGTTTCTTCCTCGTCAAACGCACATATCGCTTTTCCTTCGTATTCAATAATCATGTTATGCAATATAATACATGTATACATGATTTCTTAAAGTTTTTCCTCGCCCCAATAAGCTGCTGATTTTTTCAATATGAACCACCGTTTCTTCAGAGCTCCAAAAGCACGCTCAACATCCTTCCTAGCTCTTTCTTAAGCTCTCTTGAATTTCTTTCGTCTAGAACCATGTGGAGCTGAAAACGATTTAACAAACACAACATACTTATGATAGATTCCATCGACCAGATAATAACCATACTTATATGGCGTTCCACGCACTTGAAAAGAAGAATCTGGTGCGGATCCATCGTATATGTTGTTAAATATTGGTGAACGGTTAAGAACGTTGATGTCGTTAATCGAACCAGGAGAACCAAAAAAAGCATGCCAAATCCACATATCTTGTGATGCAACTGCTTCAAATATGACCGTTGGGTGACCATGATCACCTCGGGTAAATTGCCCATGATATGTTGTAGGAAAATTTTCCCATGCCCAATGGAGACAATCTAAGCTTCCTAACATTCCAGGAAACCCATGCACACTAGCATGATGAGTTTGCAATTGCAGGATGGCATTACGTGTAGGCTTACGTAAATATTTTGGACCATAAAACTGAATCACAGTCTAGAAGACATCCTAAAACTTTCATCTAACGCATCAGGCGGAATGCCATATGCTAACTGACGAAGTGCGGCCGTGCATTTTTGTAAGGGAGTGAAACCGAGTGTACCTCTAGCATCGAAGCGTTGTTGGAAAAAACTACACTCCCTCGTTACATCTTCAACTATATGTTCGAATAAACCTTTGAGCATTCTGAAGCGCCTACGAAAATAATACCCTTGGTAAGTGGCATTCTCTGCAAAATAGTCTTGCACCAAAAGTTGATTGGCTTCTTCACGATTTCTGTAAATATATATTCGTGTTCTCTGTTGAGAACTTGCAGTTGCGTTGTTACATACAACGTTGTGTGTTTGTTTCGCCATTTGAACACACGCAATAGCGGTATCAAAAATAGTCTGAAATTCTTCAGAAGATGAAGAAGATGACATTTTAGGGAGAGTGGTGATTTTTAAATTTTTTTTTTTTTTGAGAGAGAGGAGATTGTGTTGTGAAAAAAAATTAAGTTGATATGTATATATAGGAAAGAAAAAGCAAAAGAAAAAAAAATTAAATGCGCTCAATCCTCCGAATCCAGCCTCAACCAATCAGAAACCACGGTTATGGAGGACCGCACTGCGGCCACGACCGCACCAGACCGCGTCTGGGGGCGGTGTTCCATGTCCAGGTGGCACGAAGTGCGGTCTCAAACCGCACCTATACCGTGTAGCCTAAGGCACCAAGACGTGTTCCGTTGACACCGGTCAAACCCGATGCCCCATCCCGCTCTATTTTGCACTCACTCCGTCCACCAATATGTTTTATTTACAACAATTTTATTCAAAATTAAAATTATTATTTTTATAACAAATATTTTGTAGTTTTGTACACATTAATTACAAATATTGTATTTTGAGAGTTTTATTTAGGGCACGAAACTACGAAAGGACTCAAGTGTGGATCTTGAACTGTGTGCACAAACAAATTGCAAAAAGCATACTATTTAAAAGAATTAAAACACCAAAATCGTGTTTGGACTTTTACCTCATATATATTTTAAGATTTTTTCTTCTTAAATAGAATCAGAGGGTAACGAGAGAAGAAAACGTGGGAATAGAAAAAAGATTAGCCATGATACAACAAAAATATTTTCATTCTTAATGAACATCATTGCACCTTTGTGTTTAGAGGATAAGTGAAAAACAGATATAGAGATGAATTTTTGTGTTCTTAGAGGGAAAAAGATACAGATCAAAAGACTCCCAAAAACTGAAAACATGCATCTTATTCTTATCCTTGTATACTTAAAGATGTTGGTGTTATAACCTAACTACCATGAATATTTCCCTCCAAAAAGTAACTTCTAAATACAATTTTCCTCACTAACATTAACTGTTATTTTCCCACCATAAAAAATATAATCGTTATTGTCAAGTTTATAAGGTATCAACATCACCTTATACAGAGGTCCATTGACAACATCTGAAACAAGAACCACTGATCTAACGCGAGTGCCCATCAACCTTTGATGAGAAGGCCATTTACAATTGTTCTTAAGGCAAACAACTTGAAGAGTAACAGCGGGACAATAAATTATTATAAAATCTATATTTCAACAATCCATTAATTGAACTTTGTCAACAATACCTAATATTGTTATGCTTAATTAAAGGTAATTTCACTTTGAACCTTTACTTGGTGTATATCTTTAAAAAAGCCTAAAATATCCTAATAAAATCAATGGCGGCTTATAACATTTAAGACATGATTCCTAGTATCAGACTTTGGAAGTTAACATACATAACGTGTTACATGATATTCATATTTTTTATAGAACCACTATAGCCATGTGCTCACTGCCCAGCCTCGATTTATGGACCCTTACAAAAGTGGGCCTTGGATTGATGGGCAGTTACAAAACTGGACCCACACCACTCCTATGTATGTATAATTCATTAAGAATTTGTCACTTACCTCTAAAGTCTAAACATACTCTAGATTGTGAAATTAGTGTACGTTTGAACTTGCTAGTTGCATCAACTCGTTGCTCCAGTAAACATTTACCTGCGTTTAATTTAAGGGAAATGTCGGGTTTCCATCGTTGCCGACTTATTAAATAGATCCCAAGCCCATTTCTCTATTTATTCCAAAGAGCATGTCTCCTCGAATTCCCTTTGTGAAGAAATGTTCCAATTTTGTTACATGATCTTACATGTATACTAGTTATTATCTCGTCCAATATTAACTTTATTACATAAGCATGCATGGCTCAAACTAATATGTTTGACAATGATTGTGGCCACGACTTTATGTCTAATAACATATTTATTAGCATTTTTGCTTCTTTGTCTAGTGCCGCCAAGGTTAAAAAAAAAAAAAAAAAAAAAAAAACACATATCAAAATCTATCTACTAAATGCTTGGAGATAATAGCATGTGAATAACAATTGTTTAGGATGACTTGACATTTTAAATTATTTTCAAAATCAAACAAAAAAATATCGTTCAAACTCCAATTATTTTTTAAATTTAATTAATGCTTTTAGGTTTTTCCTGTTAGAATTATTTTCATTTTTCAAAGTGATTTTATCCTTAGATTAATTTGGGACTAATGTTGTCCCAGTAATAATCATATCGATAATAATACAATCAACACATTTTTCTAAACATTGCATTATTATTTAATTTCAAATTAGTATGTAAAGAACCTTTAGTTAGCAGATTGCAAAACTATATTCTTTAAAACCTTCTATTTGCTCACAGAAATACGTATGTATGCTAAATTGAAATTGAATAAAAATACAATATTTAAGAAATACGTATGTATGCTAAATTGAAATTGAATAATAATACAATATTTAAAGAATACGTTGACTCTAGTATTATTGATATAGTTCTTAATAGGGGGAAAAGGAGTCTTAGAGGAATTTAATGAAAGTTATTATTAATCAAAACACTTCGAGATTGAAAGTTTCTGATAGGAAAATGAAAGTTGAAATTAGATTTCAAACTCATATTGGAGTTTGGAAGTTGTTTTTTGTTTGATTTTGAAAAAAAAGTTAGATGTAAAGTCAATATAGTTCATCTGCATTATCTTTTAACATCCTATAAATAGATTTTGATATGTATTCTTTCCAACAAAATTTAGGCACCGACAACCTTTATGTTTGTTTAAAAATCAAAATTTTCATTCAGATTTAGTGTTGAAACCCATCAAGAACATCATAAACAAATATTACAATGAAAATAGTGGAATCATAAGTCAAAATGAAAAAATATTATACAACCAAAAAGATTTGTAAATGTAAGTGTTTTTTGTGGAAAAAAATTGAATGTATCTTTCAAGAAATAAAAATGTGAATTTTATACAAAAAAGGTAAAATCAAAAAATTGTTGGCAAACCTAAAACAGTTAAATAAAAAAATGAAAAAAATAAGGATCTTTTTTAAATAAAAAAATTTAGTTTAAACTATAAAAATAAAAAACAGGTCTTTTAACTCTTGATTTTATTAAAAAACATGTAGTTATTTGAAAATTGATATGTCATTTTTTACTATTTTTATGATTTTCTGAATAATAAACATATAATTAGCGGATTTATTTATCCATTACTCGAACATCAGAAGGCTTTAAAGAAAAAGTTGGCGAAACGTCTAGTGTAAGAATAGTATGTGAGGATGTGACGCTGAGATTCGTTAGACCCTTCAACTGAATGACACGTGTAGGATTAACAATAACCGACCTAAACAAAAAGCAACCACTCATCCCACTCTTGCCTCACATTTTCAATTTTCAATTTCAAAAAACTATCGTTCTCTCTCCGTCACCGAGATCTGAGATCTACGATCCGCCGTCAACGATGGCTCTCCGACTTGTATACGTTGTGGCGTTCATCTCAGCATCATGCGCTTTCTTCATGATCCTCCACCTTCTCCTCCAGCCTGTCTTCTATTTCACCACCACCTGATCGAATCGACCGACATACAACCTCCAGGTTTCAGCTGATGTGTGAATGTATGCCACCACACGCCGCCGCACTTTTCTTCGCCGGCGGTAAATCATACTCTGCTTTTTCCAAATTTAGGTTAAGAGATTAATGATAGTCCTGTTGCGTATCGTTACGTGTGTGTGTGTGTGTTTTTTTTTTTTTTGGCTTTTTTAATTTATTAAGGTTGATACCTGTAGATCTGCATATCTTGTATGAATTCAATTTCATGGTGCATGTATGGAGGTTTCCGGCTCGTTTGGAGCCAATCGCGATGATTTTGACATATCACTGTAATCATATCAAATGATACTATATATAACATAGATTATTCAAACCTGACACTATTGGACTCTAGTTTTGGCGTATTTTACTATTTCTCCAACATTTTTGGGGGATTTTAGTTCATTCTTCAATACGGATCATGTAACTGGTGCTATGCATACCAAGTTCCTGCATTTTTTGTTTGTGACAAGTCAAAATCTATTTGCTTTTATGAACGTTGTTTTTTGAATGATCATATATCGCCCTTAAATGCTAAATTAATGCAATTATGTTAATGTGAAAGAATGTAATCACAATAAATACTAAGTTTTTGAAATAAGTAGACGGTTTATAAATCTATGGATTATGATTTTTGATGTAGTAATTTTATGTAAGGTTTTGGTTTTGGTAACTATAATAGAAAATTTATGAACAACAGGGCATTTCCTCCGTTTCAAACAGAAAATATCTAGGACTTATGTGGTTTAATGATGTAAATAACTAAACTCAGCTACAATGGATATATATCAAGTTAGCATTTAATACTACCTCCTTTTCAAATAAAAAGTATCTACGACTTAAACCGTTTAATGATGGCAATAACTAAACTCAACCGCAATGGACATATAATTATATATCAAGTTATTTAATGAATTTGGTAGTAGCCATTTTACTATGGTCTGGCTATCCTTTTTATTTTTATTTTTAGAAATTAAATATACTTTTATATATCCAAATCAAATGTTAATAAGTGTCATATTCAATGGAATTAATAACATTTTAATCCATTTGCCACCATTTAATATAATTGTATCGTTCCAACAAAAAATGATAAGTTGTATTAATTTTCTTTTTTTGATTTAATCACAAATAGTGGAATATATCTTCGTCGATAAATATCAGTAAATGTATTTTGACTATCTTTATTATTGTTTTTTTTAAATACCGATAAATCATTATAGACAAAGAATATACTTATAATTTATTTTTAGTTAAAATGTATTTATTTTTAGTTACAATGTATTTTCCGTTTAATGTTATTTTTACTTTAATTATACAATTAATCTAAAAGGTACAAATATGATTCCTTTTTATGATTTAAAAAACTATTTAGAGGCACCAGTGATCATTGTGGTTGACATGTTCAAAATAAGATCAATGCTTAGACCGATCGAATTTTTGGATTTTCGATGGGTAGACGAAAACATGTATGTGTGGATCTAAAAACAGCTTTCCTTTTGTGTGTTTGTGTGTGTGTGTATATATATATATATATATATATATATATATATATATATATATATATATATATATTCTAACATAATATATTTATATATTTGTATGTATATTTATTATTGTACTAGAACAAATAGAATATTATGTGTATAATGATACTAAAACAACTTTATAGTCCTTCATAATACTCGAATAAAATATACATACATTTTTGTTAGAATATTTCAAAGAAAAAATTAAACTTAAAAAAAAAACTCAAAAAAAACTCATTTTTGAACTTTATTGTACCAATAATTAGTTGGTAGAATTAATATTTTGCATTCCAAGTAAGATACCAAAAAGCAATAAGAAACTATTCTATCATAGATGTTTCATACATTCGATCAGAATTAACCATACAAATAACACATTGGAGCCTCAAAGATTTTGAAAGAATACAAAATTGCATTCATTTGCAACCAATAAAAAACCAACAAAACAACAACAAACAACTAATTATCATAAATCTTAGAATCCGATTATTTTTTTTCGTGAATATCGACCCAAAAATAACCATTCTCGTAAAATAGTACTTCCATATGATAGAAAAATAAACGAAAACAATCATAAAAACGAATTTCATTAAAATATTAGTACTCTGTTAAAAAACGGAAAAATAAATGTATCTTAAGGTGGAGAAACGAAATCATCATCATCAAGATTCACCACTATTTCCTTGGTGTTCATGAACTTGTACTTGAACGCACTTGATCTTGTACTCTTCATTCTTCAAGAATACGTTCACCGTATTGGCTAACTTGGGCTTCATTTTGTGCATCTTTGGACCTTTGTAAGTGTCCAAGATCCAAACTTTCTTATGCTAGGCTGCTATATCTAAGGTTTTGTCCCATTTTCTTCAAATATGAGATAGTTCGAATGGTAAAATTCTATAAAGTTGATAACTTTATAGATCATTGAGATCCATTGTATATCATATGGTTCAAGTTTTGAGATTGAATGTATATTGGACCCATGTACATAATCTTTGGTGATTTTTCTTTATGTTTGACCTAGTTAGAGCCTTAGACTCACAATAAGCATGCATAGTTAAAAAAAGCATCAACCTTTACGTGTTATTGGACGATAGGAGGCTTTCCGTAAAGATTGGATGAATGGCTTAATGGGTTGAGAACTAAATCCATTGAGTTGAGATAACCATTTTCATGGCATTAAGCTGTGTTTTTAGCTGACTTCGAGAGACAGTTGAGTCTTCTCAATATACTGAGTAGGATGCTAGTTGTCTTTATGACTTTTGCCTATGTATGTTGGGTTGGGCCCATTTGTATGATAGGCTAGGCCCATTTGTATGTTGGGTTGGGTCCATTAGTATGTATGTTGGGTTGGGCCCCTTTTTATGTATGTTGATCTGGGCCTATTTGTATGTATATTGGGCTAGGCCCATTTATATGTTGGGTTGGGCCCATTTGTATGGTATGTGGTGTTTTGGGGAACTCGCTAAGGTTTGTGATTACCGTTTTGTGGATTAACATTTTCAGGTGCTTCAAATTCTAAAGGAAAGGGTCCGGCTTGACTGTACAACATTCCCCTATGATTTTCCGCAGTGATGACTATTGTTTTACTCTAATGTTGAGATACATTTTTATCACATTTGGTTTTTAGAACACTTGATGCATGAATTTGATGATTTAAGAGTGAAAATTTTTATCAGTGTTTTTGGGATGTTATAAAACAACATCACATCATAATGACACAAATATTACTTTTAGTGGGAAATGTTTGTTTGGGCCTTTTCCTCCATAGGATTTCGTTTTTGTTTTAGGGCACTTCCCTGGATCTTGCCAGGGGAACCCTGTCCCCAGGCGTTACCCTGGAACCCCTACTTGACAAGAATAAATTTATCAATCTAAGTATGCACCATACATCTCATGTCTCGAAACTGAACCTAGTATTTAATTTTTTTTTAATCTTGACACCAAAACATATTGATAATACTAAAATCACCAACACATACTTTTTGTTATGGTTAACTTATAATAATTGATAACCAAAACCATTAACCGTTATTAACCAGTACCCAGTGGCTAAGACCAACACATTAACCGATTGTCAAGGGTATAATTTGGTTATGGTCATTGGTAAAAAAACAGAACCAAACCACCTATACACAACTATGCATTATGCACCAAAGTATTGGCTTTCAAGAATAAAGTCGATGTAATTTTGTGTTGCATTCTCATCCTCCATTTTTATAAGTTTTGTACCTTTTTTTTGTAACTTCCAACCAAATTTTGATGTAAAAAAGAAGCCATATACCTAGGGATATCAAAAACTTTTGTGGGACACCGCTCTCATGGGACCTCAATTCCATACGATATTTTTTTTTTTAAATTGGGGTGTGGGAGTGGGGGAGAAAGTAGGATTAAACCCCATTTAATATTCAAGACCGGGGGACAGGAGTGGGTATTTCCATCCCGTACTCTCGCGTGCGAGGGGGCGGGGGGTTGTGTGTGTGTGTGTGTGTATATATATATATATATATATATATATATATATATATATATATATATATATATATATATATAAAGAGAGAGAGAGAGAGAGAGTAACGTCCCGAAAATAAGACCTAAAATTTTTTCATTTTTAAATTAATAACAGTAACCATATAATTGTCATAAAACCAAGGTAATCAAATTTTATCGATACATCATTATTATCAGAGTAAATCACAAAATGCAGAATCGAGTGGTGTGTGCTCTGCAACCATCTCGTGCTTTTCCCTTTTGAACCAGAAATACCTGAAACATAAAATGGAAATCATAAGCCCAAAGCTTAGTGAGTTCCCCAAAATACCACATACCATACATAAATAATACATACTGGGCCCCCGCCCCACATCGGGTCTCGCCCAACATCGAGTCCCACTCGGCCTCGGGCCCAGCCCGACATCGATCATCGCTCGAATTACAGATCTGTCATTTATTAGGCCCCGCATGGTATAGATAATAAACATATAAACATATAATCATGCAAACACATGCAAAATCCACAAACCAATATCATACAATACAGTCATCGGGCCTCACCTGTTATCGGGCCTCACCTGATATCGAGCATCGCTCGGTATACATACCAACACATAACACACGCAAGAGTCACGCATACGTATAACATCCTATCATAATAATCAGGGGTCGGCATTGGTGCCTTCGACCCGCTAAATACAGTGATGAAACTCACCTCACACTGCTAAATCTCACAGATAAATCTCTGGCTGCTGGCCCGCTAAAATCATCGCGCTATAAATCACAAAAATAACATCCAATTAATAATTGGATCCCGACTCGTACTAAGAGTCCAAACTAGCGTAAAAGACCTTTTTACCCTTTACTCAACTTGGCCCAAGGCCATGGCCCAATCCAATTGTCCAAAAGCCCAAATTCCAAAATAATCACAAAAAGCCTAAATATGGCCTAATTTTCGAAATTGGGCCCAAATCCCTTTCATGGGCCTTCAACCAAAAGAGTCCAATAAACTGTAAACAACCCAACAATAGAATTCTAATGGCCCAACAAGGCCCAAGATAACTACAGTCCAACATGGCCCAATATCGAGAAGCCTACTACTGAGAACGCAGGGCGTACTCGCTTTAAAGGCTTGTACACGCAATGTACCTGCTTTTGTAACACCCGGATTCCCAGGTATTATTTTTATTCTTTTATTTTTGGGTGATGTGAGGAGACTCGGCGAGTTGGAGTCTAAACTCGCCGAGTAGGATCGCGGTTTTGCACGCGAGTTCGCGTCTGGATTCGGCGAGTCCACGCTGTTTAATGAAACCCTAATTTCCAGGGTTTGAGACCTATTTAAAGGGGCTTATGGCCGTCATTTGCGGCCACCAACCCCAGAGAGAAACCCTAAAGAGATCTTGAGCGTTTTGGGAGAGAGAGGAGACCATTGTTAACCTTTGAAGCATTGTTGGGCAAGGCAAAGGAGGTTCTAGCTAAGAGGAGGCAAGGGAGGTGGACATCCTTAAAATTTGGAGCTCAGAGCATCACTTTGGAGGTAATATTTTGGCTCCCTTTCTGTTGTTATGTTGAACATGGGGGTTTAGGGTTTCTTGACCCCTTTGTTGGTTAGATTTGATGTCCATTTCGTCCCTATTTGTGATGAGGCTTGAAATGGGATCCATAGAGGTCCATAGAAGCTTTATTCCTTAAGCTTTATGAGGATTCATGGGAGTTTTGACCAAGGGTTATGAGATATGGGGCTAAAACATCATATATGAGCAAATAGATGTTGTTTGAGCATCAAGGTTTGGACTTTACGTGATTATCATGCTTGGAGAGGCCAGATCTATGATTGTATGGAACATATCTGACCTCAGAAGTGGTTTTGAGTTTATGCATGGCATGAACTCGCCGAGTCTGAAGAACAGACTCGGCGAGTAGTATGAAATTTCCCCGTAATCACTCAGTGAGTGGTCTTGTCGAGTTGAGTAAACGACTCGGTGAGTCAGGTTGAGTCGGGGGGAATTGAGTCAAGCCGGAACTCGCCGAGTTGTTCTTGAGACTCGACGAGTTGAGTCGTGGTGGCCCCGCGATTCATGCCAGGTGGAACTCGTCGAGTCAGGGAGGTACTCGGCGTGTCAGGAGAGGATCCAAGAGAGTCAGTGGACACGTATAGACTCACCGAGTCACCCTAGTGCACTCGCCGAGTCCGGTCAAAGTTGACCGTTGACCTTGTTGACTTTTAGGGTTGAGTACAGTTGTATTTATGAGTGTATTACTTTGTGTGATTAGGCGGAGACTAGTTCACATTTATTCCGAGTCAGATACTTACCGAGACATCGAGGTGAGTCTTCTCACTATACTTTACCTAGAGTGGTATATTGTGTAGACCAGAGGGTCTTATGTGTTATGTATGAGATTATGTGCTATGTGTTATGTGTATGTTGTATGTTGTTATAGACCGGACCGAAGGGTCCAACGATACAGACCGGGCCGGAGGGCCCAACGAGCTATGACCGGACCAGGGGGTCCAACGAGCTACGGGACTGGAGAGTCCCGCTGAGACACATCGACCGGAGGGTCGTATTATAGCCTTGAGTGGCGTATGTGTTGTATGCGGTATTTTGGGGAACTCACTAAGCAATTATGCTTACAGTTGTTGTGTGATGTGTTTCAGGTACCAGTGATGAGCGCGGGAAGGCGCCGGCATGATCCGTACACACTTGAGGAGTTTATGTTTTGGATTCTGGGGAGATGTTTTTGTGATAAATACATTTGAAACAATATGTTGATGTTATTTTGTGAAAAATGATTGTTTTAAAATGAAAAATTTGTTTTGAAAATTTACGTTGTTACAAGTTGGTATTAGAGCCTTGGATTGAGGGATTCAGATGCATCTTCGGGCGTATCTGAACTCAAACTGAGGAATTGAGGAGAATTTTTTTAATAAAGTAAATTTTTTGAAAAGAGTAACAGAGTTTTGAGACAAACAGAGCAGAGCCGTGTGTACGACCAGCCAGCGCCCGAACGACGAATTCCCCAAAAGTACCCTTACTTTATGTGTTATGAGATATGTTATATTATGCATGCTAGAGTAGGCTAAGTATACATATTAGGACTAGAGTGACCTGATTTGTGATACCTTAGCCTAGGAGTTTCTGCTGCTGAGATGCTTTGAGGGCGAGTGATAGCAGTTAGGAGCTCATGAGAATAGAGTACTTGTAATCCAAGATCCAAGGAGGAAGACTTGAAGTGAATGCTGGTGCGGTGTGGTCAGTAGTATTGGGCCCGTACTACTGAAGACACCGGATCTGTGGGCATTTCAAGTAAGAATCTTTTGGACGACGGAGGACAAGTAGGGTTGCGTCATCGAGTATGAGCATGTTCGATCGAATCTCTGATAATTTTGTTGTATTTCAGAGACATCATGGTTGGGACTCGACACACACCTGAGACCAGTGGTGTCAGCGACGAGGAGATCCGTCGGATGATTCATGAGGAGGTGGCTGTTGCCATCCGGGATGAGATTCCTGAGATGTTTGGGGACATCAAGACCACATTGATCGAGACTTTTGATGAGCGGTACGCAGCGTTGACTGAGGCTGCTGCAGCTGCAGCTACTGCTGTTGTTGCTGCTGCCAGACCTCAGGGAGGTAACTTGTTGTTGTTCCGAGAGTTCAGCAACACGAAGCCACCAGAGTTCGACGGGACGCAGGACCCGATTTCCGCTATGAGGTGGATCTCTGATATCGAGGGATGTTTCTATACGTGCTCTTGTCCAGAGCACTTGAGGGTTCGGTTCGCCTTGAACCAGCTCTGCCTGGGAGCGAAGGATTGGTGGAAGTTTGTGACGGCGAACTTTACTTTGGCTGAGATTTCTGAGTTGAACTGGGAGAGGTTCACCGCTATGTTCCGAGAGGAGTATGCTCCCCCGGTAGAGAGGGAACGGTTGAT
The DNA here is from genome assembly GCF_002870075.4 of Lactuca sativa. Classification (NCBI taxonomy): domain Eukaryota; kingdom Viridiplantae; phylum Streptophyta; class Magnoliopsida; order Asterales; family Asteraceae; genus Lactuca; species Lactuca sativa. The sequence goes on from NC_056624.2 coordinate 196,909,825, forward strand.
CCAGGAGTTCTTGACCCTCAAGCAGGGTACTGATTCAGTGACAGTCATCACCAGGAAGTTCCATGAGAGGGCGATGTTTTGCCCTGAGCAGGTGTCGACTGAGCAGGCTCGTATGAGCCGTTATTTGGGTGTTCTGAGGAGAGATATTCGGGAGTTCGTGGCGAACTCGACTTACCGGACATTTGCTGAGCTCCAGACAAATGCCCGGAAGAGGGAGATCAAGCTGGAGACTCAGGCCAGGGAGGAGGCCGAGTCTCAGAGGATGGATCAGCGGCCGGCCCAGTCTCAGCCGGCAGCCAAGCGGGCTAGACCCGCTGATTCGAGATCTGGGGGCGCGAAGGGCCGCACGTGTGGGAAGTGCGGTAAGAGACATGAGGGGTCGTGCAGGACTGAGGTATGTTACAAGTGTGGGAAGGAGGGGCATATCGCGAGGGAATGCCCCAAGGGATTCTCAGTTTGCTTTCATTGCAACCAGACCGGCCATCAGAAGGTCGAGTGCCCGCAGCTTCTTCAGGGATCTGCGCCTGCTGCTAGGGCTACCAAGGCTCGGCCAGTGAAGGCCGAGGCCCCGAGGGCTCATGGGAGAGCGTTTCAGTTGACCGCGGAGGAGGTCCACGCACCGCCCGATGTTGTGGCTGGTATGTGTTTTCTTTTCTTCTTTTATTTGAGTTGAGATTTTATGCTTATATGATCATATACGTAGGTACTTTTCTTGTGAATTTTGTGCCTGCTTTGGTGTTATTTGACTCTGGTGCGAGTCAGTCGTTTGTTTCCATAGCATTTAGTCAGCATATTAGTACCCATCGAGAGGCATTGGATCGGCCTCTGCGAGTTTCCATAGCTGATGAGCGAGCTGTGTATGCTTCGGATGTGATTCGAGGATATGTCCTTGAGATCTTCGGTGTGGAGTTTCCGATAGATCTGGTCCCGATCGCGATGGGGGACGTGTATGTGATAGTGGGTATGGATTGGCTGAGCCGTTATGGAGCTGTGATAGACTGCAAGCGTCAATTGGTGTCGATTCGAGACCCTAGTGGGGGAGTTCTTACAATGTATGACGAGGATACGCGTTCGGGGTCAGCATTTTGTTCGGCCGCCAGAGCGAGACAAAGTCTACAGCAGGGTTGTAGGGGTCTTGTGGCATATGTGATGGATGCAAGGGCTGATATTGAGAGACCGAAGTCAGTTGATGAGGTCCCGATAGTGTGTGAGTTTCCGAATGTGTTTCCAGAGGACTTGTTGGGTGTGCCTCCGGAGAGGCAGGTAGAGTTCGGTATTGAGTTGGTTCCAGGAGTTGCGCCTATCGCTAAGGCGCCGTATCGCCTTGCGCCTCCGGAGATGCAGGAGTTGTCATCGCAGCTTCAAGAACTGCTAGGGAAGGGGTTTATCAGGCCGAGCAGTTTGCCTTGGGGAGCGCCTATCCTTTTTGTCAAGAAGAAGGATGGCTCGCTCCGGATGTGCATCGATTATCGTGAGCTGAATAAGCTAACGGTCAAGAACCGTTACCCGTTGCCAAGGATCGATGATTTGTTTGATCAGTTGCAGGGAGCATCTTGGTTCTCCAAGATCGATTTGAGGTCTGGGTATCATCAGGTGAGGGTGCGGGAGGAGGATGTACAGAAGACAGCCTTCCGGACTCGTTATGGGCATTACGAATTCGTGGTGATGTCTTTCGGACTCACCAACGCACCAGCGGTGTTCATGGATCTCATGAACAGGGTGTGCAGACCAATGTTGGACTGCTCGGTGATTGTGTTCATCGACGACATTCTGGTGTATTCGAGATCCAGAGAGCAGCATGAGGAGCATTTGAGGGAGATCCTCGGAGTTCTGAGATCGGAGAGGCTTTCTGCCAAGTTCTCCAAATGTGAGTTTTGGTTACGAGAGGTCCAGTTTTTGGGGCATCTCGCTAACCAGAAGGGGATTTTAGTCGACCCGGCCAAGCTTGAGGCGGTTATGAGGTGGGAGGTGCCGAGATCACCCACCGAGATCAGGAGTTTTCTGGGATTGGCCGGCTATTATCGGATATTTATTAAGGATTTCTCCAAGATCGTTGTGCCACTCACCAAGTTGACCCGGAAGGGTGTTGCGTTTTCTTGGGGTCCGGAGCAGCAGACCTCGTTCGAGACACTTCGATTGAAGTTATGCGAAGCCCCAGTGTTAGCCCTTCCGGAAGGGATGGAGGATTTTGTGGTTTATTGTGACGCATCGATATCCGAATTGGGAGCGGTGCTTATGCAGAGGGGGCATGTGATAGCATATGCATCGAGGCAGCTTAAGCCTCATGAGTCGAGATATCCCACTCATGATTTAGAGCTGGGAGCGGTAGTGTTCGCTCTCAAGATCTGGCGACACTACCTGTACGGGGTTCAATGTACGATATACACGGACCACAAGAGCTTGAAGTATTTGATGGATCAGCCCAACCTAAATATGCGACAGAGGAGGTGGTTGGACGTGGTCAAAGATTATGATTGTGAGATCCTGTACCACCCGGGCAAGGCTAATGTTGTAGCCGATGCACTGAGTCGTAGGGCGGAGAGCGCCAAATTGCGAGATGTATGTTTGAGATTGACGGTGATGACCCCGATTTTGGATGCTATTCGAGGGGCCCAGGCTGAGGTTTTGCAGCCTGAGAGCCAGAAGAGGGAACGAGTTGTCGGGCTGGTATCGGAGTTCGTTACTGATAGCCGGGGGCTTATGACATTTCAGGGTCGGATTTAGGTACCGTCCGTGGGCGGGATGCGTACCATTTTGATGGAGGAGGCTCATCGATCGAAATTCTCGATCCATCCCGGGGCCACTAAGACGTTTTTGGACATGAAAAAGGATTATTGGTGGCCCTGTATGAAGAGGGATGTCGCATGGTTTGTAGAGAGATGCTTGACCTGTCGTAGGGTTAAGGCCAAGCATCAGCGTCCACATGGTAAGTTGCAGCCATTAGAGATTCCCGAGTGGAAATGGGAACAGATTACCATGGACTTCATCACCAAATTGCCAAGAACCGCGAGGGGTGTCGATGCAATTTGGGTGATTGTGGATAGGTTGAAAAAGAGTGCTCACTTCCTAGCCATCAGTGAGAGCTCTTCCCCGGAGAAGTTGGCGGAGATGTACGTGAGAGAGGTGGTATCGCGGCATGAAGTGCCGATTTCGATTGTCTCAGATCGAGATGTACGTTTCACTTCCAGATTCTAGAAGAAGTTTCATGAGGAATTGGGTACGAAACTGCATTTTAGTATTGCGTACCACCCACAGACCGATGGGCAGAGTGAGCGGACGATTCAGACGCTCGAGGACATGCTCCGAGCATGTGTGTTGGATTTCGGCGGAAGTTGGGACATGTATTTGCCCTTGGCAGAGTTCTCTTACAACAACAGCCATCATCCGAGCATTGGCATGCCGCCCTTTGAGCTGTTGTATGGGAGGAGGTGTCGGACCCCTATCTGTTGGGGAGAAGTAGGGCAGCGCGTGATGGGTAGTACCGAGATTGTGCTTCAGACGATAGAGCAGATCCAGCAGGTCAGACAAAGGTTGTTGACCGCTCAGAGTCGTCAGAAGAGTTATGCGGACAGACGCCGGTCCGAGCTTGAGTTTCAGGTTGGCGACTTTGTGCTCATGAAGGTCTCTCCTTGGAAATGAGTGATTCGATTCAGGAAGAGGGGCAAGTTGGGGCCCCGATATATTGGTCCTTTCAGGGTGATCGCGAGGGTAGGCAGGGTAGCCTATCGTTTGGAATTGCCAGCAGAGTTGGGTCAGATTCACGACACTTTCCACGTGTCACAGTTGCGAAAGTGCATAGCCGACGAGTCTGCAGTAGTGCCACTAGAAGATATTCCGGTGGATGCGAGCCTGAATTATGCTGAGAGACCAGTGGCGATCAGAGATTGGAAGATCAAGGTCCTAAGGAATAAAGAGGTGCCACTGGTGCAGGTCCAGTGGCAGCATCAGAAAGGGTCAGAGTTAACTTGGGAGCCGGAGCGTGAGATGCGTGAGCAGCATCCGAAGTTATTTGCAGAGTGAGACATCGAGGGCGAATTCTGATTCCAGTGGGGGAGAATTGTAATACCCGGATTCCCAGGTATTATTTTTATTCTTTTATTTTTGGGTGATGTGAGGAGACTCGGCGAGTTGGAGTCTAAACTCGCCGAGTATGATCGCGGTTTTGCACGCGGGTTTGCGTCTGGACTCGGCAAGTCCACGCTGTTTAATGAAACCCTAATTTCCAGGGTTTGAGACCTATTTAAAGGGGCTTATGGTCGTCATTTGCCGACACCAACCCCAGAGAGAAACCCTAAAGAGATCGTGAGCGTTTTGGGAGATAGAGGAGGCCATTGTTAACCTTTGAAGCATTATTTGGCAAGGCAAATGAGGTTCTAGATAAGAGGAGGCAAGGGAGGTGGACATCCTTCGAATTTGGAGCTCAAAGCATCACTTTGGAGGTAATATTTTGGCTCCCTTTCTGTTGTTATGTTGAACATGGGGGTTTAGGGTTTCTTGACCCCTTTGTTGGTTAGATTTGATGTCCATTTCGTCCCTATTTGTGATGAGGCTTGAAATAGGATCCATAGAGGTCCAGAGAAGCTTTATTCCTTAAGCTTTATGAGGATTCATGTGAATTTTGACCAAGGGTTATGAGATATGCGGCTAAAACATCATATATGAGCAAATAGATGTTGTTTGAGCATCAAGGTTTGGACTTTACGTGATTATCATGCTTGGGGAGGCCAGATCTATGATTGTATGGAACAGATCTGACCTCAGAAGTGGTTTTGAGTTTATGCATGGCATGAACTCGCCGAGTCTGAAGAACAGACTCGGCGAGTAGTATGAAATTTCCCCGTACTCACTCAGTGAGTGGTCTTGTCGAGTTGAGGAAACGACTCGGTGAGTCAGGTTGAGTCGGGGGGAACTGAGTCAAGCCGGAACTCGCCGAGTTGTTCTTGAGACTCGGCGAGTTGAGTCGTGGTGGCCCCGCGATTCATGCTAGGTGGAACTCGTTGAGCCAGGGAGGTACTCGGCGTGTCAGGAGAGGATCCAAGAGAGTCAGTGGACACGTATAGACTCGCCGAGTCACCCTAGTGCACTCGCCGAGTCCGGTCAAAGTTGACCGTTGACCTTGTTGACTTTTAGGGTTGAGTACATTTGTATTTATGAGTGTATTACTTTGTGTGATTAGGCGGAGACTAGATCACATTTATTCCGAGTCAGATACTTACCGAGACATCGAGGTGAGTCTTCTCACTATACTTTACCTAGAGTGGTATATTGTGTAGACCAGAGGGTCTGATGTGTTATGTATGAGATTATGTGCTATGTGTTATGTGTATGTTGTATGTTGTTATAGACCGGACCGAAGGGTCCAACGATACAGACCGGGCCGGAGGGCCCAACGAGCTATGACCGGACCAGGGGGTCCAACGAGCTACGGGACTGGAGAGTCCCGCTGAGACACATCGACCGGAGGGTCGTATTATAGCCTTGAGTGGCGTATGTGTTGTATGCGGTATTTTGGGGAACTCACTAAGCAATTATGCTTACAGTTGTTGTGTGATGTGTTTCAGGTACCAGTGATGAGCGCAGGAAGGCGCCAACATGATCCGTACACACTTGAGGAGTTTATGTTTTGGATTCTGGGGAGATGTTTTTGTGATAAATACATTTGAAACAATATGTTGATGTTATTTTGTGAAAAATGATTGTTTTAAAATGAAAAATTTGTTTTGAAAATTTACGTTGTTACAGCTTGTACGCCCAACGTATTCCACCAACTTGGCCAACTTCCATTATTCAACTCTTAATCTATTAAGACTTCATCCAATACTAATATTTGACTTCCTTAAGGTGGTTTATCACATAAAGTTGGCAACTTTACATGCATTCATGGCTTAATGAGGCTCTTAGAGCTCAAAAGAGCTTAACAAATGACTTAACATATGCATGAGTCCATAAATACCATAAAGTTTGCATTTTTATGCATAAGGAACCCTCAAAACGTCCAAATCTACAAGGTTTAGCTTCTACAACGGCCTTAGCTCATCAAGACCAACCAAAAGGGTCCAAAATGACCATAAACAAGCTAAATAGTAGATCAAAGCAAAAGAGTAGAGAAGGTATGGACCTTGTACCTCAAAAGTCACCAAAAGATGGAGCTAAATCTGGATCTCTAAGCTCTCCTCCTAAGAATGAGTCTTCCAACTTCTTATTCTATCACTTCAAAATGCACAAAACCCACCAAAGTTCAAAACCAAGGCTCAAGACGCCACACAAGGAAAATGGATGAATTAGGGTTTTCAAAGGTATGGAGGCTGGTTAAACAAGGTCAAATGAGGCTATCATATGGTTTATATAAGGTATAACACCCTAAAATTAGGGTTTCACTTAATCGCACGTATGTTTGGTCCTGTTGACATCCCTATATATATACCAAAAGTAATGGCGTCACGCATCCCCATGTGGCCCATGTCAATGGAAAAAATAATCCAACTTTTCTCTATAAATTGAAGGGTTTTTTTACATCGAAAATCAAAATAAAAGTTAGTTCAATTTTTTTAAATCATGTACTCATTGTCATCCAAATGGATTCTAGTCCAACGGTATCAGATGTTGCCCTTATTTCTTGAGGGTTCAAGTATTTTCGTGGAGATAAGTAAAATTAAAGAGTAGATTAGATTTGTTGTTTAAAAATGTAATCATTGTTAGAACGCATACCCATAGTTACCAGAAACGCGGTACGATACGGGGAACAAGGTACTGTACGGTATGTAGATCGCGACATGTAGTGTACCGGGTAGGGGGTAGGCTCATTTTGATACGGACCGGTACGGTGTACCTTATGGGCCGGTACGGTGTATTGTATAGTCGAGTATAGTGTTCCTAATTTTAAGACGTTTCATAAAATATATGTATACCATTACTTAACAATTTAACACTTCAAAGTTCAAACATGAAACATCACTTAAATAATTAATAACAAAATTGCCAATTACAAAACAGGAACAAAATACCACATAATAGTTTACCATGTTTTCATCATCAAACGTCAATAACAAAAATATCTTAGACTAGTAACAAAAATACAATAGACTAGTAAGTAGTAACTAGTTAATCCGCTGCCTTTTTCCTCTCATTCTCCACACCTTCATCATCAAGATTCTCCCACACCATTTCCTCTAGACGAGCACTTGAACATTCAATATGATCACTTTCCGAATTGACGTCCAATTTTTTGTTGGGTCCGCCTTAATATTTTTTTTCTTCCAAATGCCATTCTTCTCAATCGGATTCAAGATACACAATTTGTAGTAGAATAGTAGAAATAGGAAATTAAAGTGGAGAATTTAAAGCCAGAAAGATGAAATCGGAAGCGATTTTGGATTTTGGATGTCCAATGGAAATTGAAATCGTAAAGGTGTATATATAATAATATCAAATATGAGCAAATTACAATTTGAAATTATGACTAGGACTAAAAATCGCCACATCATACCGAGCGACACAAAGAAATTGAAGAGTCGTTGTAAAACGCGGCCTTATCTCGGGTCGAAAGTTCCGGTTAGTCGGCGTAAAACCCAAATTCCGATGGGAATGCTACAAAATTGAGTTCAGGTACGGTCGTTTTTGATATTAGGAATGCCATTGGGAGCATTTCCAATCGCGATTGGGATCGATTGGATGAATTTTGGGGTTCACCAAGAAGTTTGTACCAAAGCGATTTGACAGCAGTTCGGTACAGAGCAATTGTGTATGTGGATTGTGGCTACTTGAGCGAATCTGGTAACTATGTGAATACCTATGATTCTCTTGGTTTTAAAAATTAAAGAAACGTTGCAGCCGATTGACAGATCGGTTCATATATATATATATATATATATATATATATATATATATATATATATATATATATATATATATATATATATATATATATATATATATACCCTAATCTACCCTAATAAATAAAAATGATTTTGTCACATGTCATTCTCTCATTCAATTGGCCACATGTCATTTTATCATAATTTTGAGATATATTTATTTTCCACTTATCATTTACTTCATTTTTTATTTCCAATATATCATTAATATAACTTCCATAAATTAAACCTAATGACTATTAATTTCAAATTTCAAATTCTAAATTTTAATTTCAATTTCAAATAAATTTACAATTTAAACCTTTATGTTTAGCATTTTGTTATAATTTACCCGTTTAGCACACAAATTTAATAACTAAACACATAATTTTAATTTATTTATTTTTTGCATGTTTTTTTTATAATAATTTTCAATTATCTCAAATTTCAAATTCAAATAAAATTTCCATTTAATCATTTATATTAACATTTTGTTTTAATTAACTCGTATAATATACGGGTCTCACATCTAATATATATATATATATATATATATATATATATATATATATATATATATATATATATATATATATATATATATATATATATACCAAGTAGAGATGGCAACGGGGGCGGGGAACATAGGGGACCCCAATCCCCATCCCCATCCCCGAATCCTCATTCCAATCCCCATCCCCATCGGGGAATATAAATAAACCCCCATCCCCACCCCCAACGGGGAAACGAAGATTTTTTTTTCTTTTAACATGCAAACTTTTACGTAAGAAAAAACTCAATATTTCAATTTTACCAGCATAAGTTTAATGATTTTATAAAATATATAAGTACCCATAAATTGCAGAAAAAATATAAATAAATTTTCTACCAAATTTAAATACATACATCAAAAATCAAGTAAAAAAATTTATCAGATTGATATTTAAGGTAAAATAGATCAACCAAAGAGAAAAAATATATATATACACGAGTTTAAATTAGATAAAAGAAAAAGCAAAAAGTATAATTTCAACCAATTAATTACTAATGAGTTAAGTTACTTAGCTCAAATTTTATGTATTATAAACTATACTATAAGTATATGTTATGTATTATTTTTAGACAAAATTGCAAAAATGGTCCCTGTGGTATGCCAAATTGTGGGGTTTTAGTCCAAACCTCAAGTTTTTTGGATTCATGGTCCTTTTGGAGTGGTTTGTATGTGAAAATAGTCCTTCCAAAAACTGAAATGACTATAATACCCTTGGGGAATTTATTTTTCATTTTTCCTTATTTTTTTTTTTATAAATTTAATATTTATTTTAGCAATTAAAAAATAATAAAGGACCCACCCCAAGGGTATTATAGTCATTTCGATTTTCGGAGGGACTATTTTCACATACAAACCACTCTAAAAGAACCATGAATCCAAAAAACTTGAGGTTTGGACTAAAACCCCAAAATTTTGCATACCACAGCGACCATTTTTGCAATTTTGTCTTATTTTTATATATTAATATATGTCGGGGACGGGTCCAGGGTCGGGGATTAAGGGTATTCCCATTCCCATCCCCATCCCCACTTTTTTTATTCGGGTATTCCACATCCCCGTCCCCATCCCCAGTCAACCTGGGGATTCCCCAGTCAAAACGGGTGCGGGTTTCGGGTTCCTCATTGGGTATGAGGATTTTTGTCATCCCTAATACCAAGAACAATATGTAAAATTTATCGGCTCTCACCAACTTTTAACAACCGAGACTTTGCACCATATTGGTTTCAGGTTTTTGAGAAAGGATCTAGTTAATGAGGTTTTGTGTTTACTATTTGTCCTATTATATTTTGAGAAATCAAATATCCTTTTATTTTCTTTCTTTATATATATATATATATATATATATATATATATATATATATATATATATATATATATATATATATATATATATAGTTAGGTTCATGTGAGACGGTCTAATTTTGTGAGATCGTGAGACGCATTTTTTTAAAATTTTTTTTAGTTAATTCAAGTTCCAAAAATAACATTTAAAAAAAGAATTTTTGGATTTTTCCATTTATTTTGCATTTTAAAATTATTTTTTAGAATATGTACAATGTAATATTTTATTAGAATATTTCACGTATTTTTTAAAAAAAAAAAAACATGATTTTTTTTATATTTTTTTTTGTTAAGTCAAGTTCCGAAAATAATATTTGAAAAAAGAATTTTTAGATTTTTCCATTTATTTTGCATTTTAAAATTATTTTTTAGAACATGTACAGTGTAATATTCTATTAGAATATTTCACGTATTTTTCAAAAAAAAATGGGATTTTTTTATTTTTTTTAGTTAAATGAAGTTCCGAAAATAATATTTAAATTTTTTTTTTTTGGATTTTTCCATTTATTTTGTATTTTAAAATTATTTTTAGATTTGGTCTCACGGTTTCACAAAATTAGAATGGTCTCAAATGAAACTGAATATATATATATATATATATATATATATATATATATATATATATATATATATATATATATATATATATATATATATATATATATATATATATATATGATTAATGTTCAGTTTTATTTTCTTAATAATATTCTTGGGACATTTGTCACAGTTTTAAATGAATAATATAGATAGAAAAACATAATAATATTTAATTTTTCTTATACATTCCAACTCTTAATCGATTTGGTATATGAAAGAAAAGTAGATCTCTAAATAATTAATCTCATACACGAACCTTCTAGCTATATATATTCTCTATAAAATTGAAGGGAATCATATTATCATATATACACACATCTTGTATGATTTTTGTTGTATTTTAGTAAAAACTGAAATAAAAATTAGTTTAGTTTTTTATAACCAAATCACGATTGTTGGAACAGAATCCATCGAATTATACTGGTCATAAGATCTAAAGAACCATTATACATATAAAGTTTTGATAAATACTCCGTAGTTAGTTTTAGAAAACCTTAGGTTTCTTACCTTTTTTTTTTTATTGAGGGAAAAACCATCCTATTTTGTTTTTATAAAAAGACATTGCAACCGGTTGAATGTTTTCCACTGGCTACTTTAAGTCAACATCCCATTTTTGAAACATTCCCTTTGTTCTCTTCTGTTTAAAAAAATTAATATTTGAAATTCATTTCCTTTTTTTCTATATTATTTAGAGCTTTAAATTTCTAGGAAAAAATATATATAACAAAGTTTATCATTTTCTTGAAGACGATGCCTTTGTGACTCCTTGACCTTGACCTTGACCATGATTCTAAATTTCTAATATTGTCATCGCGCATCAAAGTCCTGTAAAATACCTTGTTTGTGATTCCCAGAACTCTTTAGTTTGCTTACTAACTTCATCGCGTTCTTCAACAAGTCTTTCCTCCCATTCTTTTCTAAACCTGCAAATGCTCAGTAAAATTCCTTTAAAATGCAAACATGTCAAGGAATTTATTGCAATAAAACACGCTACTTGTTTACCTTCGTTTTAGAAGTAAATCTAGTTCAGTCATGCGTACTGCATTACCAAACACTCCATCTTCTCTGCAAACTGGACATTTCATCTTTGGGCTTGCAGATTTCACCCCTTCAAACATCAAAACAGAGCCTGATGAACATGCACACATCTTGCAAAAGATATGTCCACAGCTCAATGCGTATGGATGAAAAACAGTATGCTGAGGATCAAGAGTAAAAGCGTTTTACAATTTATTTAATCTTAAGCTATGAACTTTTCATAAATTCGATATATCAACAGTCATACCAAGCAAACAGCACAAGTTAGATTGTATTCAAGAACTGCATAATCTGGAAGCACCAATTTCAGTACAGGTTCTGAATCTGTAACGCTGAGATCACAAGAGAAAGAACTGCAAAGCTCATTGCAGATCATTTCATTTGATTCACTGAAATTTATATAAAAAGCCACCAGTTCAATCAACCATGGTGATTGTGAGATCTCCAAGTGTTCAGCCTGCAGCTTAGACCTGAAGTTCATGCCACTTACAGAGTTGTGCACCTGAAAAACAAACAGATATCATAATCGCAATACATCAATCCGAAAAGAAAAGAAAAAACAGCAATCCAAAGAAAGAATATGATATTTGCTTACTTTGTCGTATTTCTTAAGAATTTTCCTAAGAGCTATAGCATTCATGATAACATACTCGATTAACATCTGCCCTTCGAGTACGAGTGCTTGTTGATCATTTTTGAAACATTGAAACAAGTGTAGTAAGTATCTCTGCATACCAGTATTGCAATGAAGCTGGACAAGATGTCTGACTCTAGAACTAATACACCCGGTTATATCAGAAGCTTCTTTCATTATCTCGCTGAAGAACATTCGATCACACCCTACATTCATAAACAAATCATGAATAAAAACATCACAATCGTATACAATACATAAGACACGTATTCAGGATCTGTTCTTAAAATTTACGTAATGTCAAAATTGGTAATTCATAAGAGTCTGCAAGTGTAAAGTGCAGGATTACTATTTATAAACAATACGGACAAATGCATTAAGAATCGCGGAATCAGACTTTGATGCTGAGGATGGAACTTCCCAGTTCCCACCACCAACAGTAGGAAGCACTCTCATCCAAACTAGTTACAGTAGCTTCAATTCTTTGGCAAAGGGGCTATAAACTGGACTCATTTCGACGACTCTCGTCATGGCTTCAATCTGGATCTCTGATCTAGTGAACCACGGGCCCTTCGGGAAACGTGAAAACTAATAAAAATTACAAAAACGATAAATTTTGGAACGCTAGCGCATTATATGGCCGAATTGATTGTGATGTGACAGTGTTAGATTAACGAAAGAAGACAAACAGGTGAGGGGTGGGGAAGACAGAAGAAAGCGTACATTGGCAGGATCGATAGCGACAGATATCAGAAACTGTATTGTTCTGATCACGATCTTCTTCAATAACTCGAAACTCGTCGCCACAGCTGGCGCCATTATTAGCGTCAGCATGATTTAGACCCTGACAATGATGCCTACAAACTTTGAGGACCTTCTTGAGCCTCTTGTACTCGACATGAGAGCATTTGTTGAGATCAAAGGAGCTCACTTTTTCTCCTAGCAAATATTCCGTAAATGTGGATCCAAACTTCATTTTCGTAACAAGCTGATGGTTAATTACATGGATTTAGCAGCAGAATATTAGAGCTTGATCATCAATGGGGGCGGTGGAAAGGAAACCCTAGAGACGATTTAGAGGGTGGTATAAAGAGTTAGAATGGAAAAGCATGTCTTTATTGGTACGGCTCCATGCAGTACACGTGTCGTAAGGAATCGTGTACTTTCTCCTTTCTCTTTACGCGGTGGTGTATTGACTTTTTTTTCATGTATATCTGTCGTTTTGCTGGAATTTGGAAGTAGGGCCCCCATGGCCCGTAGGCCCAGTTGTTATTTGGGTTTTGGGCTAGAACAGCTAATAACGGTTCCATGCTTTTTGGATCGATACGGTTCGGTCGGACAGGCCTCAGCGGTCTCAACCAGTTTTTTCTCGGTTTGATTTGGATCAGTTTCATTCTAGCTAGTTCGATCTCATGATTTTTTTCCTTCACTTTTTTGACATGGGATTAAATAAAATGTAGGTTCGGTTTCAATGAGTGAACCATACTTTAAATAGTACAAGTTATAAAAAAACCAATAAACAAAAATATTTACCCATATGACTATATGACCATACGGAGAGTTTTAATTTACTATTATTTTCATAACTATTTCTTTATGAAATGAATACTTTAATGTCTAGAAAATAACATTTTATTTATTTAAAGATGTTCTGACATCTCCTATAGCACACACTACAATATTATCTATTATTGGTTATTTCACTAGAAAAAATTCCATGGACAAGGTGTAGTTGCCACTCATGTTAAGACGGATGGGCTGCACATGATCCGACATTAACTGAGATGTGTAACTAATAAGGGGTATGAATATTTTATTCATTACAATCCGTTTTAAAGTCATAAGAGTCATTATTTCTAGGTGCGTGGCCTTTATAACAAGAGGTCGTTGTGTAGATTTTGAAGGGTATGTATGAATAATAAAAAATGGCCCCCTAAATACATATATATATATATATATATATATATATATATATATATATATATATATATATATATATATATATATATATATATATATATATATATATATATATATATATATGTATTTTATATATTTAAGCAAAATTCATTAGGGACGGAACCATTACAGAAGCCTCATGTTTTTGACATATTAACGACGGAGTAACATTGAATTAGCAACAAAAATTTATAAAACATATGAAAAATTAGCCCCATTTAATTGATACGGGCCATGCGTTAAGGCACCCTTGGGTATGTGCTATATGGGATGTTACAAATAGTATCAGAGCTAGGTTATTGGTTAATGTGTTCGATGGGGATGTTAAACCTTATAATATTTGGGAGAAGAGACATACACTAGTAACCCACATCGACCGCGAGAACTAAGTGTCACCTGATATGGGGTTTGGATATCTTCTCTATCACAATGTGTTTTAAAGTCATGAAAAGCAACATATCTCATAAGAATTATATAATTAAGTGTACCATAGTCAAATATCACTTAATCCTAACTCTACTATTAATCCAATTAAAACATGTCATTTAGACCTCATTTAAGATGAAATTATAATTCATAACTTTGTTATTGAATATGTTATTGTTCCTTTAGGTAGCGTTTGGTGAGTAGAATTAGACGGAATAGAAAAAAATAAACTACTTTTTAGAGGCGTTTAGGATGCATGAGACGAGAACAAGGATGATATTGGACCAAGTCTGATGAGACTAATAGTTAAACTTTTAGTTCCACCCAAATAAATGGAACACATATGGACAAAGAAAAATGACGAAGAAAACAACGCCTCCTTTCTACAACCCACCCCTTCCCTTTCACCTTCCCCGGTAACCCCATCTCTTATGTGATGAAGCTCTACAACCCTTCCCTGGTGAGACTAACACAGTTACTGTCGTTTGTGACCCTCCTTCTCCATCTACACCACAATGAAGCCCTTTCAAAATGTGCTCTTGGAACAGGCGAGCTACTTATCATGAATCTAAAGTCTACTTACCCTTTTTGTGAGGAGAAATAACAATGAAGATTGCCACTCTCCGACAAAAAACATCTTTCATTACTAGTAATACTAGAAGGCGAAATCGTGATCGTGAATCGCAATGTCTTTCTCATTTTCTATACATGTAGGGATCCCTTCAAGAAAGGTTATTTTATGGTTGTACACAAGATGATCGAGAAGGATGTAGATGACGAATTAGCAAGAATTCATGTGAAGCTCTACTTAATGGAGTTTTTAGTTTTTAAACGAAAAAATGAATGAATTCGAAAAAGGTGAAGATTAAAGTAAATGTTGAGCCGGTAAGAAAAAAAACAAAAACAATAAAGATGGGTATGTTCACTTGTCACCAACCATTTAGTTTTCAATTAGGTCTTTCATCTCTCAAGTCATGATTTATATTCTACTAGGCGAATGTCCGCGCGTTGCGCAGAAGCATCTATATAGCTGAAATATTTACAAATATATGTTTTTTTAAATATAACAATAATGTTGCTATTAAATTGATATAATAATTTGTATACTAAGTTGATATAATATATTGATTATTTTGAATTATATTAATATACATCTATTAAAACTGCACAGTCTCAATCTTTTGAATACCATCTATCTGCGGGGTCTTCATGAATAAAATTAAATATAATATATGGTTTAATGTTATTTATAGTTGTTATTATTAATTAATTTTTTTAAAATTTATTTGCTTAACATTTTAATTTCTATCATTGTAATTATTTAAAATATCAAATAATTTTTTTTATTTTAAATGTAACAATATAATCATGTATATAGAGCTATTTTTAACTATTGTTATTGTAAGTTATTTTAAGCTACTTATTTGAAAACTTTTAACGATTATAAAATATATATTTAGGAAATCTTTTAGTTAAATTGACATTACAATTTAGTTTTTGAATTTAGCACCACTATTTATCACTTTTTTTTAACTATTCACAAAATATTTTGTGAGTTTTTTAAGTGGAACTGAAATTTATATTGAAGTTGACCTTGTAACATTATATTTAAGTATTCTGTCCAAACTGTTCAAAAATTGTAGCTTTAAATTGAGAATGATTTACATACAACAACATATTAAATCTAATAAATTAAGTATAATATGTTATAAGTTAAAGACAAAACTTTATAAGTAGAAGTAAAAATACTATTTTAATACTAAAATTTAGTTTATTTATGATTACACTTTAGGTTTGATACTTATTTAACCTTATTAACTAACTTATAATCATTATTAGAATGACACTACAATTTATCACTTTTAACTATTTACAAAATATTCTTTAGGTTGTTTAAGTTGAACTAAAATTTATATTTAAGTTTATCATGTAAAGTTATATTTAAATTAACAATTTAAGTATTTTATACAAATTATTCAAAAGTTGTAGCTTTAAAATGATAATGGTTTACATACAACAACATATTAGACCTAATAAATTAAGTATAATATATTAAAAGTTAAAAACATAACTTTATAAGTAGAAGAAAATATATTCTTTTAATATTAAAATTTAATTTATATATGATTACACTTTAGGTTTTGTATTTATTTAAGCTTATTAACCAACTTATAATCATTGTTAGAAAAAATTGAAAAGTCATGGGAGTTTCAAATGAATGTGGTTAAAGGAAAAATGAATGGGAGTTTCAAATGAATGTGGTGAAAATACTAGGCGAATGCCCGCGCGTTGCGCAGAAACACCTATATAGTTGGAATCTTTACAAATATATGTTTTTTTAAATATAACGATAACCTTGTTGTTAAATTTGATATAATAATTCGTATACTAAATTGATATAATATATTGGTTATCTTGAATTATATGATAAAATTAAATATAATTTCAACTGTTTGAATGACTTCTACCTGCGAGTTACTCATGAATAAAATTAAATATAATATATGACTTAATGTTATTTATAGTTTTTGTTATTTTCAATTAAATTTTTAAAACTTATTTTCTTAACGCTTTAATTTCTATCATTATAATTATTTAAAATATCAGACATTGTTTTTTGATTTTAAAGGTAACAACATAATCATTTATATAGAGTTGTTTTTAACTATTGTTATTGTAAGTTATTTTAAGCTACTTATTTGAAAACCATTAACGATTATACAAATATCTTTAGGAAATATTTTAGTTAGAATGAATTTATTTTGTTAACGTTTTAATTTCTATCATTATAATTATTTAAATTATCAGACATTGTTTTTTGATTTTAAAGGTAACAATATAATCATTTATATAAATTTATTTTTAACTATTGTTATTGTAAGTTATTTTAAGCTACTTATTTGAAAATTATTAACGACTATACAAATATCTTTAGGAAATATTTTAGTTAAAATTAATTTATTTTCTTAACGTTTTAATTTCTATCATTATAATTATTTAAAATATCAGACATTATTTTTTGATTTTAACGGTAACAATATAATCATTTATATAAAGTTATTTTTAACTATTGTTATTGTAAGTTATTTTAAGCTACTTATTTGAAAACTATTAACGATTATACAAATATCTTTAGGAAATATTTTAGTTAGAATTAATTTATTTTCTTAACGTTTTAATTTTTATCATTATAATTATTTAAAATATCTGACAATGTTTTTTGATTTTAAAGGTAACAATATAATCATTTATATAAAGTTATTTTTAGCTATTGTTATTGTAAATTATTTTAAGCTACTTATTTGAAAACTTTTAACGATTATACAAATATATTTAAAAAATATTTTAGTTAAATTGATATTATAATTTAGTTTTTGCATTTAGCACTACAATTTATCATTTTTAACTATTCAGAAAATATTCATTAGATTTTTTAAGTGAAACTGAAATTTATATTTAAGTTGACATTGTAATATTATATTTAAATTAACAGTTTAAGTATTTTGTCCAAACTGTTCCAAAGTTGTAGCGTTCAATTGATATTGGTTTACATACAACAACATATTTAATCTAATAAATTAGGTATAATATGTTAAAAGTTATAGACATAACTTTATAAGTAGAAGTAAAGATACTATTTTAATATTAAAATCTAGTTTATTTATAATTACACTTTAGGTTTGATATATATTTAACCTTATTAACCAAATTATAATCATTATTAGAAAGACACTATAATTTATCACTTTTAACTTTTTACAAAATATTATTTGGGTTGTTTAAGTTAAACTAAAATTTATATTTAAGCTGGTCCCATAATGTTATATTTAAGTTTATAATTTAAATATTTTATACAAAATGCTCAAAAGTTGTAGCTTTAAAATGATAATGGTTTACATCCAAATATATATTAAAACTAATACATTAAGTATAATATGTAAAAAGTTAAAAAAAAACATTACTTTATAAGGAAAAATAAAGATATTCTTTTAATATTGAAATTTAGTTTATATATGATTGCACTTTAGATTTGATATTTATTTAATCTTATTAACCAACTTATAATTATTATTAGAAAAAAAATGAAAAGTCATGAGAGTTTCAAATGAATGTGGTGAAAGGAAAAATGCATGAGAATTTCAAATGAATGTGATGAAAGAAAAAAATGTTTCCTTTATAATATAGTATGATAATGATTTGGTTTTAATTTTTAATAGGATGTTGGTGTAATTTTGATTTTGCATCATTTTCAGATCTTTTAGATCAATTAGATAATAGATGTATTAGTTAATTATTGAAATTTGTTAGGCAAGTTATTTATACTATTTTGTATGAAGGATAGTTTAGTAATTTTAAAATTTTGTTTTTGTTTGTTATAGTATTACGAAACGATATATAAATAATTTGTTATATCTAATATTATCTAGTTCAGTCCAATCCTATCTAATCAATGCTCTTAACGATACCTTACATGCGTAAGATCCAAATGTAAAGGGTTTATTTTTAATGATTTGTGTTGTTTCACCATATGGTTCTATTAAGATTTTGGGATAATAACTTGAGAGAGTAAGGTATTTTAGCTTTTGTTCATATTTGGTCATTAAATTATTTTTAGTGTTTTATTAACTCTTGAATTTGTTGAAACGTGTACATTATACAAGTATGACCGGGTATAGTGGGTTTTTGTCAGTTTCCGTTGTCTTTCCCGACAAACGTGAGTTTTCCGGCCACCTTCTCCGGAACAAACCTGAAACTTCTTTGAAAACACACACACCATCTTACCTTAACTCCATTTCTAAAATCGTTTTTACATCATAGGTCCAATAAATTGAAACTCATATCAATTTTCTAAGGTTTCAAGAGATTTTCGAGTTCTGAAATTCAAGGCTTTCAAAGGTTTTTCAAGTTTTGAAGTTCAAGTTTTTTTTTAGTTCAATTGTGCTCATCGGGTATACACACACTGAATCGAAAAATCGAAGCTGCATTTGTACATAAATCAGAAATAAAAAAATAAAATAAAAATCAAAACTTAAATCTGAACAAACGAAGAACAAACTCGAATATGAAAAACAAACCCCATAACTTGTTATTGTGTTCATTGTGTGTGTATAACCCATAAAAGCCCTAAATCAATGTTTCCTTTTACTGAAAACACCAAAATCGAATCTAAATTGATGGTTTCCTTCATTAACCAGAGATATCTATGGGTTTTTCATATGCGTGTTTATGGGGGAGAAGAAAAATGAAGCCTCATGTTGGTTCTCCAACGAAAATTAATTACAGGTGGGTTCTTGTTCCTCAAAATCGAATATGAATCTAAACAAAGGAAATAAAGCTTGATTTCTGAAATCATTTAGGTTTTTATGTTATTATTCGAAATATGAAATGAAGCTTTGAAATCTAAAATGAATCTTGAAATCTGAAGCTTGAAATTTGTTTGTATTTATGTTCTAGATCTTAGAACTCTACATAAGATAAGAAAGAGAGAGAAAAAAAGAAACAAGAAATCTGAAAAATGTGTTAAGAACTTATCTCGCATAAAAATATATTTTTCCCGGAAAAGATGACTGAAAAATCCATACTTCGTTTGAAAAGACACCGGAAAAGCGAAAAAACCCTCTCTTACCGATTATAATATTATGTTTTAAACAAAAAAACAAGTTTAACTGTTAACTGTACACCAAAAAATAGTTAAACGACGAAATATGTATAATGAATATAGCTGCTTGCTGATTTAAATCATTATCTCTAAAATTTTTAATGGTTTTGAAATCTGAATCCATGATCTCTGAATTGTTCAGTCGTTCACCCACCTCTGAATGCTCCAGCTCTAAGTTATATCTGAATGAAAAATAAGACGCTCGTGCGGTCGTGCCCCTTTGCCAACTCTCGCCGTCTGCTTTCCTTCTTCCTACGCCAAACACACCAGCGACAACCACCTCCAGCACCGCCCTACGCCACCGCCGCCCTTCTCCCACCTTGACCCTCCGTCAGCGACACCCATCTATCGGTATGTTTTTCTTATACAGAAATCATTTTTTTTTTGCAGTAACACCCAGTTCCAGAAATCGATTATCTACTGAAACCTTCTTCTTTGTTTAATCTTTATGAAAATCTGATGAAATTTGTGGGATCAATCACCTGTTTCTACTATATTGTGTGTAACTCCCTTTTGGGACGTGAATCACAGAATTTCCTAATTGGTGTCATTAATTTGTTTATATCGAAAGGATAGGTTAGATTTGGACATATAATCACATATTTCACTTGAACTAAGCAATTTTCTTGGGATTAAGGGCGTACTCTATAATCATATTCGAACCCAGAAATAGTTCATCTTGATTTCATATTGTTTTATAAAAAATTATTCATAATATAAGTATAATAGCTACTTTCAGATGGAAATCGACCGAGATGGACCAATATTGTATTGAATTCATCCAACACTTTGGTCAGTTTATCAAAGATTTATCCAGAAATTCAAGTTAGCTCATGTTAGATTGCCCCCAGCCTGTTGCTTTTATTAATCTTTTCCTGATCACGGTGTGGAACTAAGCAACAAATATTTCTTAGATTTATTCCAACTTTATACATGATAAACAATTTGGAGAAAGAATCATATCACTTCATGAATGGCCTTTGTGACAAATTTATAAATAAAGATTTAATAACGGATATTGGTCGTTGGTGTTGTTTATTTATATATGTATGAAAATAATCCTAATGCTGTCTTATAAGTTTTGTGCAAAAAAAAAAAAAAAAAAAAAAAAAATTGCTGCAGCATCATCCATTTCTTTAGAATAATATTTATGGTCAGTTTTTAGCTGAATAAAAGTAAAAAGTTAAAAAAATTCGTTGTAAAATCAAAGTTAATTTACATCCCTTTTATGTGTTAAATTCTTTTAATCGTTAATTACAATTTTTAGGTATAACTTTGCAACCAATTTGAAGGTTGTTGGTTTTTATGCACAAATTAGGGCACCAAATTGCAAGATCTGCTGGATCTACTAAGAGTTTCAGTTCCAAAAGTGTGAAGGGGAGACAAGATGCCCAGATTTTACCAATGCAATATACTGTGTAGAGCATACATTGTTCTTATATAGTTTCATTTTCTTATCCCAACCTTCACTGATATAAATGCACAATAAGTCTATAACTCATTTTCTATTCAATCTGTGAGTTTTAACTACAAATTATCAGAGTATAGTTATCGCCTTCAATTACACAAGTTTTTTT
The DNA here is from genome assembly GCF_002870075.4 of Lactuca sativa. NCBI lineage: Eukaryota > Viridiplantae > Streptophyta > Magnoliopsida > Asterales > Asteraceae > Lactuca > Lactuca sativa. Next base: position 196,931,465 of record NC_056624.2, read on the forward strand.
TCCTTGATGTTTGGTGTTATTTATGAATCAGGTTTTCATGAAAATGGCAAAATCAAAGCAGAAGCAACCTCCAAACGACTTTGAGGAATGCGTACAAGACGGTTGGGTGATTGTCAAAAAGCAAAAGGTTACAATTTTGATCCCTCCATTACCCTTTTTTACCCAACAATCCCCGATGCCTATTCCAGGTGGCAGTCCATTACAGCCAATAGCCATCCAAGAAGTTGATGATCATATTGCACCTTCACAGCCAGATCCACCCATTCCATTGCCATTGCCATTAGTCACCACAAAACCCATCACAACATTTTCCAACCCACGAAAGTTGATGAACCATAGGGGTAAATTAGTAAATTCACATTACAAGACCCCGAAACCAAGAAAATATTGTGGGAATTTGGTGAATGGGCACATGTTGGTGAATACGAAGATGAGGGCTTTGAATCTTGAGAGAAAGCTTAAGAGAGCAGGTGGGCTCAACAGTTGGCTTGTGTCTTTGGGACTCGGTCAATTTGTCAAGATTTTTAGGTGCAAACGTGTTGGCAAGATGCAATTGGTCAATCTCACCATGAAGAAGCTCAAAGATATGGGTGCAGTTGCAGTTGGGCCTAGAAGAAAATTGATGCATGCTATTGATTGCCTTTGGTAAACTTTAATTTGCAAAATCAAGAACAAGGGTACAATAAGAACACATATCATTACTTGTAGTATAGTTTTGTATGTAACTAACTATGTATGATTAGTTTATTACTAATCTTGACTTGATGTGATGTTTTAAGTAAATTAATATTTTATGGAACAGATGTCTTTCATATCTTTGTCTATTTGGAAGGCATAAAGGCCTAAAATGACCTCATGAATTTTAGAATCAAAAGATGGGAAGGAAAAGAAAAAGAAGAGGAAAGGATTGGTGTATGTGGGTTGCCAATTAGAGAGGCATCTTGATGAGGGCAATAGGGGAAAGAAAAAGTTGGAAGAATACAAAGGAGCAATAGCGTAACAAGATTCGATTCATGAAATAAACAAATGTAAGAAGATATAAGAAAGTTGTGGTCATGGAACATAAATATGGTGGAGCACTATGAGTCAATATTCATTTGTCATTGTTTGCCTACACCACTTTTGGTTCATTATTAAGAGCATCTTTCATGATTGATATCATTCGTGTATTTTTCAATCTTTTTCAGGTGTGAAGCATGTTGCATCATGCATTGCATTTAAAGATAATGCTTTTCCAACTCACCCCCTTCATCCAAATCCATTTCCTTGTCCTTTTTTACTTTTTGTTACATAGTTTTTAATAATTAATTAATAGTTTGATATTGAGCTTTTGTAAACTAAATTATTATATCATAATATTGCTGAAAATGTATGGAACAATCGGTTGCTATATGAATATTCATCATGCAAGAAACTATATCCATGTAGAAGTTGATATAAGCATCACTTAAAAGCTTTGCTTAAAAGAGAAATCTTTAAAGTGGAAGTGAAAAAGAGAAATAATGGATTGATTCTTATTCGGGGAGAAAACATATAATACAAAATTCAAAAGATTGATAAAGAGAAATCAAAGGAAGTGTATTTTGTTTGGAAATGTAGTGTGACTAAGACCTTTCACCCACATTTCATTTTCCCTTTATCTAATAATGTTAGTTGTCATTAGGAACATATACTATCAACCATGAGACAAGTTGCTAATAACTAATCTTACCTTTTCTTAAAAAATTACATGTGACATCAACTTTGTTCTTCTTGACTCTTCTACTTGCCTCTTTTTTTTTTTATATTTTATGGTATTTGATATGTTGGTTTCATCTATTATGATATTGAGTCAAAGCTTGTGGTTTAAAATATGTTTATGGAATGTCTACCTATTTGAGCTTATTAAAGTTTGAAATTGATAGAGCTATACATGAAACTATGAAAGCCTAACAATTTCTTTTGAAAGAGAAAGCCTTTGAAAAAATTCATTTCATAATACTTTTATGTCAAGTGATCGATATCAAACCATCTTGTTGATGGTTATGAAAATCTAACAGCAGGGACAAATAAAGATTTTACAAAAAATACAATAATATACTTCGTAAAGAAATTGAGGTAATAAAGATAGTGTTTTAAAAACCGGTTTGAACCGAACGGTCGAACAGGTTGGACCGAGAACTGGGGAAAAGAACGACTCAATTAGTACAATTTTTATGCCTATTCCTGAACCAGAAAGCCTTAATGAAATTTCTTGTTCTAAGAATTTCTTTCCAATAGGTTGTATTAATAAAAATAGTCTAAAATCCAGAAAGTTCTGCTCCCTGACTCTCCGACTCGCCGAGTTCATCTGGCTCGTCGAGTTCATCTGGTGACTCGACGAGTTCAACTATCAAAGGGCAGAATTTTCGATTTTGCAAGCAATGAATGATCAATCAATGCATCAAATACAATAGAAAACAGTCTAGGCTCTGATACCACTGATGGGTTTTGAGCATTACATCAATCCTATGGTGCACATGCAAACCCTAAAGCTTTGGATCTAGGTTTCTCTAATTGTATATGCAAATCATCCAAAGCTTGTAAAGCCTAGATCTAGGATACAAAAATCAAAATTAATAACTAATACAAGTTTATATGATTACCTTTCAATTGAAGCTTGAAGATCCTTGACTATGAGAGCTTAGTATCACAAATGTAACACCTCTAATCGATCACAAACACTAAGGCAATTGGAAGAATGTAAGAGAGAGAGAGGGAGGGAGGTGATTTTTGGCTCTAGAAATCCTACTAGGGTTAGGGTAGCCGAAAATGTGATGTCTAGGGTCCCTTTACATAGGTGTGCTGCTAGGGTTTCAGTCAAAAACCTAATTGGATTGCTTAGGCCTTAAGCAGTCCAAAAGAACCTTCCAGAATAAGGCCTTGGACGAATTCAAGATGGGCTTCCCTCCTTGATTCCGTACATCCCATTCCTAAGGGATCCTCAGCCCAAAATCTAATTATCTTATAATTGCAATTCCAGTCCCCTAGGTTCAATTAATATCTTTTGATCACAAAATTAATTCTTGACCAATATTAATTAACCAATGTGATTTCTCTTTTAATATATTATTCATATAATATATTAATAAACCATAATAACCTCTTTCTCTATAATTTATCCACTCAAGTTGCTTTGGTGAAGGCAACCCAAAAGGACCACTACAACCGGGTCAAGTACATACCAAATATAGTTATGAGCTTAGACACCTAATCCAACACATATTATAGGTCAAGTACCTCTCAACGTACCAGACTATTTCCCTCTTCATACACGGCCACTAGTAACTCAATCTCAGATCCCGATACATCTTGGTTGAAACGCCCGTGTGTTTAGGCTAAACATTTTTAAGATGATGTAATAGTTAGGGCCAACCATTGTAACTCAATTCGAAGTAATAAAGAGGAATTATGTCAATATTATGTGAATTATGTGCTTATTTACTTGTTTATAAAGATATAATAAATTAAGAATGAAAATAAGCGTCAAAAATAAAATGTTAGAAAAACTTGATATCTATGAAAAAGTTGTAGTGGTCGTGACAAAGATTCCGTACATATAAAGAATGCCGAAATCCAAGTTATACCGTAGAAGTTATGGTCTGTCGAAGTTTCGCGACAAAATCAGCAAGACATTATGAGACGTAAATAGTGATTTTACGATAGAGTGCCTTTTAGCCTTAGTGATCTAAATGAAAGTCGTAGTGTTTGTTAAACTGAGAGCGTGCATAAAAAGAACGCCCAAATCTGACTTCGTATGAGGAAGTTATGATTTTTCCAAGTTTCAGATTGATAGTATGCAAACCAGAGTTCAAATAATAGATCGACCCACTTTTTTCCGACACAACCTAAACGAGAATCGAAAGTCTCATTAATAGTAGCTCAATGGTATAAAGACAAACGAAAACGGACGTCAGATAAAGAAGTTATGAATTTTTTACGGACTTTCCTGTCCCAGCCTGTTAAAAATATAACTTTAAAAATAGAGTCAAAATTAGGTGACGAAGTCTAAATTAAAGTTGTATAGAACGGTCCCACCTACGCGTGGATATAAAGAACGTCAAAAACGGAGCTTGTATGCGAAACTTATGAATTTTAGAAATCGGGATGAGAAAATGCGAGCTGATGCGAGGGGTACGCCCAACGTACCTTCGGACGCCCTGCGTACCGAAGTACGCCCCGTGTACGAAGATGGGTACGCTGCACGGTCTCTTTCACATGCGGTAGTTCCAACCGAAGCTTGACACTTGCCCCCTTATGCCCCGCGTAGATCCAGAGAACGCCCAGCCTATGCGAGGCCTCACACCTATAAATAGAGGTGCGAGGGCAGCCAATTTTTCACACCATTCTACATCTTCTTTCTCTCTTTAATCTCTCTCTCTCTAGCCTCCCTAACACCCCCCTTAAAGCCTAGGGAACCTCCCTAGCACTAGAAGGAACCTCAGAGCGTCCGACGGCTCCAAGAAAAAGAGCTTTTCGTCTCAGAAGCTCTGCTCCATCAGAGCTTGGCTTTTAGCAAAACCCGTTGTAAGTAAGATAAACCTATAAACTTTAAATATAGCTTATATTTAAATATAATATCGTTATTATGAACCTATAAATAAGATTTATCAGTGATTCAAAGTCGTTATAGTGATTGATCTACTTACGGTGATGATGTCTAGGCTGTGATTTAGTGGGGTGTTTAAAGCGGGATTTCAAAACAGTATACTTCGTATACCAAACGGACCCTACCTCCGATATGATCTTACTTGGTTGTTCTTACCTGATAGATCATGAAAGTAGGCTTTGATTTAATGATGAATCTAAGACTAATAATTAGTCACGGTAAATATTAGACTAAAATCTAGTGGTAATGATACTAGGTTTCGTCGAAGGAAAAAAAAAAATAAAAAGAAGCAAAATGCTGTTCGACTTCAAAATCACCACCTTAACAGGTGAGTGCATAGTTACTTTCATCTTACACATAGATATGAAGTATTTAATATAAATTATATGTTATGTGTGTATATTATCTGTTTACTTGATATCTATGTCGGATGAATGTTTTTACACATGTTTTAAATGATTTAAACTATAAACGTATTTTATATCTACAAAAATGTTGGGTATAACATGGGTAGATGAAATTAGATGATGTGTGATAAAATGATGAGAGACATCGATGTTTAAGATGATTCAATCATCTAGCGGAGTATAGATAACGACCACATACTATTCTAGACAGTTCAGTGGAACGCTAGCAGGCTCGCAACCTGTAGGTGTTTATTTGAACTCAGTGTTCGCCAGCTGTACTCCATCCCCCACATGGTTGCCTTATTTGACATAAATTGTTGAGGAACCCCCAAATCAGTGTTGTAGCCCCAATGAAATCGTTAGGCTAAGTCCCTTATATTAAATGCTTTAGGGACGTAAAGTGAGGATAACGGGAACGGGTAATCAGATTGTTTGGTTTGAAGAAGTTAATAAATTTATTTATTGTGGGTTGAAAATCCTATGTGCTCACCAGACTCCCTGTAACGACCCAATTTTCACGTCCAAAAATTTCGTTTTTAAAACATTACTTTAAAAAACATTAATAATTAAAACATTGTTTGATCAAACCATATCATAACGTAAACCATGTCTAAAAGCCAAATCATACAACCAATCGAAATATCAGAGTATCAATCCCAGAGTAAACTCATAAGTGCGGAATCAAAGAGTGTGTGTGACGAGCCGCTACTGCGCCTGCTCCTTCCCTTTGGCTGAAGAGGTACCTGAAACAACAACTGTGAAACGTAAGCACAAAGCTTAGTGAGTTCCCCCATCGTACCACATACCATACAACACATATCATACATACTGCCAGACTATTCTGGGGTGCCTGACTACCCGGTACGACCATTCTGGGGTGCCGACTACCCGTGCGACCATTCTGGGGTGCCGTCCTACCCGTGTCAAGCCATTATGGGGTGCTGACTACCCGTGTCAAGCCATTTTGGGGTGCTGACTACCCGTCGGTCCTGACAACCGATCATCGGGGACTATTTCACCCCCTACTGCTACTACTATCACATATCATAACATAACATATTATCAGACATATCTGGGGTGTCTGAACTACCCTTCGGTCCTAACAACCGAACCCGGGGACTGCTCCCCTCCTACTACCTCTAACTCATATAACGGATCATGCTAGCATATAAACATAACATCACATACTGTCAGACGTATCTGGGGTGTCTGACTACCCTCCGGTCCTAACAACCGAACTATGCTACTATCACATATAACATATCATACTAGCATATAACATATCAGGTAGTAGCAAACCTAGATGATATCACAGAGACAATCATCTATTATACGTCTCCTACTGGTGGGCCGACATTGTGGCCTTAGACCCACCGCTACTGGAAGGTAACTCACCTCAAAGTAGCTGCTGATCTGATCGGGAACTGATTGTCTACTGTTGCTGCTCCGGAAATCCTTCGGCTGTAATTCCCACAACATACTCAATCAAACACTGCTAACTGTCCTTTGGGTAAAATGACCATTTTACCCCTGATCATGCCCTAAGTCAAAGTCAGAGTCAACTTTCAGTTAACCCGACTCGCCGAGTTGGCTCTCCAACTCGCCGAGTCCCTACCAAAACGATTGTCCTGAATCCCGTTTCTACTCGTCGAGTTAGGCGATGACTCGACGAGTTCTCCTTCTAAACTGATATTCAAGTCCTTCATCCTACTTGCCAAGTTGTATGAACAACTCGTCGAGTTCATCTTCATCCAAAGAACACTTATGCTAAGACTCGCCGAGTTGTATGAACAGCTCGCCGAGTCTGTTCTTGATCTAAGGAGATTGCCTTGAACTCGCCGAGTTCCTCCATGGATGAGTTTAGCTTCCGACTCACTAAGTCACACCGCGTGACTCACTGCTCACACTCGACACTACAAAAAGGGGACAAACTCGGAGGCTCGCGAACCGACTCGCCGAGTCGCTACCATGCAATTACTATATGGTCGATTATGCTTGAATCCAGCTCATGCCATACATAGATCCGTGATCCTGGGGCTTGATTATCACGTAAAGTTTCCAACTTTACGTGCAAATTGACAACCATGAGGGTTTTAAGGTCCAAAATGCACCAAAAGGGGTAGATCTAGGGCTTTCATGCAATATGGTTCCAAAAAGACAGTAGATCTGAGCTCCTGGAGTTCAACCATGCCTATATCTAAAGGTCAATCAGCTTATTACAAACCCTCAAACATCCACAAGCTTGGAAATGGTTCAAAGAGGACTTTAATGGAGCTATAAGGGACAATAAGCTTACAAACAGAGGGGAAACGAGTTATACCTCAGGGGAAATGTTGGAATGACACAAAGATGTTTGGCCTCCTTTTCCTCTTCTTGATTCACTCTTCCTTCTCCTCAAAAACTTCAAGAACACCACAAAAACACTTCAACTCACAAGGAAACAAAGGCTAGAGAGAGATATAGGGCCCTGAGGGTGAATGGGGGCAAGATTGGGGCGGAATGAGAGTTTAAATAGGGTGAAAACCCCTGAAACTTAGGGTTTCATCCAACAGCGGTGACTCGTCGAGTCCGGAATATGGACTCGCCGAGTCACCAACTTAAACGTGTCCCGGGGTCTCGTCTCTACTCGACGAGTCGGACCTATGACTCGTCGAGTCCAAGGCTAAAAATGGAAAATACTCAAATAAGATTTACGTACCAGGAACCAGGTGCTACAAATCTCCCCCACTTATTTTAGACTTCGTCCTCGAAGTCTGCTGCTCGATCCTGAAACAGCTCGGGGTAATGTTCCATCATCTCGTCCACCGGCTCCCAAATCCATTTCGAACCCTTGCGGTGCTGCCATTGCACCTTCACTAGCTCCAACCTCTTGTTCCTCAAATCCTTCGACTTCCTGTCGAGGATTGCGACTGGGCGCTCAATGTAATCCAGACTGTCATCAACCTGAATATCCTCTAACGACACTACTGTTGAGTCGTCCACTAGGCACTTCCGCAACTGAGAAACATGGAAAGTGTTGTGGATCTGGTTAAGCTCGACTGGCAGATCCAGCCTATATGCCACCTTGCCCACCCGGGCTACAACCCTGAACGGTCCGATAAATCTTGGGCCCAACTTGCCCCGCTTCCTGAATCGAATGACGCCTTTCCAAGGCGACACCTTCAGGAGAACCATATCCCCGACTTGGAACTCCAAGTCGGATCGACGCTTGTCGGCGTAACTTTTCTGCCGACTCTGAGCAGTCTGAAGCCTGCTCCGAACCTGCTGGATCCTCTCGGTCGTCTTGAGCACCACTTCGGTGCTCCCTATGACTCTCTGGCCTACTTCACCCCAGCATATCGGGGTCCTGCACCTCCGACCGTACAACATCTCGAATGGGGGGACGGTAAATACTCGTGTGGTAGCTGTTGTTGTAGGAGAACTCGGCCAAGGGAAGATAAGTATCTCAGCTACCATCGAAGTCTAGCACGCACGCCCGCAACATATCCTCCAGAGTCTGGATGGTCCACTCGCTCTGACCATCCGTCTGCGGGTGAAAGGCGGTGCTAAAATGCAAACGAGTGCCCAACACGTCATGAAATCTCTTCCAAAATCTGGAAGTAAAACGCACATCCCTGTCCGAGATAACCGATATTGGCACCCTGTGTCGCGCCACGATCTCCCTGATATAGATGTCGGCCAATTTCTCGGCCGATATGGTCTCCTGAATCGGGATAAAGTGAGCACTCTTGGTCAATCGATCCACGATGACCCAAATCGAATCCACTCCACGCGCGGTCCTGGGAAGCTTCGTGATAAAATCCATCGTGATATCTTCCCATTTCCACAGTGGAATATCCAACGGCTGCATCTTGCCATGCGGTCTCTGATGTTCGGCCTTGACCTTCCTGCAGGTCAAGCACCGCTCAACGTACCATGCCACATCCCGCTTCATGCAGGGCCACCAATAATCTAGACGAAGATCCCTATACATCTTCGTCGCCCCGGGATGAATAGAGAATCGGGACTTGTGCGCCTCCTCCATCAAAATCTGGCGCACGCCTCCGTGATACGGCACCCACACCCTACGGTGTAGTGTCAATAGTCCTCGGCTATCATAATCAAAGGAGGAAACCTGACCCACCACACGCTCGCTCTTCCGATGTTCCTCCTTGATAGCCTCCTGTTGGGCCTCCCGAATCTGCTCCAACAAGGGAGTCACTACGGTTATCCTCATGCACATATCCCTGATCGGCACCGCCTTGCGGCTAAGCGCATCGGCCACCATGTTGGCCTTCCCCGGGTGGTAAAGGATCTCACAATCATAATCCTTCACCACGTCCAACCACCGACGCTGCCTCATGTTCAGATTCGGCTGATCCACGAGGTACCTCAAACTCTTGTGATCCGTGTAGATGGTACATCGAACCCCGTAGAGCTAATGCCGCCAAATCTTGAGGGAAAAAACCACCGCCCCCAATTCCAAGTCATGCGTCGGGTAGTTCGCCTCGTGAGGCTTGAGCTGCCTCGAAGCGTAGGCAATGACATGCCCCCTCTGCATCAGTACCGCACCCAACCCTGAAATGGACGCGTCGCAGTATACCACAAAATCCTCTACGCCCTCTAGCAGGGCTAAGATCGGCGCCTCGCACAGTCTCTGTCTCAGTGTCTCAAATGCAGCCTACTGCTCGGGTCCCCATCGAAAGACCACGACTTTCTTCGTCAGTCGCGTCAGGGGTATGACTATCTTGGAGAAATCCTGAATAAATCTCCGATAGTAGCCTGCTAATCCCAGGAAACTCCGAATCTCAGATGGAGACTTCGGAACCTCCCATCTCATCACGGCCTCGACCTTGGCCGGATCGACCAGAATCCCGTTCTGGTTGACAAGGTGTCTGAGAAATTGCACCTCGCGCAACCAAAACTCACACTTGGAAAACTTGGCATACAAGCTCTCCCTCCTCAGGGTCTCCAACACCTCTCTTAGATGCTCCTCATGCTCCTCCTGAGTCTTGGAATAAACCAAGATGTCATCGATAAAGACTATCACAGACCGATCCAGCATCGGTCTGCATACACGGTTCATGAGGTCCATGAACGCGGCAGGAGCATTGGTGAGCCCAAACGGCATCACCACAAACTCATAGTGGCCATAGCGCGTCCGAAACGCGGTCTTCGGCGTATCCTCCTCCCTGAACCTCATCTGATGATAACCCGAACGCAAATCAATCTTGGAGAACCAAGATGCTCCCTGAAGCTGGTCAAAGAGGTCATCAATCCTCGGGAGCGGGTAACGGTTCTTCACCGTTACCTTGTTCAGCTCCTGGTAATCTATACACATCCGATGCGACCCGTCCTTCTTCTTCACGAACAAAATCGGGGCTCCCCAGGGTGAACTACTCGGTCGAATGAATCCCTTGTCTAACAGCTCCTGCAGCTGTGTAGACAACTCCTGCATCTCAGGAGGAGCCAACCGATACGGTGCCTTGGCTATCGGAGCCGCACCAGGAACGAGGTCAATCCTAAACTCCACCTGTCGCTCCGGAGGTATCCCAAGAAGCTCCTCTGGGAAAACATCTGCGAAATCTCGCACCACCGGAACCTCACTCACTGTCGCCTTACCCGCCTCTCGGGTATCCATCACGTACGCGACATATCCTACGCATTCCTGCTGAAGGTAGCGTCTCGCCCTGGCTGCTGAACATACTGCGGGTCCACACTGCGGCCTCTCACCATGAATCACTAACTCTCCCCCGCTTGGGGTCCTGACCCGCACTAGCTGTTGCGCGCAATCTATCACCGCCCCATTAGGGCTCAACCAATCCATGCCTATAATCACCTTGTTCCCGCGCAACGGAACGGGAACCAAGTCTACCAAGTAGCACTCCTCAAACAAACGCAATACGCAATCTCGAAACACCATCGATGCTCGCACCGATCGATCATCAGCAATCTCTACCTCTAAAGGGCAATCTAACTCGCCCGAAGTCTCATGAAACTTCTTGCTAAGCGCAAGGGAAACAAATAATCGGGATGCACCCGAGTCGAACAACACCTGAACTGGGATGCCGTTCACATGGAACGATCCTAATGCATACATATACATACGGAGCACATATCAATATCATAACATCATAAAAATAAAATAGAGGGAAAGAATCATACCCGTCACCACATCGGGTGCGGCGCGTGCCTCCTCGGTAGTCAACTGGAATGCTCGGCTCCTCACCACCGGAGCCTCTGCCTTACCCTGCCCACCATCCGTGATCCGCAGGGTTGCTGGAGTTGGCGCCTTCACCGGCGCTGAAACTGTCAACTGGGGGCAATTGGCCTTCTTGTGGCCCCTCTGGTTGCAGTGGAAACACAGCAACTCCGATGTCTGAATAACTGCTGCCGGAGCAGTGCAATCCCTGCTAAAGTGCCCACACTTACCGCACTTGTAGCAGCCTGGTGATCCCATCCTACACGCCCCCTCGTGCGGCCTGCTGTATTTCCTGCAGCGGCTCGGTCCTGACTGGCCTTTCGACCTACCATCCGATCCCTTGGGCTTCTTCCCCGAAGCCCCTCCTGTCTGTCCCTCCTCTGATTCCCGTTTCCGGATGTGCTCCAAATCTATCTCCCTCTCCCTCGCCCTGGCAATCATAGAGTCCAAGGTAGGGCAAGCCGAAAAGCTAACATGCTCCCGGATGTCAGCTCGTAGCATATCATGATAATGGGTCCTCCTCATATCCTCGTCACCAGCATACTGGGGCACCAACAAAGTCCTCTCCCAGAACTTGGCGGTGATCTCCGCCACAGTCTCCGTCGTCTGTCTCATGTCTAGAAACTCCCTGGCCAGTTGCTGAAGCTCGACATCCGGCGCAAACTTTGCCCTGAACCTGGTCACAAGTCCGACCAGGTCATAACCTCGATAGCTGAGGCTCCCAACGAGTCACCCACTGACTCCCACCAATCCCGGGCTCGGTCCCGTAAACACCCTGCTGCATACCTCACCTTCGACCCCTCGGGGCAGAAGCTAGTCAACTGTGCAGACTCGATGTCTGCAATCCATCGCCTGGCAGCAATGGGGTCTTTCACCCCATGGAAATCTGGCGCACCACTGCCCCTGAAGTCCTTAAAGGACAGTGTGCGAGGACTCGACTGGCCAGATGCCATGTCGCTCCTGAACGCCCTGAGGCGATCCTCCATCAACTCGATGATCCCTTCCTTGATCGACCCAAAGATAATGGGAGTCGACTCAAGGATACCCTTGGTGATCTCTGACGCGATGAACTCGCGTAGTCCCTTATCTACCTGCTCGGAACCTAATCCCGAACCTGACCCCTTTCTTGAACCGCCATCTACCGGCCTCGATCGAAGTACCACCATTCTGCAATACATCACAACAATCATTAGTGATACTGATACTTCCTGAGGGTTCACAACTACTTACAAGTTCCCTGGTCTTATCTTGGCCTTCCTTGGTTCGGGTACGGATCCTCTGCTTTCAGTAGTACGGGCCCATACTACCTTCCACATCTATCCGTACCTTCTTCAAGGAATGCCTCGACTCCACTAGATCCCTTTCACTACTGCTGATCACTGCTATACTCATCCTAGGCTTGCCCTAGGGAAATCCCTGATTCTACTCTATCCAGTCCTCAGCTGCTGCAGGCCTCCTTGTAATGCCAATTAGCCATTACCCGAATACCATCACATGTGACGAGGCTCAGATAATCCTTCGAGTACCCGACTCGTCCCTACAACGGTTGGACTCAAACAAGAGCTGCGCAGTAGGATCAAATCATGCACTCTAAGATTATTCAACCCTGATCACATGTGACGTGACGTATTCGCCTAATGGTTAACTCCCATTATTCAGAGTCCCACATAGCACGAAGCAAGCAACATTCAGACAAGGATAACAATCTCAATCAACTCTATCTGCTTACAGGAACTGTACTAGCATAAAGTGCTAAGCTCATACTATCAGGCATAACCTAATCAGGCTATCCTACTTGCTGTCTACTCAATAACTAGCATGCAATTCTCATAAAACCGAAACACATAAAGTAGGCACATAAGGCATCACTCCTAGATCCTTAGTCCTATTCTAGCATGCTGTTCTACAAAAGCTGATAAACATAACATAAACTTGTATGGGTACTTTGGGGAATACTTACTTGAGCTCGGCCGGTCGCGCACATCACACACTTCGTTCTTTCTCAAAACTCTTTTCTTAACTTTTAGAAAACATTTTCTTTTAGAAAATCTTTTAATCCCTCGATTTGAGTTCAGACACCCCCGAAGGTGTGTCCGAATCCCTCAAACCAGGGCTCTGATACCAACTTGTAACGACCCAATTTTCACGTCCAAAAATTTCGTTTTTAAAACATTACTTTAGAAAACATTAATAATTAAAACATTGTTTGATCAAACCATATCATAACGTAAACCATGTCTAAAAGCCAAATCATACAACCAATCGAAATATCAGAGTATCAATCCCAGAGTAAACTCATAAGTACGGAATCAAAGAGTGTGTGTGACGAGTCGCTACCGCGCCTGCTCCTTCCCCTTGGCTGAAGAGGTACCTGAAACAACAACTGTGAAACGTAAGCACAAAGCTTAGTGAGTTCCCCCATCGTACCACATACCATACAACACATATCATACATACTGCCAGGCTATCTGGGGTGCCTGACTACCCGGTACGGCCATTTTGGGGTGCCGACTACCCGTGTGGACATTCTGGGGTGCCGTCCTACCCGTGTCAAGCCATTCTGGGGTGCTGACTACCCGTCGGTCCTGACAACTGATCCTCGGGGACTATTTCACCCCCTACTGCTACTACTATCACATATCATAACATAACATATTATCAGACATATCTGGGGTGTCTGAACTACCCTTCGGTCCTAACAACCGAACCCGGGGACTGCTCCCCTCCTACTACCTCTAACTCATATAACGGATCATGCTAGCATATAAATATAACATCACATACTGTCAGACGTATCTGGGGTGTCTGACTACCCTCCGGTCCTAACAACCGAACTATGCTACTATCACATATAACATATCATACTAGCATATAACATATCAGGTAGTAGCAAACCTAGATGATATCACAGAGACAATCATCTATTATACGTCTCCTACTGGTCGACCGGCATTGTGGCCTTAGACCCACCGCTACTGGAAGGTAACTCACCTCAAAGTAGCTGCTGATCTGATCGGGAACTGACTGTCTACTGTTGCTGCTCCGGAAATCCTCCGGCTGTAATTCCCACAACATACTCAATCAAACACTGCTAACTGTCCTTTGGGTAAAATGACCATTTTACCCCTGATCATGCCCTAAGTCAAAGTCAAAGTCAACTTTCAGTTGACCCGACTCGCCGAGTTGGCTCTCCAACTCGCCGAGTCCCTACCAAAACGATTGTCCTGAATCCCGTTTCTACTCGTCGAGTTAGGCGATGACTCGACGAGTTCTCCTTCTAAACTGATATTCAAGTCCTTCATCCTACTCGCCGAGTTGTATAAACAACTCGTCGAGTTCATCTTCATCCAAAGAACACTTATGCTAAGACTCGCCGAGTTGTATGAACAACTCGCCGAGTCTGTTCTTGATCTAAGGAGATTGCCTTGAACTCGCCGAGTCATGGCATTGACTCGCCGAGTTTCTCCATGTATGAGTTCAGCTCCCGACTCACTGAGTCATACCCTGTGACTCACTGCTCACACTCGACACTACAAAAAGGGGACAAACTCGGAGGCTCGCGAACCGACTCGCCGAGTCAGATGAACGACTCGCCGAGTCGCTACCATGCAATTACTATATGGTCGATTCTGCTTGAATCCAGCTCATTCCATACATAGATCCGTGATCCTGGGGCTTGATTATCACGTAAAGTTTCCAACTTTACGTGTAAATAGACAACCATGAGGGTTTTAAGGTCCAAAATGCACCCAAAGGGGTAGATCTAGGGCTTTCATGCAATATGGTTCCAAAAAGACAGTAGATCTGAGCTCCTGGAGTTCAACCATGCCTATATCTAAAGGTCAATCAGCTTATTACAAACCCTCAAACATCCACAAGCTTGGAAATGGTTCAAAGAGGACTTTAATGGAGCTATAAGGGACAATAAGCTTACAAACAGAGGGGAAACGAGTTATACCTCAGGGGAAATGTTGGAATGACACATAGATGCTTGGCCTCCTTCTCCTCTTCTTGATTCACTCTTCCTTCTCCTCAAAACTTCAAGAACACCACAAAAACACTTCAACTCACAAGGAAACAAAGGCTAGAGAGAGATATAGGGCTCTGAGGGTGAATGGGGGCGAGATTGGGGAGGAATGAGAGTTTAAATAGGGTGCAAACCCCTGAAACTTAGGGTTTCATCCAACAACGGTGACTCGTCGAGTCCGGAATATGGACTCGCCAAGTCACCAACTTAAACGTGTCCCGGGGTCCCGTCTCTACTCGACGAGTCGGACCTATGACTCGTCGAGTCCAAGGCTAAAAATGGAAAATACTCAAATAAGATTTACGTACCAGGAACCAGGTGCTACACTCCCAAGCCTGACTCACTCAGTTTTTTGTATTACAGGTAGTGACACAAGAGTATAGTAGGATGACTTGCTGATGGATTTTGGATTATAGGTCACTAGATGTAAATAAATGTTGTAAGGTCTATATTGTTCTGTGTATGCTTTTGATCTGTATCGAACATGACATCCCAATGTTTTAATATAATGAAATACATTTCTTTGGAAATGTTTTGATAAATCTTTATCATATTTTTTTTGTCTTTTGGGAACAAATTCTGCAACACTTTTCTTTAAAAGATTACTCTGATTTTCAAACAAAGCATAAACAAATCGGTCTTTTCTGGTCGTGAAAAATGAGGATGTCACAGTTGGTATCAGAGCATTAGTTTAAGCGAACTAGGAATTTGTAGGATTTCTATACTTAAACTTAGAATGTTAAGCGATGATTATAAGATGAGTGTCTATTATATTTTAGACACGAGCACTAGTTTATTTTCGGAAAGATGTCTAAAATGCTTTTATGTGCTAAATGATTTATGTTATAGCTATAAAAATGCTTTATATGCTATTTTTTGTTCGGATCTATGGTCTATTGCCGACCAGATCTGAAAACCTTACGTGTTTAGGATTCTAAACGTTTGACTACGATATTAGAACTAGCATGTAACACTTCGAAGAGGTAAGGAAGATTTAAACGTCTGTCGTAAATAAATATCTAAATATACCTACTTTGGTGTATAAATCGAAATGGCAAGAACCCGCAGTGGAGTTGGAAACGCGAATGGAAACAGAAACCAACAGCCACAACCCCAAGTGATTGAGCCAATACCTGTACTAGAAGCTGAACATGAGCCAATCACAATGGTTGGAGTCCAAGCCATGATTCAGGCCATGTTAGCTGAACAAAGAGAAGAGATGAGACAAATGTCGCACGAGAATAATAGGGATGAACCTACAATGCCTGTCGAACAACCAGAACTGAATGATGGGCAACCAGAAGAGGGAAACTACAGTAGGACCGTTGGTCAAGCTGATCCACTAGTGGTTAGGAGAAATAACCAAGATGACGGAGTCGAGGGAAACGGATGCAAGTATAAGGACTTTACGACTTGCAAGCCGTCAACTTTCACTGGGAAGGAGGATTCCATCAGAGTAATGGATTGGATCTCGGAGATGGAATTAGCCTTCATGATATGTGGTTGCGAAGACAAACTCCAAACCACATTTGCAGTGCGTCAGTTTAAAAGTGGCGTTGTTCGCTGGTAGAACACTCTGGGGAAAACCATTAGCCCCAATGAGCCCCTGCAACTGACCTGGACAGAGTGCTTAGTGCACTTCAAGTACAAGTACTGCTTGGCCCAAAATTTGCTCGAGCTTGAAAACCAATTTCTGACTTTGAAGAAAGGAAGCATGTCCATCGATGAATACATCAATAACTTCACGGACAAAATGAAGTGTTTATGTATAGGTCTTTTATGTAAATGGATAATCTTATATTTAGTATATGTAATTAGAAATTAATATTAGATTAGAATAAGAAAATTAAATAAGGAAAATATTAAACTTGTCAATATTAAAACTTACTTACCAACAAGTAGTGCAAACCCTAAACCTTATGATGTGATTATCCTTGGTCGACGATTTCCAAATCCGAGATAGATAGACACAATCATAAAGTGTTTGCGTTGCTCGGAGAAGTGCGATTTTAAGTTCAACATAAGTGAATTTGAGGAAGAAGATATCACAATATTGGAAAATTTGTTGCTCGTCTTTTGTCCAAAGTAAAACGGTTATTACCCTAATGGTAAAAAAAAAGATGGACGGATAATTAGATGTTCAACTCAACAAAATAAGGATCAAATCTGCACTAAAATATGAATCTCGATTTCAATGATATTTTATAAATACTTAACAAATTTAATAATATAATAAAAATATTGTTTGTTTGTTTTTTATGGTAAGAAAAAAATATTACACTCCTAAATTAATTTACATTTTATTTAAATTGTAAATTAATCAAATGGATAATCTTTTCAATTTTCATAGAATTCAATTAATTTACCAATTTTTCCTTTACTTCTCCCTTCTCATAAAAGGACAATCTCCCTTCTCATAAGAAAAGGTCAAGAATCAGTATCGACCCCCACCCCCACATCGCTATCATGGTGTTCTCACTCTTTTTATTCTTTACAAATTATTATTTTTTTCACTCTACTTGGAATCTTTTATTTTTAATTTTCTGATTTTATCAAAGAAAAGTGCACCGTATCATTTTCTCAACGACACATGAAAACGACATATTTTTTCTTTGCTTTCGTGAAACACGTCAATATAATTTGGTTTTTGTTCTTTTTGCCAAAAAAATATGTAACAAATTAGATTTATTTTACAACATTACATTATGAGTCTATGACGTTATCTTTTTGTCAATATCTAATAATTTATGAATAAAATCGTTTCTCACAAACATCTGACCAAATACAATTGCAGGCCATTATTAATAATAAAGTACAAGTAAGTGAGTAACAAGTATTTATGCAAATGAAGGATAGGACCCACAAGAGGGACACGTCACCCCGACAAAAGCTTAGATACTACATGTACATTTTCTGCAACACTCTATGAATGCATTGTGCTATTGTACACTTGCTTCACCTCTGAAATCCTTTAATCAAATTCCTCCGCCGTTTCCACCACCATCGCCCGCCGCCTCTTTCTCTACGCCCACGGTGTAGATGGCTCAGTCTCTTTACACTAGTCTTCCAAAATCAACCACCATTTTCACCTCTTCAACCTCCCCTTCATGCACCCTCATCTTCATCCTCACCCTCTGCATTATCTCTCTCTACACACTCCATTACCACAACCAGCAAACACCTCCTCCGTCACCATCCACCACAGCCCGACATCCACCACTTATCTCCACTTTCCTTAACTCTGCCTCTAATTACACCATATCTAACTATCTCCGCCACCTTACCCTCCACCCCCATCTCGCTGGTACCTCACCCTCATCCGCCGCCGCCGATTACGTCAAGACCAACTTCGAATCCCTCCATCTCCAAACCCACGTCACCAACTATTCCGTACTGTTATCGTACCATCTCCATTCATCACTCACTGCCCACTTCAGCAACAGCAGTACCGCCGTCCCACTTCCCTTGACCGAACCGGGGTTAGGTTCTGACTCCGGGGTCGTCAAACCGTACCATGCTTATTCACCATCCGGATCGGCGTACGGGAAGGCGGTGTACGTTCACCATGGGAGGGAGGAGGACTATCGCGCACTGGCGTCGGCTGGCGTGGACGTTAAGGGTTGTGTAGCTGTTGCGAAGAGAGGCGGTGGGATGTCAAGGAATGCGGTTGTGGTGAAGGCGGCGGAGAAAGGCGTGGTGGCGGTGGTTATGTATACCGAAAATAACGATCGAGCAAGAACGTATTACGGAGGTGGGGTGGAGAGAGGAACAGTGTTGGATGGTGTCGGCGACCCACTGACGCCTGGATGGGGTGCAAGGATTAATGGAGACGTAGAGAGGTTAGGGATGGAGGATGATGAGGTTTTGAAGAGGTTTCCGACGGTGGCTTCAATGCCGATCTCGGGTGAGACGGCGGAGTTGATTTTGGGGTCACTGGAGGGGGCCAGGGTGCCCCATTGGTGGAGGGATGGTGACCTTTTCGGGAATTTTAACAGGGTTGGCCCTGGACCAACTTTCTTGAATTTCACATACCAGGTTAATTTGCTTTTCATTTTCTTGGACCACTTCAATTCTTCTTCTTCTTCTTTCACTTTCAAATAAAATTTGTTGAATGTTGGTTGGTTTTTTCATTTCATCTTATGAATTAGGCAGATTTGGGGTTTATATCAGAAGGCATTTGATTTGAGTTATCCAAATATGATTTACTAATTCTTATTTCAACTTTTAATTAGGGGGAGAATAAGGTGGCAACAATTCAAAATGTATTTGCTGTGATAAAGGGATCAGAAGAGGCTGACCGGTTTGTGGTTCTGGGCAACCACAGGGATGCATGGACATATGGAGCGGTTGACCCAAATAGTGGCACTGCTGCCCTTATTGACATTGCCAGACGATATTCTCTAATGATGCGTTTGGGGTGGAACCCTCAAAGGACAATCGTTCTTTGTAGTTGGGATGCAGAAGAATTTGGGATGGTAGGTAATATACGAATTTGATAACTTGATGTTTTGACTCAAGATCATCGGTTTATATATATATATATATATATATATATATATATATATAACAAATAGTATTGGTGGGGGTTACTTCAGATTGGATCTACTGAATGGGTTGAGCAAAATCTTGTAAATTTGGGGTCAAAGGCGGTGGCATATATCAATGTGGATTGTGCAGTTCAAGGGCCTGGATTTTTCGCTGCTGCAACACCTCAGCTAGATGATATCCTTGTAGAGGTCACTAAGAAGGTATATGCCTGCCTTAAAGGGTATTTTAGGTATTTTACTAATTGTCCGATGATTCTGTTTAAGTTAAGTTAATTTTTTTTTTAAATAACAGGTTACGGATCCAGATTCATTGGATTCAACGCTCTTTGAGAAATGGAGAACAAGTACTGATGGCCCCTTGGTATGCTCAATGCAACATCATCCGCATAATTTATGAACCAAAATGCATTTAACAAAAACAACAATCTATTTAATGATATTTTTTGATTTTATTTATGTGGATTTGTAGATCCAGAGACTAAGTGACGTATTTTCTGACTTTGCTCCGTTTTTACACCATGCGGGGGTTCCTTCTATTGATTTGTACTATGGCAAAGGTGCTATGCTACTACTCTTATACCATTTTTCTATGATGCATTTGGCATTGTTTTAAGCGTTATATGCATATTTATGCAACCATGTTTCACTTTTTCTATAATTAATGCAACAAAATGAACTTCTGCCGATTTTTGGTACAATTTTTTAATTTGTTACAAATATTTGGATATGTTAGATCTACAAATTCTACCTATTGCTAATCATTTTTTTGGATCTTATGACCATTTCTAGATTTCCCGGTTTACCACACTGCTTTTGACTCGTATGAGTGGATGGTTAAGTATGGAGATCCCTTTTTTCACCGCCATGTGGCTGGTTAGTTTTTTTCTTTTTTGGTCTATTTATGTAAAATATTACAATCCTAAATATATCATCATGATGTAATGTTGTAAATCTTTGGGTTTGTGATCATAGTTGCTGGGGTTTGGGGGTTGCTTGGAATTCACTTGGCAGATGATCCTATCCTGCCTTTCAACTATCTCTCATATGCCACTCAGTTGCAGGTAAGGGAAGCGTTTGACTGGTTGTAAAATGCCGAAAATACCCTTGAGTAAAAGTAAAACACATTTTGAGATCTCATTTGTTGATTTTGCAGAACTACACACATTCATTAAGCAAATTGTTGGAAGGGGATGTCTCTTTGCATCCAATCACATCTGCCATTCAAGAACTAGAGGATGCAGCTAAACAAGTAGAAGAGGAGATGAAGGTTTTTATTCAAAAACCAGTTTTAGTGAAGAATGGTTTCTTGGGTACTTTTAGGCAATTTTGATGTGACAAGAGCTGTTATAATTCAATTCATTTTGCAGAAATTGAGGGAGGAAGAAAGTGAAGGTCATGTGATAGTTTTGAGGAGGCGCATGTTGAATGATCGTTTGATGTTGGCTGAAAGAGGCTTTTTGGATACAGAGGGGATTCGGGGAAGGCAATGGTTCAAGCATCTCGTAAGCATAAATACATACATACATACATATATTGTGACATTCAACTAGGCATACAGCATTTTTTTTTTCTACTAATCAAAAAGTCTAAATGCGGTTTAATATTTTGACAAACTGTGTGGACCAAAACAGGTTTAATTAGTAGCTTGTAATATTGATGATGTAGTAAATAAGTAAGTTCAGGTATTTATTGTAAGGCAAGCCACTCACCATGCAAATTACATGGTGTAGGTATATGGACCTGCTAGTGAGGGTAAGCTGGGATTCTTTCCAGGAGTTGCAGATGCAATGTATGGGTCAAGTACAAGTAGAGGAGAGAAAAAGGAAGCAAAAAAGAAGCAGGAAATCATCCAACATGAAATCTGGAGGGTTGCTAGGGCCATTCAAAGAGCTGCAAGTGCTTTGAAAGCTGAACTAACCTGATATAACACTTACATTTGGGAGAGTAATCACTAGTGAGGAGGTTGTATATATGCTTACTTAATCATATATAGTCCGTGTCTCTAACATGAGAGTCTAGATGTTTTTGATGCTTCATCATCCCATAACCCATATCAGATATGTATAGCCAATGTTAACATTTAACAATAATAGGCAGTATTGTTTTTTAAACTATGCTGCCAACATAATAGAAATAACGGGGATTTTGCTTATTTACAACATTTTTCTTTGTGAAGATGGTTTATGCTGTGGCAAAACGCAATTTTCAAAAGAAAATGTTTGGATTAGCTAATGTGGGTACCAAAATGCAATGAGTTTATAAGTTGTTTTTTAGTGTTATGTAAATTTTGCGTATACATATAAAATGATTAAATAGTTAAGTACCATTATGTTTAACTTTCTTGAAATCTATACCCATCTTTTAGGCTTAATTTGAGGGATTGAAAGGGTACCATGACTACACATGAAACAACTTAGGCTGTGTGGTGTGTTAGTGTTTTTACTGCCGACAATCCTATGTGGCAGTTTTTACTAGCTGTGTATACTAACCCCACGGTATGTTTTCACCAATGGTAACTTTTCACTGATGACAAAATTGTTGTTCTCTCTCTCTCTCTCTCTCTCTCTCTATATATATATATATATATATATATATATATATATATATATATATATATATATATATATATATATATATATATATATATATATAGAGAGAGAGAGAGAGAGAGAGAGAGAGAGAGAGAGAGAGAAAGAGAGAGAGAGAAAAAGAGAAAAAGATGTTCAAATATTTCTAACAAGTATTGTGAGCATGTAGGAGTGAATAGGAATTTAGGAATAATTTAATAATTAATAATTCTTATAAAGGTAATCATGTAACTTTAGCATGATAATTAAAATAAAATCTCTTAATTCATGGAAATTACCATAAAAATCTCTTTGACCAACTCTTTAACCCTAGCCTCTCATATCATATGTATTCTATTTCTGCCTCCTCCCATTTTCTTATTGATTAATGAACACCGTGTGATCAAAAGAGATAGTCAAAACCTCTTGCCGCAAATCTGTTTCCCCATTTCGTTGCTTTCTACGACATTTATCTCCGATTAAGAAGCCTCCAATATTTAATATCTATCGCTCCCACCGATTTGTACACATGGTACTCACCAAACAAGATGAAGATGTTATTCTCGATGGCGGAATATTCTATGTGAATGACTCCATTTTCAATCGAAGCTAGCATCTATCTCCATCAACTCGATTACATAACAAAATAGCCACGTTCTCCGAGTTTAATTTACCAGACTTGCAATTCCATTCCATAGAAAACATGTTTTTTTTTTCTTCGCTCTTCCAACTAGACAATTTCTACAATTTCAACTATTAGTTTTAGATTTTTATAATGTTGTTGAAATATCTTGTTGTTCATATGAATTTGATGTTGATGGTTTTGAATTGGAGTTTTTTTTTTCATTCGTGATTCATAGAAAATGTTGTGATTTAGGGAGTGCTCTTAAAGTATTTGATGAAATGCCAAAGAGAAATATAGTGTTGAAATATCTTGTTGTCCATATGAATTTGATGTTGATGGTTCTAGATTGGAATTTTTTTCATTCATGATTCATAGAAAATGTGGTGATATAGGGGGCGCCCTTAAAATGTTTGATGAAATGCCAGAGAGAAATATGGTTAGATGGGTATCGATAGTTCAACATGTCATGGCAGTCTCGGAACAATAGGTCCTGGGGACTTTCTTTCCTCATCATTGGGTGTTATTCTTATATTCAATTGTTTCATTCTTTAAGAATAATTATTTCATTCTTTAAGAATATTTTGTATCTAATATATTCTTCTATTTTAATAATGTGTAGAGAGTATTATAATCTTGGAGAATCACATAAGAATGATTTGACATAATTGTATTTCCGGTATAATCACATAAGAATGATTATGGTAGAATCACATAAGATTTTACAAGGGTTGTATTGCAATTGGCTAATGTTTTAACATGATTTTTGTTTCTTATGTTTTTCAGATGTTTCAAGTTTTACCTAGTGATCACTTACCATCCTCGAGTTTCTCCTTTTGCAGCTCCTTGTATAAAATTATTCTCATGCAATACAATTCTGACAAAATATCAATCTCACAAAATGTCAATCTAATAGAATGCTAGCATATTTTGAAGTGACTTAAAGGTAAAACATACACAAGACATCTAGGAACGAAACAAGAAAGTGAATGAGGATTATTTCAAAAATGTCGATATTTTTTTTTTTGCAAGAGATCTCAAGAATGAATGTAATTTATGTTCATAGTTGTATTCTTTAAGAATGAATGTAATTACTTATTCTAAACTATTAAACTTCTTCTTATATAAAATTTGTATTCATTAAAAATTATTAGTATTGATAATATGTGTTTATAATATTATGTTCATAGTTGTATATCATTCTGACAGAATTACAAAAAATCATTCTAACAAAATAACATTATGATAGAATAAGATCGGTTTAAGCTTACAAATTACGTCTGAAATTAAATTAATTTGAAAAAAAAATCAGATTTTTAAAATCTAGAGCATTAATTATCCCATAAATCTTGAATTTTCCTTTTTTAAATTTGTCTCAGTTGACTAAAATGCTCTTATGCTGAAATTTGTGTGATTATATGGCACATGTTACTTTATTGTAATATCATAGACCCTCATATCATGACCTTTGATTATATTGCATCTGGTGGTCCATATCTGTGCATTCTGGCACACAATAGTTAGTAAAAACAAAATAACCTAAGTATATATATATATATATATATATATATATATATATATATATATATATATATTGTCACACCCCAAAACCAGAACGACGGAAACGTTCGGGCACGGAGGACATCATGTTCAATATCATAACAATGCACAATAGTAAAACAAGCAACAACATCATCCATTGCATTAATAATATAGTTAATACAAGTGTGTTTTGAATGTATTTGTAAGATACCAAAAATATAAATATCAAAATAAAAGACAAGTCTTGAACAAGCTCCGTCTTCTCAAAACCTGGTCTAATGTACCTATTTACTGGTGACCTGAGAATACATGTTATATTGAAAGAGTGGATCAACATTAAAGTTGGTGAATTCATAAGTATTTTGTGTCAATTGTTTGCATTAGTTTGATGAAAATGTTTGTAAGTGTTTTGATGTAAATGTTTGTATACTTCCTGGAAAATCTTATATTTTTTACTAAAGATGGAAAGTAGTCTTCTACCAAGAATCGACTGTTTTGTATGTTTGTTTTTCTGTAAAAATGAATGTTTTCCCAAGTTTATGACTATCATTACTAGAAAATAGTTTACATTACCTTTTATGTGAGAATATCACTATATGAATGTAATGGGAAAAATGGAAGTGTACAGTAATGTTGTATAAAGTAACTACTGAAGCACTAACTACCTTAAAACCAATTTGTTAATTAAGGTTAAAATGTGATGTGGTTATAACCATGCTGATTGACTAGTATTTAACATGATGACCTGCTGGCGTCGAAACTATGTGACATTTGTCACTCCTTGGATTGTCTGCCAGATGGTAGCTAACTGCACTACTAGAAAACAGACCTTTAATGACGCGCTTTTTACGACACGCACTGATTAATGATACGCAAAAGGACGTGCCCTTAAAATAGTGTCATCTCTCCAAAAAATTTAAGGATTCACGTCACGCATTATTGTGTGCCCTTAATTTAGTGTCTCAAAAAAAAAATTAAAAACACGGAGGGCACTTTATCTTAAACGCGTGTCATCTGTACCTGTCGCTTTATAATTTTAATGAAACGCGCTTTTAGTAGACAAGGGGGAAATGAAATCCCTAAAATTTTGAAAACCCGCCTCATTTTTTCTATATTCTATTTCTCTCTCTCTCTCTATCTCTCTCTCTCTCTCTCTCTCTCTCTCTCTCTCTCTCTCTCTCTCTCTCTTCTCTTTCAAGCCCTAAGCCCTAAACAACCTCCACCAACATCTGAATGAGCCCTCGCCAGTTACCTCTACTCCACCATCAAGCTCTTACTCCGCCTATGGAGGTGTTGGCGCTGCTGGTGGTTGTCCTTCAGCTTCAGCCACACCTCTTCACGATTATAGTTCGTAGCAGCTCGTCTTCCCCTCTCTCTCTCTCTCTAGCTCTCTCTCTCTCTCTCCCATCTCTTTCAATCCCTAAGCCCTAAACAACCTCCACCAGCATCTGAACGAGCCCTCGCCAGTTATCTCTACTCCACCATCAAGCTCTTGCTCCGCCTATGGAGGTGCTGGCGCTGCTGGTGGTTGTCCTTCAGCTTTAGCCACGCCTCTTCACGATTATAGTCCGTAGATAATGATTTATGTTTGTGAAGCAACAACGGCTTTGACAACCGCGATGGCGGAGAAGTTGTATTCGTGTCTGACAAGACTGGTGGCAGCGGTAGCTATCCTCCAACCCATCTCTCCTCTCCGCCACCGTCGCTGACCTACGCGCCGCCTGTAAGAGTTCAAGAGGTTTCAATGATTTGCTTCCTGCCTTTGGAAGCGGCGGTTCTCCATCTAGTAGCAGGTACTATGTTATGATTTAACTACGTTTTAGTTGTTTAATCCACTTATTTATGGAATTTATCTGTTCTTGGTTTTGAAATTGTATAACTCTATTTAGTATTTAGCATCATAGCTAAGAAGGATCCAGTTGAACAGATTCTAGCACATAAGCTATGGATCGGATTTTCCATTGACCGTTTTGAGGTACGTAAATAGTTTTCTATTTGATTTATTACTCACTCTTTTCTTCTCTTATCTTTCCTCTTTGCTTTTACAGGTAGTACGACATGATAGTCTGGTACAACTCTTGCTTCTTGGCAGGATGTTACAGGGGACACCAAACTTCCATGGAAATTTTGACACCATCCAGCTGCTGCTGGTACGTTTTTCACAGTCATGCTACTTGGATTTAAATTCTGCACATGCCAGTATGAAGGGAGCCTACAAAAAGTTAGATTGGGAATTCAGCTGCTGGAAGATGGGATTTATCGGTATTACATTCAACTCGTCTTTCTTCATAATATAACATTTTTTATTTTAATTTAAATTCTGAAGTGGGAAACTGAAACCAACTGTAGGGTTGCATTAGGCTGGTTTGCTTACGAACCTGAATGGTTTGAACATGATCATGGAAATTTTGCACACATCAAGGCTCAATCTGTTAATTCATTTGTTCACTATCTCCAAAACGATCCAAAAGCACTGGGTGGGGAATATGGGGGATCTTTGCTTGACATGGTGAGACACCGATATTCCTATATATTTATCTTGTTGTGCTTTATGATTTTTATTAACAATGAACAATCTCAGAAGGATCACTGTCACCGTGTTTGGGGACCAATGGAGAACTATACAGCTTGTAGAGATAAGAGGAAGCAACTACTTTTAATGTTATGCCAGCATGAAGCTGACAAGCTTGAAGTTTGGGCGCAACTTGTTAACTACAAGTAATTTCATTAACTGCAATTTTGCAACATGTGATCTCTTTCATCTTTTATTAGTTATTAAGTCCATTACATGTTATCATTATATAATAATTCATATAGATCCTTTCATATCAAGAACTACCATTGGCCAAGGCTCGTCTACATGAGCTAGAATGAGTAGCATCAAGTCGACAAAAAGAGGTTATCATTATATAATAATTCATATAGATCCTTTCTCATCTGTTTTTTGGTGAATAATGGGATTCTAAGTTAGTTGTGTGTGTGATGTGGATGATGCAGAATTTGATAATGCAGCATGTAGAGCATTCAATAGGGGATTTGATTCATCTGTTTCAAGGGCTATTAAGATATGATCCATTAGAGAGGGTAACAACACGTGCATCATTAAGACATCCTTTCTACACCTATACCCTCAGAAAGATTTAATTCACACTTTTGACACTCTAAAACAAGCTGAAACTAAGAATCGAATACGTAAAATGGAATTTGCTTTAGGGCAATTTGAAAACAAAATATTGGGTTTCTTTTTTAGTCACAGAGCCCCCTCCACCTTTTCTACTACGGAATTTATGGGACAATTACTCTGCTATTTAAGTCAAAGTTTAACAAGATCTACGAGTCACTGTTCTACCTTTTTTAATAGGACAAAAAACAATTTTTGTCTTATTAACATCAGTCTTAGTATGTGTCATGCGTGATACACAATATAACCTATTCTGTTAAGCGTAACAAACCAAGCTTTAGAAACCGTGTCTTTTTGTCTTTTTTTGTAGCTAACAGACTTTTTTGTGGCAGATAATGTTGGTGGTAATTCGAGTTTCTCATTCTTCAGTAGTTTTCAGAGTACTCTAATTTCGGAAGGATTGAGTAATCAGGTAGGTTGGGGGCATATTTGGAATAGATTTTCAGGTCCCTTAAGTTGTGGAAACCAAACGAATCAATGTGCTTACACACCAATGTATGTGGTGGTCAATCTAAATTTGCACACAGAAGGAAGGAAGGATGTTTTTGTTGTAGATGTTTTTATTTACTGAGGGTATGTTTTGAGTTCCTACTGCACTGCTGTGTGGAAACCCCACCCACACATCTCATTGACCACCTTGAAGTCGAATTTATGTACAAAGTACAAACAAACAAACAAATGTAGAAAAAGAAAAGAGAGATGATTACAAGGTATGTGTAAGAGGAATGGGCATGGTTATGTTCTTTATCCAAGGTATTTTGGTCTTCTCTTTCTCTCTCTCTCTCTCACACACACACACACAAACACATGCATACACAACATGAAGGATCTTTAAGTTTTTAAACATTGAGAATAAAGTGTTCATTGTATTTCAGTTTATGGAGAGACAACTGGTTGACTGTGAATGATCCTATTTTACAGACACGCAAGGTATTAGTGACATACAATTTCATTGGTATTTCACTTTTTTTAATTTAATTTAATTTAATTTAATTTTGTTCTCATTTTCTGTGCATACGTGCTTCATTTTGAGCAGTTTCTGTGTAGTTGAATGCTAAATTTTGATCTATGGTTTCCCTAATAATGGTTTGGATTGAATGAAAGAAGTAGCAATGTATCATCACTGATCATGACACAACACCGAGAGGTCATCTTTAACAAAATTATCTTTACTATATGTGAATTACATGACAAAAATGTCAAATAACTTATAAGTTTTTCTTTTTTCAGAAAATCAGCTTATATAAAGACTGATCAAGTGAACATACTGATTAGATCACTTCTCCTTAAGCAACAAAAAAAGTCTGGAACAACTTCAAAGAATGCAAAGGGTGCAGGAACAAATGAGGGTTCAAGAAAGAGGTACTTAACTTTTTTTTGGTACACATACTTGTTTTTTATGCTCGCATTCATGGGATTTAGTATTTATATATTTTTGGGAATGAAACATTACCATTTTCTCCCTAGGGCCCCAGAAAGAGCTGCAGATGGTAGGGTTTCTGCTAAGAGGGCTTCTGATGAGATCACTTCTTAATTTACCTGTTTATATTTGAAACTGAAATGAACCTGTTGATCATAAGAAGTTAGTTGAAGAGATGAAGTCAGAAGCAATGATGACTTTGGTTGTAGAAGGTCAACAAGTGTTGTTGACCATGGAAGGTGAGGATTTGACTCTAGAACAACAGAAAGAGCTTAACGAAATTAGGAAAAAGAAAAGTATATTAATTCGTGAACATAGAATCAAGAAAAGCACAGTTGAAAGCAGACCAATTGTTCTAAGAAAATTTGATAAGACAAGAGATTTACATATGAGAGAAATGGTCATCATTAGGGCTTGATCCATCAAAAGAAGTGTAAAGGGTGAGAAGTGAGTCAAGGGGTAGAAAGAGGGAGAGGTCATCTAATTTGTTTGTAAATTTTTGTTAAAACTTCTATTGATTTGTTTTATCTTTCCATTGAACGATTATTTGTATGACATTAAATTTATGCAATGGATTCTATTTTTTCTATATGATATTTTATTTACTATAATGAAACATTAAATACAAATTTAATTTGAAAATAAGTAAATCTATAAATAATATTTTTTCTAAACATTTAAAATTATGATACGCAAAAATGTGTGTCATCTTCATTTATGACATGGCCTTTCTTGACGGGGGCTTTCTTGATACGCATTGCGTGTCATTAACATGCGCGTCGTAAGGTTATGACACGCGAATGCATGTCGTCTTCCTTTATGACATGGCCTTCCTTGATACGCATTGCGTGTCATAAACGCGCGTCGTAAATGCGCGTCGTAAATGAGCGTCGTAAATGCGCGTCGTCTCTCTTTATGACAGGGCCTTCCTTGACGCGCATTTGCGCGTCGTCTGTGCCTTTTATGACGCGCAATGAGCGTCGTAAAAGGCTGTTTTTCTAGTAGTGCTGTTGGGATGTGGGATTGTCAGTCCCGTATAGATCTATACACGCAATGTCCGCTCTCCCTCCAGGAGACTCTGGTTACAAAACGCGACATAACAAGTATATTATTATGCCGTGAAGTAGTAGTTTCACATTATTGTTATCTTGTTTTTGTAAAAGTATGTATGTTCCTTTCTGTTCTTGTTATAGTATGTTCCTTTCTATTCTTGTTATAGTATGTTCCTTTCTATTCTAGTTATAGCATGTATGAACTCACTCATGTAAGTTTCATTGTTCTAGAAATAGTAAGTAGTAATCCTCCAAACTATATCTATTATAGTTTACTAGTACGATTGTTTTACTGTTACTGATGTATAGAAAAGGCTCAATTACTCACCAAACAACTAAGTTAAGTATAATCCTTAAAATGGTTTTAATATTCATATATGTATTTAATGGGTTTTGGTCTTAAGAACATCATAAGTGCTCATACAAACCCTAATGCTTGGATCTAGGTTTCTCTATTGTACATGCAAGTTATCCAAGACTATAAACCCTAATTCTAGCATTCAAGTAATCATATTAACATAAGAATCGGTTTAAGATATTACCTTGATTGTTATGTAGCAATAACAATCCCAAATCATTCTTCTATTGACTTTAGAAAGCTTAGAGTCACAAATGTCACTCCTCTAATGGTTCACAAACACCAAGAGCAAGAGGATGAGGAGGAGAGAGGATGGAGGCTGCCCAAAACCGTGTGAAACCCTAGAAGAAGTCTTAGCCACGTTTTTGGGTCATAAGGGATGTATATATAGTTAGGCTATTAGGGTTATCTAACAAGGAAACCCTAATTTGGATGCTTAAGCCCTAAGCAACCCATGGATCCCTTTCCTTAAGGCCTTGGACGATTTCTTATGGGCTTCCCCATAGAATTCGTCCACTCCTTAATATAAGGCAATCCATGGCCCAAATTGCAATTATCTTATAATTACAATTTCAGTCCCTTAAGTTTAATTAATCTCTTTTAGTCACAAAACTAATAACCAATTAATTATTGACTAATATTAATTAAACAATATGATTTCTACTTTAATATATTATTCTCATAATATATTAATAAATCATATTTAATCCTTTCTCTCCATAATTCATCCTATCAAGTTGCTTTGGTGAAGGCAACCCAAAAGGACCATGCACCATCGGGTCAAGTACATACCAAAATAGTTATGGACTTAGACACTAATCCAACGGTCTCCCACTTGGATAAGTCTAATAACTATTATGCGTATGACTTCAGATCCTGATCTGCAATCGTAGCTTTCCAAAGCAGCTGTCAACTCTGATCCTATCAGATACGCGTGTCCTTTAGATAAGGGATCATATATTCCTCCATTCTAGATATCGTAAGACATGATTTCTAATCATTATCTTTGTACTATTTCTCGACTTCCGATTTATGACGACTGACTAATTGAACAAATCAAATTAGCCCTAGCCCGGCCGAGCATTTACGTTTGTCATCACTAAATCATCGAGGGGCCCAAAGATATCGCTTTTATCCTTCTTTGGATAAAAGGAACGGATAAATTTTGATACAATGCTTGCTTTCACTTACTCACCAAATCACACACAACAATATGTTTTATAACACCAAGTTACTAGTGCGTTTACATATTATCAATGTGCAACCGATTTGCAAGATACAACTCACACATCTCGGTTTCAAGAATATAAGATGTTATCGTCTCACCAATCACTCGTGATACAATTCATGGAGTGATCCAAGTGAGCGTGGGTTTAATCCAATGCTCAAATTCATATTCATAAGCACTCATGAACGTTGCAGCAAACATTTGCTTATGTCTAATACTCTTTTAGACATTCCACACACCAATTCATGACAGTCTTCATTCATACCTACTTCCAACATATGAACGACTGTGGCCCGTTCGAATAATTTGACTGTTCTTAACCAATTAAATTATTCAGGAAGTCAAAACATGCAAAGTGAAACACAAGAATAATACTAATCTCATATGGCCTCAACCCTTTGAGCATAAATAAAACACCTTTTCTTTATCACCATATCGATTACTCATTATTTGTCGTTTCGGTTAATCAACTTCTTACTTGAATTACAACACTTGTCCCATGCTCCTAGCATGCACACAATGTTTACCTATGGTTCTTACTTTGTGAAATAGATCAAATGAACACATTTCCAATCATACTCATTTCACAACTCCTAATCCCTTTCCATAAGTAAAAGAATGTCAAATTCTTGACACTTATAGAATATATTAGATTCTAACATTTTATGCAATGATCCTTTCGTAATGTCACTGCACCAAAGTCACAAAGACTATTGCCAATGATATTACAAAATCCTCTATCGGAGATTGTTACAATACAATTCCTTAGATATGATGTCTCTCACTCAAAGTACATTCCTTTGAACATCCTTTTGCATAAAAGTTTCTAATCTAGACATAGATTTTCAATATTCAATTCCCAATATGGACACGTTTCCATATTTTCCATATGACAACTCATTCTTAATAGAATCTTATCTATTTATAATAATGTCGATATGGTCCATCCAATATGGAAGCATTTCCATATTTTCCAATACTATACTTCCAACTACTCATAAGCGACCAATCCTAAACGAACTTTGGATTGTCCTTTGATAGTTGTTTAATTATTTTAGTCAAAACCAATTCTTGTCCTTTTTCCCTCTAAATGCGCTAGACATTTGGAAAATTTTAGGATGGTCAAATATTATAGCATTTGCAATCGATCCAATACCCGAAGCGTATGGGACGCGATGCATAAAGATTTGATACTTCATCAATCTTCTGCCATAATATTTTATTTGCTATGTTCTCAAAATTCGAATTGTGAAGAGGAATGCCGTAATCATAATCGAAATTTTAAGAACACACTATATACCTTTGACTAAATTTATTAACATTCCACAACCTAAGCCTTTAGATTTGAAATGAAGCATAATATTATCTCCCTTAATTATAGCAAAACAACTATTCCATCCTTACAACTTTGCAAAGAATGACTCTTGTTTTCTATAATTAATATTGCCAACTTGCAATACTTTCCTTAATAATCATACAATCATAACATTTATGCTCCCACTATCATGATGATTATTATAAACATAACACTTATGCTCCCACTAGCTTTGACATGTATTCAGAAACAGCTTAACTTTCAGAAAAACAATGCTTATGGAATTTCTTAAGTTCATGTTTCTAATACTTAGTGCTTTGATAATCTTTTATCAAGGCTTCTTGAACTTATACACCTTTGCCTTAAATAGTTCATATGTGTGTCTAAACAATTGCCAAACCTCACAATTCAAATTATGGAAAGGGATACCGTAACCATAATCGAATTCGAGAATGTAATTTTACAATCACTATCTTCTTAAAATCTTTCTTAGTGAAAGCATTTCCTCACAGTCATTTTCATGAAGGAGAGAATCTTATGACACTTAGATTTTAATGGTGTATTTGTTCCTATCCATGTGAATTTGTCAAAACCAAAATTTACGACAAATTCAAACTCATATGGACCGAACTTTCTTAATCTTGATTTCTTGCCTTATGGTAGCACAGATGCCCACCATGTCTTCCAAGTAGTTAAGCAGCTCACCTTTTCCTATCAATGTACTTTTCATTGATCAAGGTCCTTGCCTTTTATGAGTTCAAATGAGAACTCATAGGATTCACACGCATAATAAACTCAATTGGAATAGCACAGAAACAAAATAATGTCAACACGATAGGTTGTAAACCTCAACTCGTGTGCTAGTGATGATCGATAAGGTTTATTTGATTTGTTCTTGAAACCTTTCAAGTCCATTAAGACTTCCACTGACTCCTTGACATATAAGATTCTCTTGTCAATAAACATTTCTTGACAAACAAATATTCAAGAGTTAGTGTAGTTTTTTATCAAAACACTTCATAAATTGGTCCTAGTTGGTCTTTGTCTTATCCAAGACATCACAACTTTCCACATTTGATGAATGTTATAAACCTTTTTAATACTAATCACTCGATGTCACAATCTTAACTCTAAGACTTGTTATTGGAACGAAGTATGATTGACTTCTTGATTTAACCATTTCTTCAATCCTTGATTCCTCTTCTTAGACATACAATTGTGCTAAGACTCACTTAGAGGATCAATTGAGATATGGTTCTTAATCATTAAGACCTATCATAAAGCATAAAAGCTACTCTCCCTTCTTCTTAGAATGGAGAAACTTTTATCTTTCTGCCTACTTGATTCTTCTTATTCGTTCTGCTATTGATTTAAACTTTTTTAATCAATTCATAATTACACTTAATCTTGTAAGTATAATCATATTTACTAAACCTTTAGTAAATCATGACGAATATCATTGTTACTCTTATGGTAGACTTGATCAATACGCAACTTTGTGTGCTCGATCTCCTAGTCCTTCACTTGACACTTTGTCAATGAATTAGTCAAATTTCCAAATATGAAATTTCTCATTCATCGTGTAACCAAGTTGCATGATTCCAAGTTTCTATCCAATTGAACCTTGGGCGATGAGAAACTCTCCTTATTTGGTAAATTCTTGACATTTCCATAATTAACATAATAAGAACCAAATCCATTATTGCTAATAATAGAAACATTCAAACATCAATTTTTCATATACGCCATTGCAAGGATAAATAAATAAAATCAAAATTTATTTTATTGCGGAAAAAATTTGTCCTTACAATGCAATTCATTGAAAAACTATGCTAATACATCTTTCTTAGCAATCTAATTCTAACTCTAAGTAGTAGCTCAAGAATCTAATCTTCGATAAATGCGATCGAAATCCATTCCTTCACGGTTAGATTCTGCTCACTTCTTCCCTTAAGCTTCCTTTCTTTTCTTCGATCCTACAAAACATCAATTGTAATCTTATCACATTATGTATTAAGAATCTAGAATAGAAGCTTAAAAGAGTTAGTTAATGAATTTTACCTATATTAGAGCCATACGTTTCGACTCTCCCATCTCTTAGATCTCTTAGGTAAATGGGGCAGCTTCGTTTCCAATTCCCCTTCTTTTGGCAATAAAAGCAAATTGACTCTTTTGGAACAGGACATGGAACTACTTCAGACATTGCCATTCTCTTATGATCAAACTTTTCGATCATGGAATGTCTTTCGTTGCCATTGTGTATATCCATAGAGGTCTTGAAGGCAGATTCACCACTCAACTTTACTTTTCTATTGCACCAAACTATTGCTGATTCAGCAGCAATAAACATATAGGTGAGATCTATAAGGGTCACGTCGCGGTTCATCATATAGTACTCTCTTACGAACTCACTATATGAGTTAGGAAGTGACTGAAGAACCCAATCAACAGCCATTTCCTCACAGACAACGGATTCCAACATTCTTAACTTATCAATGTGTGACTTCATCCCTAGGATGTGTGCACACACCAGCTTTCCTTCTTTATGTTTACTTGCCAAAAGGGCTTGAGTGATCTTGAACTTTTCAAGTCTTCGAACTTGTGGGTTAGGGAGAACAATTTGAGGAGGTGGAGGAAGTGAAGCATGATTTCTTGTTCCTCGATCGAATCGTGGAATATCATCTTCATGTGGAAAGCTTGTTCCACGGGATTTGGGAAGACCATAGTTGTCGAACTTTGACATCTACAAAACAGGAGAAAATGAATTCAAGTTAGTTGATTGATTGAGTCCTTAGTAAATCACCCAAATGAGATACTAAGGCTAGGACCCAACACAATATTCTACAACTCGGGAGAGGGATGCCGTAACCCAAATTGCAGAACATTTAAAGGTAAGTGAATAACGATTCACTAATTTCCACCATGAAAAAACGAAAAAGAAATTTAAGTTTTAAATCTATGAAAACTCCTAGATCCTATGAGATTCATTGAACATTTCAATGGCATGTTTAAATCTCGATATGCCCCTCTTGTTTGTGACTAGGATGCCGAGGATCACAAAGCGGGTGTGAATAACCATGCAAACTACATGGTGCCCCCACATGTTACAGTCACCTATTCGATGTGTCGGTAAACCAAACACGCTCCACCGAACTATGACAAACATTGAGTCACCCTTTTCTACCTTTGCTTAGAACCATTTAGTGTGCCGATAAACCACACACGCTCCACTAACGTCTTCGCAAGGGCACAAAGTGTAATTTCATGGAATTGCATCAATTCACTTTGCCTAAGTAACTAAGATTGGGAATTTGAAAAACATTTAGTTACTTTTATACTTCACTATACTTATAATGTAAGGTTTTGTCTCATCCTACCTGTTCGGCTAACGACCCTCCACTAGTCAAGAGTGCGGTGGGTAAGAGTGGATACCCATTCAATCGCCATTTTATAGGCAATTTCCTTAAACACCCCTTATAGACTAGCTTCGTGAATGAGGCCTACTAACGGTAAGACTGACCTTTACTCATACATATATATAATGTTAGACTTTTAATGTTATACATATTATAGGGTGTATTTTACAACTTTTAAAATACTAGGTGGTCAAATTTAATAATCATACTTTTAATTTAATTAAATTGTAAACCAAAACTTTTATGGATTTATTGAACCTCTTTTAATTATACACCTTAATTAATTAATAAAACCATAAGGGTGTGATTTGAACTTTTCAAAACAATACTAGGGTTTTAGAATTTAACATTCCTAATTAACCTTTTAATCAACTTTTAAATTCCAAAACTTGAGGGAAAGTTTTGAAACATTTCAAAATATTAGGGTTTATAATTTAAATATACATCAAAGTTAAACAATTAATCAAAATTTAAATTCCAAAACATGAGGGCAAATTTTGAAACATTTCAAAACATTAGGGTATCAACTATTTAAATTTCAAAACTAAAACTTTTGAGTTCAAATTTAAACTATAAAACCTAAAGGGGGAAAATATGAAACTTTTCATAATACAAGGATCAAATAACAAATAATCTTAATTAACAATTAATCACAAAATTATCCATATTTGATTTATTCAATGATTTCTTGCAAAACAATTTACCAATTTAATCAAAATAATTAATTAATTATCACATAAGGAAACAAATATTTTATTAATTGATAAATATCTTCAATTAGATCAAGAATATAGTCATATATATATCAAAAAAATCGGATTTATATTGATCTAATATGATAAGGCAAGTATCCTCAAGCAAAAACAGCAAGAAATCCCGGTTTTCCCTCATTCTGACCAGCCGACTCGTCGAGTCAGGCATGGACTCGTCGAGTCAGCATGAACTCGACGAGTTCATCTAGAAACTCGGCGAGTTTAGCAAGCAGAACCACAAAAAACGAATTTTTTTTAATATACAAGGCATCAATACAATAGAAACCAATCTAGGCTCTAATACCACTTATGGGTTTTGGTCCTAAGAACATCCTATGTGCTCATACAAACCCTAATGCTTGGATCTAGGTTTCTCTATTGTACATGCAAGTTATCCAAGACTATAAACCCTAATTCTAGCATTCAAGTAATCATATTAACATAAGAATAGGTTTAAGATATTACCTTGATTGTTATGTAGCAATAACAATCCCAAGTCCTTCTTCTATTGACTTTAGAAAGCTTAGAGTCACAAATGTCACTCCTCTAATGGTTCACAAACACCAAGAGCAAGAGGATGAGGAGGAGAGAGGATGGAGGCTGCCCAAAACCGTGTGAAACCCTAGAAGAAGTCTTAGCCACATTTTTGGGTCATAAGGGATGTATATATAGTTAGGCTATTAGGGTTATCTAACAAGGAAACCCTAATTTGGATGCTTAAGCCCTAAGCAACCCATGGATCCCTTTCCTTAAGGCCTTGGACGATTTCTTATGGGCTTCCCCATAGAATTCGTCCACTCCTTAATATAAGGCAATCCATGGCCCAAATTGCAATTATCTTATAATTACAATTCCAGTCCCTTAAGTTTAATTAATCTCTTTTAGTCACAAAACTAATTACCAATTAATTATTGACTAATATTAATTAAACAATATGATTTCTACTTTAATATATTATTCTCATAATATATTAATAAATCATATTTAATCCTTTCTCTCCATAATTCATCCTATCAAGTTGCTTTGGTGAAGGCAACCCAAAAGGACCATGCACCATCGGGTCAAGTACATACCAAAATAGTTATGGACTTAGACACTAATCCAACAGTATTTAATAAGTATAGTTATGATTTAACAGACATTCAGACTAGTGATCATACCCCGAGCCCACAACCAAACAAGGAACATAAGTCAAGGTATCTAGCAATAGTCCTAAGTCTGTTTAAAGCATACTTATACGTAAATAGATAGACGAATATGATTTGATATAAAAGAAGTTTATAAAAGCTTTAAAAGAGTTTTCAACAAGTTTGAGTATAAGAAATCCCTTTGAATGTTGTTTTCACATGTAAATGATTAACACAATTTCATTGTGTTATACTTGTATCCCCCCCCCCCCCTAAAACCCTTTAAAAGCATTTAAAAGTGTAGTTGTAGGGGTATGAACTCACATGTAGTGAGTGATTCGAATGAAAGATCGATATAGGATGTTAAGTATGCCAAGTGAAGTCTCGAGCACAAACGGATCCTATTAAGCATATAATGAAACGTATATGTATACAAGTAGTGTATATAACAACTAACATGTAAGGGAACAACCTTAGGAACTAGGAAACACTTGCAATGAAGTGTTATAATCACATATGATTGATTGAAGGGAGTTAATGGACACACAAGGAAGTGTTCACGGCCTTAGAAGGGTTCACGACCATAGAACACATGATGTGTTCACGGCCCAACCTTGTTCTCTTGAAGGCTTTACAACCATTGATGAAGGGTTCACGGCCAAACCTTGCACCTAATAAGGTTTCATGACCCAATGAAGGGTTCACGGCCATGAAGTCTTGAAGATTCATGTAAAAGAGGTTTGTTTCATGGGGATTCAAGTGTTTCTAATGGACAACAAGAAGATGAATGAGATACTTACTTATTGGAAGCCTTTAAGGTGTTCACGGTTGATGAAAGTTGAGAGAGAATGGGCGTGTTCACAGCTAGAGTTGAAGTAATGAAGAAAATGAGTCAATTCCTTACATATATGGAGGATGTTCACGACCAAGAATGGGTTCACGGCCGTGAACTCCTTTTTGATGGTGTTTCCAGTTCGATTGCAACTCAATGAACTTAAGCTAACACTTCCTAACACACAATCCTTGGGTGTACTAGGCTTAGAACTCTCAAACATTCCCTTAACAAGGCTCAAAGATAATAGAAACAAGTCTGACTTTTGATTGAACTGATTTCGGGTTGTCATCTCTCTCTCTCTCTCTCTCTATATATATATATATATATATATATATATATATATATATATATATATATATATATATATATATATATATATATATATATATAGACACACACACATAGAGAGAGAGAGAGAGAGAAAAGTTCAAATGAGAACCTCAAAAGGTTAAGAACCTCTAAGAACCCTTTCATTAAGGATATTTTTGTCAATTTCCATTTTACATTATAATCATACAACCTGCAATTATTCAAACTCAAACATTCTCACCTCTCTCTCCCTCTCTCTATCACTCACTCTCTCACTTACTCTTTCTTTCTCTCTCTTACCCTTGCCACCTCTTCCCGCCAGTGTCACCATCGGCACCACCGCCACCAGGAGAATATCGCCGACGGTATACCATAACTTTCAGATCTGGAACCGACGCCTTTAGATCTAGAACCACCGTCTTTAGATCTAGAACCACCGCCTTCAGATCTACAACCAACACTTCTAGATCTATGTCGACGTCACCCTAATCTGATCAGATATGTTGTTTTTGGTGTTATTTATTCATATCTGATAACGTCACCATCACCATCGACGACAGCTACACATCAACGGACGTTGGCGCCGGTCGCACAACATCCCCTAGATCTGGAACGACCACTAAAAACAACTCCATGAAGCTGTTTCATCTTCATATCTATCGTTGACCGCCGTACCACCTACTCCGCCGTCTCCTACCACTGGAACCACCACCATCAGATATACAAGCTTCTACCGGTTCTAGATCTTCAATTTATGCCTCAGATATACGATATTTGTCTCTAGATCTACGATTTTCTACTGTAGATCTATGAACTTTTGGTGAGGATCCACCTTTCCCTTCAAATATGTTTCATCTCCACCTTCATCCAGACATGTGGTTGATAGGTGCATTTTATGCACCTATTTTGCATGTTTATTTCAGTACTTTTATAGCATTCTACTTCATAATTCTTGCATTTAGTTAATTATTAGGGAAATTGCACATTTCATCAAGAATGTATGGTACTTCACTATTTTTGATTTATTTTGCAGGCATTATGGAGCATGGAGCTTTGGAGCATGAAGAGAAGATGAACCGGCCATACAATGGAAGAGAACAAGAAGACGGAACCCGAGTCATTGTGCATTATCATCATAGCAAAGGACTACGTTTGAAGCACGACTCATGTCACATTGACACGAGTCGTGTCTGTCCTTTATCATCTCATATTTGAGCGACATGACTCGTGGTGAAGCTAGATTGAAGATGGAGCCAACAGTGGAGACTTGTTTGGTTTTTAGCAAAAAGCATGGGCCATGCCAAAAACACATGGTCAAGACAAATGGCCATGCCAAAAACACATGGGCAAAAGGCATGGCCATGCTAAAAACGCATGGCCTTATGGCAAGTCACGTGAAATTTAATTAAAAGAGCAAAAGAACGTCATTTGAAGGGAGAACGGTTTTGGGAGCAGTTTCTAGTGATCTAGGGCAATTTTGGGAGAATTCTTGGAGCTTTTGAGAAGACTTAATCATTGCAAACATATTGATTTGATTTTTGTAAGGATTAAACATTCCAATTCCATCTTTATTCTTATTTGATTTGTTCGTAGCCATGTGTGGCTAAGAAACCCTAGTTCTAGTTCTTGTTCAAAACATGTTGATTGCTTGACTTGAGGCATATGATTTGATGCTTGATTTGTGATTCTATTCTAGTGATTATGTTTTTGTTTAAACTAGAATCCTTCAATTTGATTTGTGTTTGATTGGCCACTTTCATGAATTGAATTTTTTGTGCAGTTAATTAACTTGTAGGACACCTAATCGTTCTATTGAGTTAATAATCGGTAACAAGCAATAAGTTTTCTTATTGTAAAACATATATCACATGTTTTCACACTTCCGAGCGTATGAGAAGAAATGAACATTGTTGGGAAGCTTGTACAAAACTTAATGCAGTTTTTCAATACAATCTAAGAGCGTGTTTAGATTGAATTAGTAAAGATAGGTCTAATCAAAGAGCGTGTTTTGGTTAGATAATTTGGAAAGCGAGAGTTATTAGAGCGTGTTAATATCTTTCAGTACCAACATAGAATAGCAATCTTGAATTACATCAAGTCATAATCAAGTTGAACAACAACATTGAGAACTAGAACTAGAACCATTCAATCAATTTGTTTACAAATCTATTTCATTTTGTGCATGCTTTTAAAGTAGATTGTTATTTAGTTATTTATTTTAGCAAACAAACCCCCCTTTGTGACCAAAGTACCTTGCGCAAAGAGGTATAGACTTTTGTCCCGTGTCTCTGTGGTTCGACCCTGCTTGCCTTGTACTACTTTTTAGTGCATTAAAGCAGTGTATTTAGAGTCAGTTGTACCCCTTTATTTGTTGGGTCTGATACACCTAACAGTGGTTTATGCTTCGTCAAGTTTTTCGGGCAGCCTACTTCACCGGAGTAAATCTGAAACCAAAAAAGTGTTGTTGTGATCAGATCTGAATAGAAATGACAAAAAATCGCCTTCTCTGGTGACTGGTGGTTGTTTCGTTGCCTTCATATATTTTTTTTTGGTAAGATCTAGTTTTTTTTTTAATAAGATCTCTCCTTCTACTGTTGCCTAGTGGTGGTTCTACCACCACATCAGATCTATTCCACCATCATC
Organism: Lactuca sativa; assembly: GCF_002870075.4. Lineage (NCBI taxonomy): Eukaryota > Viridiplantae > Streptophyta > Magnoliopsida > Asterales > Asteraceae > Lactuca > Lactuca sativa. Next base: position 196,973,621 of record NC_056624.2, read on the forward strand.
GATTCCTCACCTCAGATCACCAAAAAAAATCATCAACAACCATTAGCTTTTTAAATCTGAAGTCAAAGACACTGATTTATCAGATATTGTTGGATCTAATAAGATCTTATGTGTTGGGTGCAATTTCAGGTATATATCTGGTGTATACAAAGCATTTCATTTTGTCTATTGGTGGTTCTACAACTTTAGATCGTTGGAAAAATCACAAATTACCATCAACCTTTCAGACCTGAAGTCAAAGACGCACTAATTTCTCAAATCTGGTTAGATTTTATGTGTTTGGTGTCATTCAGGCATAGATCTAGTGTGTACAAAGCATCTCATGGTGGCTAGCAGTGGTTCCACCACTGAATCATATCTACATCAGATATGATTTGTACACAAAAGGTGTTTGATGAAAGTTTCAACAAAATCAAGTATGTACTTAATTTTTGAATATTATGATTGAGAGTCCTGAATTGTGTTTATTAAACTGTGAATGAGTATCTAGAAATACTTTATTAAATTGTGAATTTGTGTGGTGCATTCGCTAAATGAGACTCATAAACTATTTTATTAAAATGTAAATAAAATTCTTGAGATGTAAGTTTTAAGTTGAAAATATTTTTGTGAATATATATTTTTTGTGTACTAAACTGTGAATTTTTTATATTAAACTGTGATTTTTGTGTATTAAATGTGAATTTACTGTTTTAAGCTGTGAATTTGCTATGAATTTTATGTTTGATTCTGAAATATGAGATGAAAGAAACAATATACACAAATCTAGTCTTCCCCAATTTTAAATAAAATACATAAAATTTGAACTATAAATATTATGTAAGATAAACTTAAAAAAAAAAAAAAAAAAAAACATTAGCCTCCAAATATAAAGGTATAAATGTAAATTTTAAGTTAAAAATATGGCTATGAATATATAATTTTTGTATATTAAAGTGTGAATTTAGTGTATTAAATGTGAATTTATTGTATTTAAGTTGCGAATTAACTGTATTAAGTTGCGAATCGATTATATTAAGCTTTGAACTTTTATTATTATTATTATTATTATTATTATTATTATTATTATTATTATTATTTTATGAACTTTATGTTTGCTTCTAAACAATGAGATGAAATAAACATTATACACATATATGTTTTTTTCTAATTTTTGAATAAAGTACATAATATTTAAACAGTGAATATTCTGTAAAATTAAACTATGAAAAAAACATTAGCCTCCATATATGTATATATAAATATAAGTGTTCAGTTGAGAATATGGATTTGAATGAAAAATTTTTGTTTATTAAAATGTAAAATTATTTTATTAAGTTGTAAATTTTGTATATATTGAACTGTAAGTTGACTATATTAAACGGTGAATTTACTGTATTGAGTTGTGAATTTTTATAAATTTTATTTTAAAATATGAATTTTTTATGTATCAATGTTTGTATTAATTTTCTTGTGAATATATTTATTATTTGTGCTGTATAAATACGTAAGAATGTAATGGCTTTTATTGTTTTGCATTAAAATCAAAATGAGTGAATATTAAACTGTGAATGTAGTATTTAACTTGTCAATGCATAATTGTATATGCAGATCTGATTTAGAAGGAATCATGGTTGAAACGGTGACACAAATGGTTATTGGCGGCATTTGGTAGTTGGTGGTGGTGGTAAAGTTTGGGTATGACTTTTTGAATCTTTGAATTAGTGTAAAGTGTATTGTATTAAGTTTTGAATTTTGTTTATTAAACTACAATGGACTGTATTAAATTATATATTATCTACATATTTTATGTTAAAATAGGAATGCAAATATTATATTATAAAAATTACGATTTTGTAATTTTCTCATCAAATAAGATAAAAAAAATCAGAATTTTTACATATTTAATAAGTATTCACATGTTTAATAAATATGAATTTGGGTTCTTAGGGTTTTTAACTTCTTTTGTTCTCATTTGAACCACTCCCTATGTGTGTGTGTGTGTGTGTGTGTATATATATATATATATATATATATATATATAGTTAGTGAATATGTGGTTGTGTTGTATGTAAGATTACATATAAAACCTACTAAAACTACATAGTTTTAACTAAAATTTGGTTTAAAACATTTTTAAATTCGATGCGTATTATAATTTCCATAATTTACGTCAAATTTCTCAAGCATAACATGGTAATTTTGGTCAATTTCCTTTAATAAAAGATAATGCATATCTTTCCTGTCGACAATTGGTACAATAATTTCCATCGTTGATTAATATATGTTTCATTCTTTTTCTTATTTATTCAGTGTCAATATTTATGAACACAAAATTGCTCATGATGGAATTGAAAAAAAAAAGATTATGATAAAGCTGCAAAGTCAATATAAGAGTAATCATTTGAAATAAATTATTGAGGAAAATCGATAGAATTGGAGATAACCGATAGAATGGGAAATATATTACATTTAAAATTAAATATTTGTATTTAAATCGTCAAAACGACGTAGTATTGGAAGTTCTATACCTAATCTATATATCTGATAAAGGAAGTTTATAAGTATTTTTCCTTGATTCTTATGTATTTGAAACCCCCTAATTTAATTTCCTAGATTTTTATGCTTTTGAAACTCTTTAATTTAACTAATACCACTCAAAAGACTTTTTAATAATGATTATTAATTGGTTGTTTAATGTAAAAATAACATGAACAAAATCAAACATATCTTTGTTTTGCAAGGATAAAGGACCTTTAAAGAAGGGAAAAAAACTTTTAGGTGTGTCCTGCTTTTCATATAAATTTCAATAATTTTTTTGTTTTTACCAACTTTTCAACGTATGGTTGCTTCTGGTATATCACATGTTATATTAGGGGTAGAAACTTTTGCATAAAGATGCACCCAATTCCATTCACTACATGTACAAAATTAATATTTGACTCATGTATACACAAACAAATTTTGTTGATCATTTTAAATTCTTTGAATAGATTCAGTTTTCATCATCATTCCTTCAACAATGGAAACTATCTCTACCTTCACTATTTGACATTTCCATATGTATCCATGCGTGTAAGAATTTTTATTTTCCTAGAGATTTTTTGTTAAAACCATTTTATTATTTAAGAATATAAATAAAAGATGGAAAACAGTGAAATATCTATCGTTGTCATCATAAGGTGGATTTATTGAACCCTAGAAGATATTGGAAAATTTGAAGTCATATTAGCAAATGCATTGCTACATGTAAATTGTTTTACATGTCAATTGGTCTTAGTTTCCATTAAAGTCATGATTTCCTATTTGATCATATAAAATATCACATGTAAACTAAAGGCAAGTCATGCATATTTTAATGTTGTATTGGTAAAACCGATACCAATGAGTTGTCATGCTCTTTTTCAAGTCATGAGATGGTAATCCTTTTAGCTTTCATATATATATATATATATATATATATATATATATATATATATATATATATATATATATATATATATATATACACATACACACACACACACATTTAGTCTCAACCAAGCATTTTTGTGGCAGCGGTGTGTTTGTATTAGTCTCTAATAGAAATTAGATGTTGGTATCCAGACAATGCCTATGTGGTTTTAATTTGCCGATGTTGAAATTTGAAAAATGAATATGATGCAGCCATATGCATTTAATAATAAGCACATCACATTATTTACTTAGTCGATATTAATTGATATAAATATCACTTTTTGCATTTGCAGTTGTGTAATCTAGATTAAAGCAGAGCAGTAGAGGTGTATGGTGATAAACAAACATAGATTTCGTAGTATTTGTTGGATTTTTTGGCATTGATAGAAAAGAACCCATTAAATTTAAAAAAAAAAAAAAAAAAAAAAAAAAAAATCATTTGTAGTTTTCTAAAAATGAAAACGTTGTATTTTGAATAGCATGTATGGTAAAATATAAAAGGTGTTATGATATAAATATTAATAATATATATTAATTTTAATATTTATTTGTCAAAATTTTAAGTACGTAATTTTACGTTGCGCAAAGCGCGGCTATTTGCCTATCAACACAAGGTTTTTAAAAAATGGTTTTAAAAAAAAAACAAAAATGTCAACATCATTGAGTTGGAAGGGTGGTTTAGGCTTATTCAAAAAAGCTTTTTGGGTGATATCAAACGACATTAAGCATAAAAGTGCTTACTAGTGGGCACCAAACCACATTAAGCAAAAAAAAAAAAAAAAAAAAAAAAAAAAAAAAAAAAAACTTTAAATAAGAATGGGTGTTGCTAATAAGACACCCCTCCATGACCACTTTTTAAAAAGTCAACCTATATTAACTATTTATAATCAGTTTTTTCGGAAAATAATGTAATTTCACCCAATAAAAATATTTCAAAATTAAATTAAGATGTCTATATGGTAAAATGTGATGTTTTTAGCCAACCCGGATAAAAATCCCAAACACCCTTTCTTAATTTTGGAGAACTATGCCACGCTTTTCTCTAGTTCCTTGTTGCCTTTGTTAGAATCTAATTGGTGCAAAAGCAATGGATTTGACTACAAATTAGCATACACAAGATTGTTGTTTCAAGGTTTTAAACATCGATTACAGATTACTCCCATTGATCTTAGAAGAATATAACATCCAATTATTGGTTGAACATGTATAATTAGGAATAGAAGTAGGAATTTATGAAACAATTAAATTTAGTATCATTTAAAAAAGAATGGAAGTTAACACCACCTTCCAGTTTCAAGTCCTTATTTTGGTTGGACATGTATAATTAGGAATAGAACTTGGATTCTTTTATGCTCACATACCTTCACGAACTAATGTATCTGTCAAGAATTACATCTAAACTGACAGCAGCAGTAAATAGTAACTTTTTACACAAAATTCATGTAACATCGACTGTTTTACGCACAGATCTCCCCATCCAGCAAACAAATATTGTTTTATTGATCAGTTGCTTTGCATTTCTCTTGTAGTTGTATATTTTCACTGGCTTCTCAAATGTGTGACCATTCTGCACCAGATTTTAATCCAACATAGCAAGTGCATTAGATGCCACCATCAACGAAAGCCAAGAAAGATGATAAAACGGATTTCATTAAAATAACAAGCCAAATAAACAGCAAATCATTTGATTTGATAAAAGCTTAATTTAAGGAGAAAACGGGTTAACCTGATTTGCTATAAAGTAAGGCCTTTTATGGGGCCGAGTGTTCCAAACCAAGGTACTGTTCCCAGATACCATATATATCTCTTCTCTATAAACCAGGTTCAAAAATTATATGAGCATAAATAAATAAATAATAATAATAACGAGAGGAACTAATGATAAAGTTTAACTGCAAACCTGAAAACGGGTAGATACAGCATCTGAATCTTGTAGATACTCAGGACGCCCCATGCATACAAATGCAAACTTCCACTGATAAATACAAAGGAAAATGGTAAGCCCAACTCCAAATCAGATAGATGACATGTCATTATGGCTTTAAAGTTTATTGAAAGCATCACACGTACAGATTGAGTAAACCTAACTAATACTTAGGAAAACAAGTAAGTACCATGGAAAATTCATCATCATGAACCTCTAACTTCCTCTGAATGCGGATTTTAACAGACGCTAAAGTTTCATTTTCATGAATTATCAGAAGGAAAGGCTCTCCAAAGTTTTGCACTTGCTGTCAATTTTATTAAAAGATAAAACCATAAATTCACAGTTGATCAACAGAGCATGATATATGTATGTATTTACCATCTGCATGGTTCTCTTTGGTGAAATGGTAAACATGAATCAACCCAGGTTCTTCTCTTCTTTCGGAATCTTAGGAAGGTTACAACAAAACAAACAGACATAAATTATTAACACTTTCTTTCTGATTATTCACCAATTCATGATAAATCATTAAGGAAGAAAGCAAAAACTTACTTCCTCTAGATCTGCACGTAATGTCAAGTATTGATCATTTATATTCTCAATTTTCTGAGTACGTTACTGGAAAGATCTGCAAGCCAAGAACAAGAAAACCATATCACATAAGAATATTGTGTACCAAACAAAACAAAGGATTCTAATTATATTATTAGTCCACTCCAATACGTACCTTGTAAATTTTGTGGTAAAAAATTTCAAGCAATCTAAGTTCAGCATCCGGGTGAGATAGAGATAATTCAACCTGTTTGTTTCAACATACATAATGCATTTTCATCAATAAACTATAAACAAAAACACAGCCAGCAATTTGACTTCAGTCACCAACACATCTACTAATCAGATAATCTATATATGCAAGTATTATAGTATTTATTTATTATTTATACCACCTTTGTCTTAATTAATTTCATTTAGAACATCTCCAACAGTGCTCTGCTTAGGCAGCCTAATACTGTGAATCACAGGCTGCAACCACAACCACAACCACCACACAATTCAGATTTTAGAGAGAAAGTTTCCTTGCACAAGAAAAAAGCAACCATTGCAGATTTTCAAACACACATACCTCTTCTTTGGTAGAATGGTGAAAGCTAATATTCAAAGTTTTCAGACACTGTAATTTTAACACCTGACGTTTTTTGACATATATATCCCAGAAATGAACGTCCATCAGGGTATCGGTATTTATCCATATCCTGAGCATGAGATGGTTTCTGAAAGCAAATAATGTCTCCATCCTCGATCTAAAAAGATATACAAGGGCTTTGTTCAGATTTAAACACCACTCACAGTCATATATATATATATATATATATATATATATATATATATATATATATATATATATATATATATATATATATATATATATATATATATATATATATATATATATATATATATATATATATATATATATATATATATATATATATATATATATATATATATATATATATACCTCATAGAGTTCAATTTTTTCATCTGGACTAAATCCAGCTGTCTCATTTAATTTTGATATTATTTCAGTCGGTTTACCATAACTCTTCACAAAAAACCTACCAACGTATCTGGAAAAAATAATAATAATATAAAATATAGCTACTCAAGAACCAAATTGGCCTATTAAGAATTGAAGACAGAAGACTTAACATGTTGCAAGTACCTGAGTTCTTCATCATAAAGCTTGACAAAAACAAGTATATCTTGTTTGCTTTTGTCAGGTGGTGGAAGAGGACGCAAATCCTGAAAACAATACATAACTTTAGTTAGTAGTTAGTACAACTTCAGAATATATAAGAATGAATTAGTTAACCAGCAGGTCAAGACGATAACAATTATTAATTACCGGTCCGATCTCTATCTCCAAGAACAATTCCAGATCAGCATTTATTGAAAAGCTTCCTGAATTGCCCAGCCTACACTTCCACATGTTTCTCATTAATTGGATACAAAAACGTATACTTTAAAGTGAGAATGCAAGTAGGTAAAAGCCACGTCATCATATACCGATTGTGTCTCCTCCTGTGCTGTTAAAGGGCGATTGGGACGGTATGTGTGGTTCTGTCTCTTTGCCCATATCCAGAACCGTTGAAATTGAACAGGCACACCAAATTCTTTGGCAACCTCTTCCTGCACACCATAAGAATATGTATAAAATGTATTGAACATGATCCACATGTCATCAAAACAAGAAAAAAAAAATAAGAAATACCTCGAAAAGTTTAAATGGCATTTAATTTGCTTCTTTATATAAAAGCTACGGACTTTATTATGGTCGACAAGATCAAAATATATATCGGGCGTGTTTGACAAAAGTAGCTGTTAGTTGGAAGCGGGTAGCGGTTAGCTGGTAACTAGAAGCTGTAGCTTTTATTTGTTATATGAATGTTTGACAAAAATAGCTGGAAGCTTTTGAAATATATAAAATTACATAAAAGGACAACTGATTAAAAATAAAAAAATATATATAAATATATTTTTAAGGGTAATTATAGAAATTGACTTCAAAAGCTCCGGAGCGTTTTGTTAAAAGTTACATGAAGTAGCTTTTAGAATCGGAGCGTTTTGTTAAAACTAAAAGCTAAACGCTCGTACTGCCAAACGAAGTTTTTTGCTTAAACTAGAACGTTTTGTCAAAAGCTAAAAGCTAGAAGCTCCCAAACGCTTCCAAAAGCTCCGTGCCAAACACGCCTCCTTCCCAATCTGTTCTAACATGTCTTCATCACGCGCAACCTACAGTACATGATGTCAATTGATGATATTAGTGAGAAAGAAATAAACGTGAGATGATATATATAATATCTACCATGCACCTTGATAATAGTATACAGATGAGGCTGTGCCTTATATCTTCTCTTGACTTCCCTCTCTTCTTCTTCTTTCTTCAACCTTATCTGGAAAAGGATAGTTACAAATTACCTTCTCTTTCAACCCCACAAGGTAGTCAAGAAAGTTCAAAACTAATACTCGCATGAGAAAAAAATACCTCATTAAGTTCATTGTCTTTGTTGTTCGCCAAAACTTTTTGGGGAATACAACTGCTATCCGTATGCGTATGGTCAGACACCTTGCAAAAAGAAGAGTTACCTGGTTTCCAACTGTACTCAACCCGAAAGAGTGGACAACGAGTATCCATTGCTATAAGGGACAGAAACAGAAATCTCATCAACCCGATTTCCAGTTGCCTCAAAATCAACCAGAATCCTAGCTAGCATATCCAGCTCTACCAGAGGCCTTCATACACATCCTTGCTGTACAAGTATCAACCGCCAAAGAATTACCAAGCATACTAGCAATAATATTCAACCCATCCTTGTTCCATAACTCAAGAGGAATGTCATAGATTCTAATCCAAACAGGGAGTTTGAGTTTATCATGTTTAGACTTATCAAGAACTAGGCCTGGAGTCCACCTCTTGAGAAAAATAGGGATGTTATTAATGGTCCATGGTCATTTTCTAGAGCTAATAACATTCCTTCATCAGTCTTGAATTTGAAAAAATAGTAACCCTTATGGTTCTCCATGACATCTTCAATGCCATGTGTTTTCCACATGTTACAAATATGGTATTCAACCAAGGAAAAATCGATCGCCTTTTCTTCAATGAAAAATCCATAAAGGGTACGAGAGTATGGAAGACTCCCCCTATTGACCACATCTGCAGGGATCATCACAGAACCATTCACATTATTAATAACAGGCTTCACATATTCAAGCTGTAAATCATTAATGCAGCTTGGGTTTATATCAGAACCATGACTAGGCAAGACCATCGTATTCTTGGACAACAAATCGTCACCAACAGCCCCATCATGAAACATTTTCCTCAATTTCGCCCTATTAGGAACCGCAGAAGATGAACAATCACCTCCACCCACATCTAATTAAATCCCCCATATTACAAGCTTTCCGGCTATCAAGACTATCTTTATCATCTTTATCCCCAAAACCCACAACAGTGCGGTGTTGTGGTGGGGCAATGTTGGTGCTATTGGCGGCAGAAAATTTTGCCGCCTCTTTTTGCCAAACATGGGCACCTTCTTCCATATTTCTACGATTTGAACGATTTTCCGAACCACCCATGATGAAAAGAAACAAAAGGCATGAGAAACCCTAAAAATACCTAGATTCTAGAAAGAAAAACCCTAGTATATTTACTTATGTAATATGAAATGTGATATTTGCTGGTCATTTCATCTCCAGACCTAGTGGAAATTGTTTTAAATGTAACTTTTGTTTTTGTTTAATCATTAATTATATTCCTTCTTTTGATATAATTCCAAAGTTGTTGCATGCACTGATCCTCTTGAGCGTGCCATGCATGTTTCATCGGCCATTTGTACATGCACCAATAAGAACATACTATCAATTTCTGCTAATATTGATTTCTGCTTAAAATATGCAAGATAGAAAAATGTCTGAACCTTTTAGATTGGAGCAAGTTTTTGAAAGTATTTTATAGTTTCTGCCTTTCTGGCTTATAGTTTTAAGAAAAAATCTTATAAACAGAAAGACATTTTGATACAATTTAAAACTCACTTTTTGTTGTGGATATGTTCTTTGGATACTTCCATTAAAAAAAAAAACTCATATCAAGAAATTAAGAATTTCACAAATTGGATATATGTTGGTGATTTTAGTGTAGTTAGTGCTACTGTCGAGATAATTTGAGTTCAGTTTATTTTCCAAGGGCAGTGTCGGTAGGGAGAGGGTTCGAAAGGGCGGTGTCCCTAACAGGATCCAAGGGACAGAGTTCCTGGCAGGGTTCAGCTCTAAACCCTTTTTATTGCGTAATTATAAGTTGGCATCATTTTTACCGTTATAGCTGCCATCAACAGGGCCGTTCCAAACATATTTTGGGCCCAGGACGGCGAAAGAAAAAAATGGGCCCTTAAAATACATAAATGTTATCAAGTTTTTTTATAATAACTCAATAATTGAAAGAAAATTACTTGTTTTATCTTCTATATAGAAATTTCCATAAAAAATTTGGGCCCTTTTGAAAAATGGGCCCTGGACAATCGCCCCTATCGCCCACCCTCTGGGATGGGCCTCGCCATCAATCACCATCTTCCATATATTTAAGGATGATTGATGTTGCAGACTACATATAGATAAACGAAATATTGCATCGTTACCCTGCAAAAAAAATTCTCTGAAATACACAAATCTCAACAAGGTATTCTGGTTTTCTAATTCTGATTAGACCTATAACTAAAGTTGAAGTTTTTGGATTATCTGTGTAACCCCAGACAATAAAGACGAATTACAGATTTCGGGAAGTGATACAATCACAATCTTTAAAATATCCAAGTTTATTGTTATTCGAAATGCATAAATTCTAACGCAATAAAGACGAATTACAGATTTCGGGAAGTGATACAATCACAATCTTTAAAATATCCAAGTTTATTGTTATTCGAAATGCATAAATTCTAACACAAAATTCTCTAATTTATTTTGACATTTTTACATGTTAAAATTACAATATAAACCTCTTTTTTGTTGTGTAAATGGTCTTCAAAATTTTTACCATTTTCCTATGATGCATTTGGCGTTGTTTTAAGAGTTAAATGCATATTTATGCAACCATGTTTCACTTTTTTAAGAGTAAATTACTGAAATCGTCCATGTGGTTTGGTCAAAATTGCACGGTTGCTCCCTAACTTTTTTTTTGCACTCGGATCGTCCCTGTGGTTTGCTTTTGTTGCGTTCTTCGTCTCTATGGTTTGGTAAAAGTTGCATGTTTGGTCCCTAACTTTATGTATGTAAGGGGCGAAAAATGCAATAAAATCAAACCACAAGGATGAAAAACGCAACAAAATCAAACCACAGGGACGATTCGAGTGCAAAAAAAAAATTAAGGACCAAACGTGCAATTTTGACTAAACCACAAAGACGATTTCAGTAATTTACTCTTTTTTTATAATTAATTCAACAAAATGAACTTCTGGCCTGATTTTTGGAACAATTTTTTAATTTGTTGCCAATATTTGGATATGGTACACAATTTCTACCGATATTTGGATATGGTGCACAAGTCCAAGCAAACCATTTCTAGATTTCCCGATTTACCACACTGCTTTTGACTCGTATGAGTGGATGGTTAAGTATGGACTATGGAGATCCGTTCTTTCACCGCCACGTGGCTGGTTAGCTTTTTTTTACGGTCTATTTATGCAAAATATTACAATCCTAAATATATCATCATGATGTTGATGTAATGTTGTAAATCTTTATGTGGACTTCACTTGGCAGATGATCCTATCCAACCTTTCAACTATCTTTCCTATGCCGCTCAGTTGCAGGTAAGGGAAGCGTTTCACTAGTTGTAAAATGCCGAAAATACCCTTCATCAGTAAAAATAACACAAATTTTGAGATCTCACGTTATTCTTTTCTTGATTCCGCAGAACTACGTACACACATTCATTAAGCAAATTGTTGTAAGCGGGTGTCTCATTGCATCCTATCACATCTGCCATTCAAGAACTTGAGGATGCAGCTAAACAAGTAGAAGATGAGGTGAAGGTTCTTTCCAGGAGTTACAGATGCAATCTATGAGTCAAGTACAAGTACAGGTACAGGAGTGAAAGAGGAGGAGGCAAAGAAGCAGGCAATGATCTAACATGAAATCTGGAGGGTTGCTAGAGCCATTCAAAGAGCTGCAAGTGCTTTGAAAGGTGAACTAACCTGATATAACACTTACACTTGGGAGAGAAATGAATAATGAGGAGGTTGTATATATGCTTACTTAATTATATATAGTCCGTGTCTCTAACATGAGAGTCTAGATGTTTTTGATGCTTCATCATCCCATAACCCATATCAGATATGTATAGCCAATGTTAACATTTAACAATAATAGGCAGTATTGTTTCTTAAACTATATATCCTGCCAACATAGAAATAACCGGGATTGCTTATTTAGAAAAGCTTATGTTTTTCTTTGTGAATGTGCTTATTTAGACGGGAGGGCGTAGGATGGATGTTTCTCTCATTTTTTGTGGGCCACACCACTCTTTTCCTCATCTAAAACCCAAGGAATGGGTGTGAAGCTTCCCTCACTATTTTTTTTATATTTTTTTAAAAATATATTTCATACATATATTATATGCATTTTGTAGAGAATTAAAAACCATGAATTTTAATATATTTTTTATATTTTTTTGATAGATATATAATTTTATAAATATTAAAAAGGATAAAAAGAAGAAAAAAAATATCCAATAGCATGAAGAGAGAGAATGCGGCACTCCCTCCCCCCACCTCTTTCCAGCGGGATGTTTCCCTCACCCAAGGAGTGGTGTTCAAGAGTGAGGGAAGCTTCCCTCACCCCCTTTCCTGCTCCCACTCCATCCAGCCTTAGAAAATGACTAATCTCATTTGCCATTTTCTAAGAAATAATAAAAAGTTAGTCAAACGTCCAAAATAATCATTGATTTCGCAGATTATATCATCGAAATCAATAAATAGACTGCAAAAAAGCTTATTGGGATGCGAAATGGGTCATGTAATTGTCCCATATATAAGAAATGTTTTTCTTATCTTTCTTTAATTTTACATCATTTTTTGGGTGGAAAATCTCTCAAAAAACTCAAATTTCACCAGTTGAAACTTTTTTTGCTTAGAAAATGTTCTTTGAAGATTTTAACCAAAAAAAAGTTTAAACTAGTAATTTAAAAAAATGCATATCAAATCTGAGTCATTAAGAATTCAGCATACCAGATTGGTATATGCGGAAATTGTTCTCCTTACAAAAATTGGAAGATTGATATTTTCCACAACTAATATATGTGTTCTAAGAATGGAAAAATCAAGCTTTTAGGGATGTTTACGAAAATGATCACATCCTTAAAGTAGATATACCAATCTGACCACCATTACAGTAATTTGCCTAAAATTCAAATTTTGTTATGTTTTTGTTATGTTTGAAAGTCGCTATAAGAGCATCTCCAATGGTTAAGAAAGTTATGACTTAAAACAAGTGACAAATCATCATTCTTTTAATTGTGAACTCTAAATAAATGAATGTTCCAATGGTTAAGCTTATTTACATAGCTTTTTTCATAAATTTAACTAATTTACCCCCATCTTTCTAAAATATTTTATATAACTTTTTCATTTAATTAGTTTATTTTAAACACAAATAATATTTTAAAAACATTAAAAATAATATATTATCATCATAAAAGTTATATTTATAAATAAGATGTTATTAAATAGTTAACTTCTTTTGCAATCAGTTTCGCTACAGCACCCGCTGCTCTAGCTAATTGTTCAATTGTCCGAAATGAATTTCTAGACTCGTGGATGTTTGACGAACAGTATCAAGAATCATTATTATTTCGACACAAGAAAAGGATTTTTCACACCCCTATAGAAATAATTAATTAGTAAAGAAATAAAAAAATATTTAAAACTAAATTAAAATTAAAGAAGTAAATTGAAATATGGTTAATGTATAAGGAGTAAAATGTATTAGTTGTGAAAGTAAATTGACCACTCAATATATATTGAGCGGTCAAAATAAAAAAACAAAAAGCTATCTACTCTAATGGTAATAACTGGTCAAAGAAAAAAAGTGTATAGTAATAAGTTATTAAAAAAAAAAAAAAAAACCTCATTGGAGATGCTCTAAGTTTAAACTCGATTATCGTGGTCTCTTATATATAAAATGTTCATTTTTCATAAATGCTCATCAATTTTGTAACTTGTATGTCTGATGCTCTCCATTCGTAGTTCGAAACTAAATGGTGTTGATACATTACTATAAAAGAGGTTTCTGACAGGCATATATGTTGGTTATCCGTGTAAAATGTCTTTTACCGACAGATTCTAATGGAAACAAATCTGTCAACAAAATGCATGATAATTTTTCCTAAGAGATTAGCGATAAAATTTAACATCTTAGTGATAGACTTGCAACAAATATTTTATGTTACGGGAAAGTTTTATTATATGTAACTTTAGGTGGCTCATATTTCAATTAGAGTTTTCAGGTTTTAGTAAATGTCTAAAATCCGTTTTATAGTTAGGTACAAGATGACTAAAGGATCTTTGTTGGACAAAACAAATACTATATTCTCAGCATCTTGTAACACCGCTAGATCCAACATGAAATATAGAGGGTTGCTACTTGCTAATGCTAGCTAGGTAGGGCCATCGAAAGGGTTCATGTAGGGATGTCAACGGGAGCAAACGGGACGGGGATTGCATCCCCCGTCTCCGTCCTTGCCCCTGAAATCTCCATCCTTTCTACCCCCGCCTCCGCCCCCGAGTTCCCCTTCTAACCATCGCCCCCGATTGATTTTGGGCTACCTTATGTTGGCTAAAAAGAAGTTTTTGATTAGGCTTAAGAAACTATTTTTTAGATAACAAATAATTATTTATAGCATAAATTTACGTGTTACAAACTTCTTAAAAACATGTTTTGGTTGAATTTTAGTACATAAAAATCATTCTATTGTTTATTATATTTATATAATTAATATATGTAAAGATGTATAATTTATTAACAGAGGCCCATGAGGGTTTCAGGACGGGACTACCAGCCCCCGCCCCCGCCCCCAAAAGAAAAACGGGACGGAGCCCCACAGGACTCTTTGACTAGTTGGTGGGAGTAATATGTCCTGCCCTGAGGGTTCATCCACACATCAAAACACGCAAAGTCAATGTTAGCGCCAGCTGCCAGGATATAGAAACGACCATAGTTACAATTTGACTTGTGTAGTGGTTCAAACAACCATGAATCAGCAGGACCCTCCATCATTTCTCAAGAACTAGCATGAGCCGCCTTTCCATAGTTGCTATAGAAGTGATGATTTTACGAATTTAATTGTCTGACCATGAGCCAACATCCAACACTCCTTCCCAGAACTATGATAAAATAATAATATAATAATCTCTTGATTTTAAAAAAATGTTAGAAACACCAGTCTAGACTCTGAGCAACTTATCCCTGTTTTGTTTTGTAATTTTGTTGCTTGATATTATGTAGATAATAAATACATGGCGAGAACTAAAGTGTAAAGTGTAAGGAGGTAGCTATATCTGTAAAGTGCAAGCAGTATGAGTAGAATTGTAACTTTTTACAAAATTCATGTAGCATATCAGCAACCATTTTACATCCAACATACAAAAAAGAAAAAAGGCTATTTAAGGCAGGGAGGCAGCTTGCTTATACACTCAATCGCTCTTGCTCATTCAACAAAATCTTCCTATGTACTTACTAGTTACTAAATTACACATGACATATCTCAACAAGACAAGACAAGACAAGAGAAACCACCAGCCACCACCAGGGGAGGGAGGCTGGGGAACACATTTAAAGGGGGTCCAAAAAGAATAGCATTAGCATAGCAGCAACCTACAATACAAAACCAAAAACAGACAGAAAGGAAAGGAAAGGAAAGCAAGCAGCTGCCCAGTGCCCATTTTCAATTGCTTTACATTTTTTGGCATGTTCTTAGTTGTATATCTTCACTGGTTTCTCAAATGTATGACGATTCTGCAATCATTTATTTCAATTTCAACAAGCACATTAATAACAACTAACATATAAAGGAATAAAATTAAGGAGAGATGAGATGAGTACCTGATTTGCTGTAAAGGACCTTTTAGGGGTGGTGTCAGAGTGTTCTAACCCAAGGTACTGCTCCCAAGCACCATAATCTCTTCTCTACATTCCAAACCCAAACCCAAACCCAAACATATTATAATACTATAATAGTACACTCAAGTCAAGTGATATAATGAAAGTAAGTACATACCTGAAAACGACTAGATACAATATCTGAATCTTGTAGATACTCTGGACGTCCCAGAGATAGAAATGCAAATTTCCACTGACAAACAAAATCCAAAAAGGGAAACAAGTCA
This sequence comes from Lactuca sativa, assembly GCF_002870075.4. NCBI lineage: Eukaryota > Viridiplantae > Streptophyta > Magnoliopsida > Asterales > Asteraceae > Lactuca > Lactuca sativa. Next base: position 196,989,923 of record NC_056624.2, read on the forward strand.
CATACATACATACATTCTGGCTGCTCATATCATATATATTATCATACCTTGGCAAATTCCTCATCCGGAACCTCTAACTTGTGCTGAATGCGGACTTTAACAGCTTCTAAAGTTTCATTTTCATGAATTATTAGAAAGAAAGGCTCTCCAAAGTTTTGCACTTGCTGTCATGTCAATTTTATTAAAAATAAATCAACCTTAAGGATTAAGGAAGTGATATGATGGAACAGAAGAGTGTTGGTGTGGTGATTACCATCTGGTTCTGTGCAGCCTCTTTGGTGAAATGGTAAACATGAATCAACCGATCCTGAGGTCCCAGATTCTTCTCTTCTTCTGGAATCTTAGGAAGGTTACAACAAAACAAACACACATAAATTATTACCACTTCCTTCCTCATTATTCACCAATTAACCATTCAGGAAGAAAACTACAACTCAACTTACTTCCTCTGCACGTAAGGTCCAGTATTGATCATTTATATTCTCAATTTTCTCAGTCAGCGGAAAGATCTGCAAACCAAACCAAATCAAACAGATAATAACAATGTGCCAACTACCAACTAGCATTACAAAGGATTCTAATTACTAATTATATTAATACCTTGTAAATCTTGTGGTAAAATACTTCAAGCAATCTCAGTTCAGCATCCGGATGAGATAATTCAACCTGCTTGTTTCAACATACATGCATTTATTTTATTTTCATCAATACAATTAATTATAAACAAAAACACAGCATTAACATACAAGATACAAGCAAGCAGTTTCAGATTGCAGTCACCAACAGATCCACTAATCAGATAAACTATATATGCAAGTTGAGAGGAATGTATATTTATACCTTTGTCTTAATCTCATTGAGAACATCTCCAACAGTGCTCTGCTTAGGCAGCCTAATATTGTGAATCACAGGCTGCAACCACAACACAAGAGCTTTTAGATTAGAGACTAAAGAAACAGTTGTAGCCCTTTCTCTGCACACCTACCTCTTCCTTGGTTGCATGGTGAAATGCAACTTTCAGAGTTTTCAGACACTGCAATTCCGGGAGAGGGATGTCTAACACCTCGTAATACAGAATATCAGAAACCTATGTGTACCCAAACAAAACAGAGATTGGTTTTGATTTAGATATCATAGGTTGTTATATCATCATCAAAGTCAGAAATAGAGAAATCAAGGCTACCTGATTGTAGTGAACAAGCATGTCTAGCAAATGTTCTGCAACCCGAAACTTGATGGGGTGGGGCTTTGGTTGTTGAGAATAACAGTTGTGAGGAGTCAGCCTGATTTTCGTTGGATCATCCAGACCAAGCTGCCTGGCAACTCTCTCCGTCACATCATCATATGTATGCAGCTTTGACCTATCCGTTCCATTCCATTCATTTTAAAACAAACATATATTATATTATATTATATTACTTCCATGTTCATGTTGATTTACCACATTATGAAATAAGAAGAACCCGCCCCCCCCCCCCCCCCCCCAAAAAAAAAAAAAAAAAAAAAAAAAAAAAAAAAACTCACAGTTCAAGACAGAAATCATCCTCCTTGGGTCTATCCAGAGATCGAAAATGAACCATCTGACGATTTTTCACATATTCCAGAAATGAAGGAACGTCTGGATATCGGTATTTATCCCCAGCCCCAGCCTCAGATACTTTCTGAAAGCAAATAATATCTCCGTCCTCGATCTACAAATAAAATAAAAGATTTTCTTCAGATATACTTATTATATATATAGGCAAGTAACTTTTTCATTATAGAAGAAGAAGAAGAAGAAGAAGAAGAAGAAGAGGGTTGAGACTAGTAATACCTGGCTAGATCTAAATGAGCTTCTCTTGTCAAGACGTTCACACATCACACATGGCTCAAATTTTATCTCCTGATCAATCATCAACACATAAATATGATTTCACAAACAAACATGCAATGCAATGCAATGCAAGACCACCAGATAACATACCTCATACAGTTCGATTTCTTCATCTGGACTAAATCCAGCCCTCTCATTTAATTTTGATGTAATTTCAGTTGGTTTACCAGAACTCTTGACAAAAAACCTACCAACATATCTGCAAAAGGAATATAACATTTGATTACATGATTAACCCCATCCCATTAGGCCACTGAAAGATATATAATTAACATGTTGAAAGTACCGGAGTTCTTCCTTCACGGGATCATAAAGCTTGAAGAAAAGAAGTATATCATCCTTGCTTTTCTCAGGTGGTGGAAGAGGATGCAGCAAATCCTGAAAACAACAAATCATTTTAGTAGTTAATACAACTAATTACAGAATTTAAAGCAGCAGGAGAAGATAAATATTAATCATTACCGGTCCAGTCTCTATCTCCAGGAACAATTTTAGTTCAGCATTGTGATTCTTATTGGAAACCTCCCTCAATTGCCCAACCTACACTTCCACATGGTACGTTGCTTGTCATTGAATACATGTCAAAAACTTAAAGTGAGAATGCAAGTAGGTAAAAGCCACGTCATCATATACCGATTGTGTCTCCTCCTGTGCTGTTAAAGGGCGATTGGGACGGTATGTGTGGTTCTGTCTCTTTGCCCATATCCAGAACCGTTGAAATTGAACAGGTATACCAAACTCTTTGGCAACCTCCTCCTGCAGACCACTCCACTATAAGAACAACATGTATTGAACATAATCCACATGTCATCAAAACAAGAAAAAAAAAATTAAGAAATACCTTGAAAAGGTTAAATGTCATTTGCTTCTGTATACGAAAACTTCGGACTTTGTCATGGTCAACAAGATCAAAAAATATATCCTTCCCTATCTGTTCTAACAGGTCTGCATCACGGGCAACCTGCACATTCATGACTATTAGTAATATGATTTTCATAAAAGAGATAAACAACCAACCCATTCAGTAATTTGAGATGACATAATATCTACCACTAATCATCTACCACCTTGATAATAGTGTACAGATGAGCCTGTGCTTTATATCTTCTCTTGTCTTCCTTCTCTTCTTGTTCTTTTTTCAACCTTATCTGGAAAAGAATAATTACAACTTCAAGCAAGGCCTTTCTCATCTAAAAAGTAATCTAAAAGATTGATGTGTTTAATTACCCTAAGATGTTCAGCAATGTCTTTCTCATCTACATCACAGATTATCTTCTCTTTGTCGCTTTCACGTATGTAAACGAGCATGTATGCATTCGAGTATTTTGTAAATTTAAACGGAGCATTATTGAAGCCAGGATTTGTCTGGGGTAGCTGTTGCAAGGCATGAAGGAAAAGACAAGGATAAATTCATAGTTGGAAAAACAGAAGCTGAAGAAAGCAATGCACTCATTTACCTCTTCCTCACCACCATACTGCTCTTCTAGGGCCCTCTTCACATCTTCTTTTGATACTCTTTCATCATCAAACTTGAACCTAGTTGCAACAATGATTACCAAGACCACACCATGATTAGGGCTCATGTGAAAACACTTGAAAATACATGTAGGAAATGATTAAACATATACAACTCACCATTTATCTGAAAGCGTTGGCCTGATAAATGCATAGTAGTGTCCACCATGCACACCACCACTATGAACCAATACACTGCCAAGATACACGGTGAAAAGGTAAGTCCTGATTTTGCAAATACCCAATATTTGATAGCCACATTTGATACCTATGCAGGGTATAAAGATTCCGGACACTCTTATCAGCATCAGGTGATAGGTATTTGCCATTCTCCCTGTCAAGGTCGAGCTCCAGTGGGAATTCGTAACGATCATTTATCTGCACAATGAATCAGAACAACAAAGATGGTCATTTGAAATAAGCTGCATAAAATATTAGAGAAACTTTCTCAACAATCACTTACCTTTACCATAGTATCCCTTGTGAAATCATACTCAAACCGCTTTAGCTGAAGTTGAAGAACAGGTGGGAAATCAATAAACAGGACACCCTTCTTAGCCTCCTGTAAACCGTGTGCTTCAGCATGGTATTTATTGTCACCCTCAAGACGTTCCACTTCAACATATTTGTCAAAAGATTCATAAACGTCCCGGCAGCCTTTCACATCAAGTTGAAGATCTGATACAAAAATTATGATATTGTCAACAGGATCACTAATTTATATACATCAAACTGTTGAGAGTTGCAACTTTTCATGCACGATTAATACCATAATATGATTCTTTTCTTGTCGATTTGAAGTCCACATTGATGCATTCAATGTAATTCATATTGTGTCCTTCAAATAACTTCTGTATTGTCCCTTCCACAACTGTTCCCTGAACCCAGCAACAATCAGAAGTCAGGATAAATATGAACAGCAAATTTTGAGGCTTTTATGAGAGATGTGAAAAAGAAAAAGTCACCTTCATCTTGTCTTCAAGTTTCTCACACAAGACCCTATTAAGTTCTTGGACATCATGCTGCATGAAAGAATCATATGTGTCCCATCCAAAAGATTTTGTCAGTTCTTTTGTCGCAACACTGGTTTCATTGTATTGGAGTTTATAGAATAAGCTCTGAAGAGCCAAGGGAATACTCCCTGAGGGTATATCATTTTCTGTTGTTGGCATATGGTAGACAGCTTTTCTAAAGTAAGGCATGTGATAGAGGGTTTGGAGAAGAGAGTTCATGTAACATGTTGCTCCTTGATTCTTAAGACCAACATAACCCGTCTCTTTCTTTGAGTCATATGTCCAATAGTCGATCACTTTCCGCACAGCAACATCAGCTTCAATAATGCAAGTATCATTCATAATAAAACCTCTACCAGGGTCATATAAATCACTAAGAGCCATGAATGATGTGAACCCCCAATCACTCTCCCTTGCATGGAACTGGTGTTGTGTGTCTGTCAAAAAGGATTAATTTTAAGACATCATAAGATCACTGTCTGGATTGCAAGCTCTAATTACAATTCTCTTACTAAAATGAAGATACTAGCTCATTACTCTGATAGGTGTTTCTAATGCAGAAAAATAAGACCACAACTATAGGTTGCCCTCTAATAAAGATAAGAGTTTTATAAAGCATAAGACATACCTTTCTTTACAGTCAACCTGTTGTGAATTTGATTAACAACAGACAAACTGAATTGTGCATATCTACTCCAACCATATGGCAATGATGAGGAATCAGCTACATCTAAGTACATGGACAAATGGTCCACATTGTTTCCCTTTGGAAATATAAGCACACGCCTGCCAAAAATAAAACCAGATGGGATGTTGGAAAATGAACAAGAATACAACACAAATGCATGAAAAAGGAAAATCCATAAGGAGAAGACCAATCTTTACCATTTAAAACCACCAACCACAAAGATATCAGAATATAGCTTTTTATTGCTTTGACGAGAGAAATTCTCAATGGTCCATGTAAACCTAGAAGTCTGAGGTTCATCGACTGCTTGATTCTCCCCTGTGCTAGCAACTTCTTGACCCGCAACTAATGAATCCAAATTATAAAATGGAAACTTAAATAACCAAATAAGAACACAACATGCCGCAGACTACAACACATGCTAGTTATAAGTTCCTAAGTTCAATAAATCAAAGCACGTGTGTACGTATTCATTCATACCATGCACACAAACACTTTCCAGCCTCAACTGAAATTCGTTTATTTATTTCATTATTGAAATAGAGTTTAAAAAAGAATGAGTCATGATGGATGAAGGAAACAAGAACCTTCCATTGGCTGAGGAACTTCAATTGGCGGAGTACCATCGAAAGCCACAGGACCTTGCACCGGTCGACGCCCTTCCAGTAGCTCCGTGTGCGGCACAAGCATCTCCTCGTCTTCTTGCTGTCAAATTAATAGAAAATTAGTAGTTATCCAAACAGTCGATCAACTGCTGAAAATCCGATCCAAGAAAAACCCCAAGGCATCACCAGAAAACATAAAAACCCTAAATTCACACTCCAAATGCCAATTGAACTACATTAATACACTCCCCTGACTAAATTACAAAAACCCTAGCACGATCGTAAAACCAAACAAAAGATCATGAATCCCGCAGACACGGCACCCATCGTAACAGCAACACTTCACAGTAATTCAGATGTACATAACAGCAAGAACTGAAACTTCCAAACACGGAAAGAGAGACATACATCTAATGGTTGTGGAGTGACCATAGTCACGGTTCGGGTGAGGCGAAGACCGTCGGATCAACGTTGGTTTCTAGAGAGAAAGAAAGTGTTGGAAATGATGAGAGAGAGAGAGAGAGAGAGAGAGAGAGAGAGAGATGACAATGGCGACTGATGCGCCCTAAAACTGTGTGCGGAATAACGAAAGCACTCTCGCTTATTGTCCTGAGCATCGATGGGAGTAGGGACACATTTGGAATTTTCGTAAAATCGTTAGGGCAATTTAGGTAATTACGAGCGAAAGTGAGGCACGGCTTCTGTATGATCGGTTTTGTCGATCCTGGTTACTTTAACCAATGATATTCTTACACACATGTCTATGATTCGTATGTGCATATGGAAATTGTGGGGTGCGTGTACACGCAATCACAACCTTTCAATGAAGTCTCAAGTCTGATAAACAATTTTCACTTGTCTTTTTTTTCTAGAAACTTGGATAAAAGCCCAAATAGGTTAATCAATTGGGCTGTAGTGGGAAAGAATTTTTTTTAATGGTCAAAATGAGTTGAGCTCTTAATCTATAAACAATAAAAGTGTTGAATATGATTAAAAACAAATATAATAAGCATAACAAAGGGTCAGCGTAGACCCAACATAAACTAAATAACACGATTCGAATCAACAATGGTTGCAGTTTACTAAGGTACTGTTTGTTTTTTCTGAGACAAAATGTCTGCAGTCTGTGAATCATATCTGTAGATCTTTACAGTAGAAAAAATGGATCAAACGTTGCAATCTGAAAAAATGTTAGAAGACTCTGGTCCACATCTGCGCCAATAAGAGGGCGCGAAACATTTTTAGGTCTGCAGTCTTCAAAAAAACAAACAGACTGCGAAGGCTAATATCTACGCATGGTCTGCGCGGTGCAGACAGAAGAGGTCACGTAGATTTGCAGACAAAAAACAAACACTACCTAACTGATTTGAATATGATCCGTCAATTAATATGAAAGGTAACCAGATTTGGTTTTTTAGTTTTTCTCTATTACTTAAGAGACCGGTTACCAACTAAACAAATGAAAACCAGTTTATTGGAAACCACATTATACTAATTACAAAAAGTATATAATGTTCACACTTTTTTTTCTTTCAAGAAAAGACTCGTTAAGAACCAAATCGTTTTATCCATTTTTGTATTTAACTTATAAGACCAAACCTGTTTTACACTGATTTTATACACCTCTAGTTTTAATGAGCATAGTGGCCAATGTTGAGCCAACCACGCAACTCTTAGTAGAGGTGTACATTTGTCGGTTAAAACGAAACTAGTTTTTTAAAAAATTGGTTCGTTTTTAGTCGGTTTTTGGTATCGATTTTGTCGGTTAAAACGTAAATGCATAACCGGTTTAGTCGGTTTTTGGTTTTGATTATTTTTTAAGCTCATGTTAGGTGCAATTTGTGCGTCTTTTGGATACCTTTTAGTTCCTTTTTATGCATCTATTTAGTATAGTTGTTCTTCATTTTTCTTGTATTTCATCATATTAATGTTAGTCTCTAGAACAACCTTATTTGCACACTTTCATGTTCTTTTCAGGCAAACAGGAGGTTGGAACACTCTTTGGGAGGTGTCGGGAAGCATTGGTGAAGATTTCGGGATGATCGGGGTAAAAACGGAAAAGTTGAAAAAATGAAGTTTGGAATCGGAGTCGGAGGGATACACGGGTCGTGTTGGATTTACACTGCAAAAGGAGCACGGGTCGTGTTTGACTAGAAAAGGAGTTGTTGACTACACTGAGTATGACCCGTGTCAGTTTAGTCTATTTTGACACGGGTTGTGTTGTCCCAAATAAACAACTTTGAGCATTGTGCTTTGGAATGAAAAATCGAGGATTGTATGCCATTTTCGACTCAACACGAGCCGTCTTGATTTGTTCTATTTTGACACGGTCCGTGTTCGACCATATAACCAACTTTTGGCAGTTTTTCCTATTTTTCATATGACGGTAATTAGACCATTTTTACAGACACACATCATATCAGAGCATTATTGGTGAGGGGATTTCGAAGGTTTTTGCAAAGATTTGATCATTTATCATTTGGAAACATTATTTCTCTTATTTGTAAGTTGTAATTGCACAGTATTTCCATATTTGCAACTTGTGATCTTGTTCTAGCCATGTGTGGCTAGAACTCTAGTTTCTCCAACTTCATGTTTTGACTTCTTGGTTGTGATTTCAATCATATGACTTTATGTTTGCTTTTAATATATATCTAGTGAATTTGATTTTGCTTTAATCAGATGTTTGATTCTACTTGTGATTCTTATTGTCCATTTGAATTAGGGTTAGGTCATTCATGTTATCTATTTTGCAAAATCCGTAATTGTTTTGTGAATTAGACTAAGTAACAAGCACTAAATTGATTTCCAATGAATGAATTTAGTGTAAATCTTATTCACACATTCTTACGCTCCCGACCATGTGAGGAGTATTGGGTGTCGTTGGGAACATTCACATAAAGCTTGATACAATCTTTTAATCTAATTCTAAGAGCTTGTTTAGATTATGTTAGTAAGGTTAGGGTTACTCAGAGAGTTTGTTTTGGTTAAATAATGTGGTGAATGGGAAGTGTTAGAGCTTGTTAACACTTTCAAGTACCAACTTAGATAGAATTGAGCAAGTATCATGTCATTTTGGAATTGCATTGCTAAGTTGTCATACATAGATTTGGAGTCCTTACAATTTTTGAATTTAATTCATTTATTTAGTCAATTACTTTTGTCTTTAATTAGTTGTTCTAATCATCGCATTCAAAACCCCCCCTCTTTACTGTTGGTGACCAAAATACCTTACGTAAAGATGTATAGACTCATTTGTCCCGTGTCTCTGTGGATCGACTCTACATGTGTTGTACTACCTCTTAGTGCAATATAGTAGTGTTTTTTTTAGTATATCGTACCCCTTTATTTGTTGAGTTTAACAGGTCTAATAGCTCCAAATGCATAACCGGTCTAATGGGTTTCGACTATCGTTTAAAAAAAAATAGTTTTGGACTTATAACTATAAAAAATAAAAAATTTATTTTTTACTCAAATTTTACTCCAACAAAGTTGGAGATGATGTTTTTTTGGAAAATCTCTAATAAAGCCATAATATTTTGGCTTGGTTTACGGTTTAATCCCAAATTAAATTTTGTTTACAAAAAAAGACAGATTACCGGCTAAAACTTTGAAATAACCCTTCGTGACCGGTTTCACAGATTTAGCTAGTGTCTCCTCTTCTTCGTTAATTGATCCAAATTTTGGGGCTTGTCGTTAACTGATCAAAATTTTAGGGTTTTTCATTATTTTTTACCAATAACCAAAATATTTGGATTTTTCTGGAGATTACCTTTTAAATAATCTATATTATATGATCTAAGTTAATATGTACCATTCATCGTCTTCTTTTTTGCGCTCTTTTTAGGCTCATTGGGTGTTTTCATCATTGTTGCCAAACCCAACAACAAAAAGCTCACTCACAAGCATCGTTAACTACATCGATTTTCCAAAATCATCCATTCACAACTCTGCAATCATCTTTCAATCTCCAAATGAAGAAAAGAGAAAATATTTATTGATCACGTGGATGTTCCTATTTATGTAACCATGACTCGAACCATGGTTCGAACCCATACACTAATGGCATTGGTCATAGTGTTGTTAACGGCAGAAGACGAATCTTACATGGTCTAACCACTGATACTTTGGCTCAAGTCTTACTTTACCCTCGTTTCCCTGCAAAAGGGAGTGAAAATCATGAAGAATGGACCATCGAGCTTAAAAAACTCAACATGGGTAAAAAAAAACTCAACTCGGTATTATTATTGAAAACCATGAAAAGTGTTAACTCTAGTTGTAAAAAAAAGTCAACGAGCTATCCATCTTAAACTATTTAACTATTAATTTGGTATATCTACGAGCTATCCATCAATAAGATTGTGTTCCGATCTTTATTAACAAGCTCATCATTTATCGATTTTTTTCTTGCCATAACTAAAGCATTATGGAAGCCCCAAATAGACGAAAATGTAATAATAACAACCGCATGCAAGTATTTCTTTGGCACATTATTAATATTCAAATGATATACCCAAGAAATTCATTCATGTACTATAGCATACGATAGGATATCAAACCCTATCAATGACCAACCTAATGCTAAATGGAAGAAATCAAGACACACTCATAATTAATGAGCATGTTCAATAAACTCTGGTTGCATATTATAAACCGGACACAAAAATGTGTTGACATCAATTGCAATTTTTCCACAACTGTTAGGGAATGGATTTTAAGGTGGTGTGGTATCCCAACTGGGCCATTTTTTGGAGTTGCGAATTTCATTGACTATGCTACAAAGTGAGACAATTGCCTGAGAAACAACAAGATCATTACTTCCATATTATACTGTCTACTTTGGTGTATATGGATGGGGAGAAATAATTGATGGGTTTTATAGGTTACAAAAATCTTATTTTGGCGGAAAAAAAAAAAAAATTAAACCCTAAGTCCAGATGCAACCTAAAAGATCTATATGATGGGTTTTGAGCAAATCATCCATCCTATGGTGCACATGCAAAACCCTAAAACTTTGGATCTAGGTTTATCTAATTGTACATGCAAATTATCCAAAGCTCATTAACCCTAGATCTAGCATATTATAATCGAAATCATATATGTAAATAGGGTTTAGATCTTACCTTGATTGTTATGTAGCAATAACAATCACAAACCTTCTTGATCTTGACTCTTGAAAGCTTAGTGTCACAAATGTCACACCTCTAATGACTCATAAACACCAAGAGCAAGAGGATGACTTGGAGAAGAGAAGGAAACACCCAAAAATGTCTAAAAACCCTAAGGAATCAGTTCACCACGTTTTTGGGGCTTAGGGGACCTTATTTATAGTTAGGCTATTAGGGTTTGCAACTAGGAAACCCTAATCAGACTGCTTAGGCCCTAAGCAACCCATGGACTTCCTTTAGAACACCCCTTGGACGAATTCCATATGGGCTTCCCATATAATTCGTTCAATCTATGTTCCAAGGTGATCCATAGCCCAATTTCAAATATCATATAATTATAATATCAATCCCCCAAGTTTAATTAATGTCTTTTAGCCACAAAATTAATTTCCTAATTAATTATTGACCAATATTAATTAAACAATATGATTTCTCCTTGAATATATTATTCATATAATATATTAATAAATCATAATTATTCTCTTTCTCCATAGCTCATCCTATCAAGTTGTTTTGGTGAAGGCAACCCAAAAGGACCATGCTCGTAATCGGGTCAAGTACATGTCGAAATAGTTATGGGCTTAGACACTAATCCAACAGTCTCCCACTTGGATAAGTCTAATAACTATTTTTCCTATGACTTCAGCTCATGATCAGCAATCGTAGCTTTCAAAAGTTGTTGTCAACTCAGATCATATCAAAAACGCGTCCTTAAGATAAGGGATCATATATTCCTCCATTCTAGATATCGTATAGACGTGAGACATGGATTGAAATCATTCTCTCAGTCTATGTATTGTTTCCCGATTTCCGATTTATGACGACTGACTAATTGAACAAATCAAATTAGTCCTGGCCCGGCCGAGCACTTGCGTTTGTCATTACTAAATCATTGAGGGGCCCACAGATATCGCTTTTATCCCACTTTGGGTAAAAGGAACGAATAAACTTTGACTCAATGTTCGCTTGCATTCACTCAGCGAATCACACACAACAATACGTTTTATAACATTAAGTTACTCGTGCGTTTACATATTATCAATGTGTAACTGACTCGCAAGATACAACTCACACATCTCGGTTTCAAGAATATAAAATATTATCGTTTCACCAATCACTTGTGATAAAATCCATGAAGTGATCCAAGTGAGCGTGGGTTTAATCCAATGCTCAAATCATATTCGTAAGCACTCATGAATGTTGCAGCAAACATTTGCTATGTCTAATACGCTTTAGGCAATCTACAAACCAATTCATGACAATCTTCTTTCATACCTACTCCCAAAGTATGAGCGACTGTGCAACGTACGAATAATCTTATTATTCAGGAAGTCAAAACATGCAAAGTGAAACACAAGAATAATCGAACCCAATATGGCCCTAAAATTTTGAGTATAAATAAAACTCCTTTTATTAATCACCATATTGATTACACATTATTCATTGTATAATGTTTCGGATAATCAACTTCTTACTTGAATTATAACAACAATTGTCCCATGCTCTTAGCATGCACACTATGTTTACCTATGGTCCTAACTTTGTGAAATAGTATAATTGAAAAACATTTTCAATCACACTCATTTCACAATTCCTAATCCATTAGTGTAAGAATACAAAATTCTCACCACTACTAGAATATGTTAGATTCTAACATTTTATGCAACAGTCCTTTCGTAATGTCACGACACAAAGGTCACCAAGACTCAGCCAATAAAATTACAAAATACTCTATTGGAGATTGTTACAAGACAATTCCGTAGTCATGAAGTCTCATATTCAAAGTAAATTCCTTTGAACATCCATCTTGCATAAAAGTTTCTAATCTAGACATTTATTCTCGATATCCAACTCCCAATATGGAAATATTTTCATATTTTCCATATGACAACTTATTCTAAATAAAATCTTATCTATTCATAATAATGTCAATATGGTCCATCCATGACAATACTTTCAACTGTCCACAAGCGACCGATCCTTGGCGAACCTTAGATTGTCATTGGCAGTTGTTTAATTATTTTAGTCAAAACCGGTTCTATTTCCTTTTTCCCTCTAAATGCCCTATGCATTTGGAAAATTTTAGAACGGTCGAATATTACAGTATATGCAATCGATCCTATACCCGAAGCGTATGGGATACAATGGCGCAATGAAAAACGTGATACTTTACCAGTTTCGTACTATAATATCGTCACAATATTTCTATTTGCCGTGTTCTCAAAAATTCGAACTATGAAGTGGGATGTCGTAATCATAATCGAAATTTTGAGAATGCAAATAATAAATATACCCTTGGCTAAATTTAATTAAAATTTCTCGATCTAAGCTTTTAGATTGGAAACGAAGTATAACATTCTCTCCCTTAATTATAGAAAAAAAACAACTTTTCAACCCTTGCAACTTTGCAAAGTAAAACTTTTGTTTTTCTATAATTAATATTGCCAACTTGCAATAATTAAATAATAATCATGCTCCCACTAACATGATGATTATATCCTTTCCAGCATAACATTTATGCTCCCACTAGCTTTGACACGTATTTAGAAACCAACTAGACTTCTAGAAAACAATACTTATTGACTTCTAAAGTTCATTGTTTCTAATACGATATGCTTTGATAAGCCTTTATCTAAGCTTCTCAACCTTATACGCATTCCCTTAGATAGCTCACATGTGTGTCTAAACTAATTTAGAAATTATATTACTAAGTCCCAAATGTTCAGACTAATTGTCAAATCTCACAATTCGAACTATGAAGAGGGATGTCGTAATCATAATCGAATTTGAGAATGCAATTTACATAATCGATATCTCCTTAAAATCTCTCTTAGTGAAAGCGTTTCCTCACAATCATTTTCATGAAAGAAAGAAACCTTATGTCACTTAGATTTTATGGTGTATGTGTTCCTATCCATGTGAATTTGCCATAACCATAATCGAAAGATAATGTTTGTGACAAATTCAAACTCTTATGGACAGAACTTGTTCATTCTTAATTTCTTGCCATCAAGGGTCCCACCATTGCTTCTAAGTTATCTAGCAGCTCATCTATTCCAGTCAATGTACTTTCATTGAATAAGGTGCTTCTCTTATGCATTCTATTGAGAACTCATAGAACTCATATGCATAGTTTACTAAATCGAAATGGCACAGAAACAAGATCATGTCGACACGATGGGTTACAAACCTCAAGTCATGTGCTAGTGTTTAATAATAGGTTTACTTTTGATTGGTTCTCGAAATTTTTCAAGATCATTTAGACTCCCACTGACCTGTTGACATATAAGATTTTCTTATCAAGAAACATTTCTTGATAAACAAATATTCAAGAGTTAGTGCAGATCCTTATCAAGACTAACACTACACACCAATTTCAAACATGCAAGAGTAAGAAAAACAATTTCCCTACTTCACATTTGATGAGTGTGTGTCACTAAATTTACAATCTTGGAGTACGATTCTAAGACTTGATTTTGGAACGAAGTATGACTCATCCTTTTGATTTAACCATTTCAACAATTTCCGATTCCTCTTCTTAGCCATACTGGTGCACTAAGATGTCCTTAGAGGATCAATTGTGATATGGTTCTTAATCATTAAGACGATCATAAAATCCGATACAAAAGCACTCCCCCTTTTTCTTAGATTGGAGAAACTTTTATCTTTTGGCCTAATTGATTCTTCTTATTCATTCTTCCATTCATTGAAAATTTTCAATGATTTAGAATTCCACTTAATCTTGTAAGCATAACCACATTTACTAGACTTTTAGGAAATTATGACGAATAGTCTTATTGTTATTTGTGGGGGACTTGACTAGTGCACAACATTGTGTTCTATTCCTTTAGTCCTTCACTTGACTCACATATTTGTGTGATCAAGAAATTAGTCTTAATCTCCTAAGTACCACGATTTCCATACATCACATGATTCAAATCATATGATTCAAAGTTTCTGTCCAATTGAAACTTGGGTGATGGGAATCTTTCCTTACTTAGAAAAGTTTGACACTAAGAATCACATCCATTTATAGAAATACACAAACATCAATTTTTCACAATGATTTCATTGCAAGGATATATATATATATATATATATATATATATATATATATATATATATAAGACAAATCAAAAATTTATTTTATTCATAAAAGCAGCGAAAAACATGTCCTTACAATGCAAAATCTACTGAAAAACTATGCAATCAAATATTCCTAACAACTCTATCATAAGGTCAAAATCCGATCTTTAAATCTATGCGATCGTGATCTATTTCTTCGTGATCAGACTCATTTTGCTCTTCCATCAAGTTTCCTCTCTTTTCTCTGATCTTGTAAAACATTCAAATGTAATCTTATCACATTATGTATTAAGAATCAATGAATAGGAACTTAATGGAGTTAGATAGTGGATCTTACCTAAAGTAGAGCCATATGTCTTGACTCTCCCATCTTTTAGATCTCTCAGGTTGACAGGGCAACTTCGTCTCTAATGCCCCTTCTCTTGGCAATAAAAGCAGACTGACTCCTTTGGAAGAGCACATGGAACTACCTCAGACTTTGCCTTTCTCTTATGGTCAAACTTTTCGACCATGGCATGCCTTTCGTTGCCATTGCCTATGCCTATGGAGGTTCGAAAGGCAGATCTGCCAATCAACTTTGCTTCTCCAGTGAGCCAAATCATCGTTGATTCAGTAACAATAAGCAAATAGGTGAGATTGATGAGGGTCACGTCGTGGTATATCATATAGTACTTTCTGACGAACTCACTATATGAGTCAGGAAGCGACTGAAGAACCTAGTCAACAACTAGCTCCTCACAGACAACGACTCCCAACATTCTTAACCTATCAATGTGTAACTTCATCTTTAAGACGTGTGCACACACTGACTTTCCTTCTTCATGTTTATTTGACAAAAGGGTTTGAGTGAGCTTGAAATTTTCAAGCCTTTGAACTTGTGGGTTAGGGACAACAATAGGAGGAGGTGGAGGAAGTGAAACATGATCTCTTGTTCCTCGATCGAATCGTGGAATATCATCTTCATGTGGAAAGCTTGTTCCACAGGATTTGGGAAAACCATAGTTGTCATACTTTGAAATCTACAAAACGGGAGAAAAATTCAAGTTAGTTGATCGATTGATTCATTAATAAAGCACCCAAATGAGATATTAAGGCTAGGACCCAACACAATGCTCTACAATTTGGAAGATGGATGTCGTAATCCAAATTGCAGAACATTTGAAGGTAAGTGAATGACGATTCACTAATTTTCCACCATGAAAAACGAAAAAGAGATTAAGTTTTAAATGTATTGAAAAACTCCTAGATCCTTTGAGATTCATTGAACTTTTCAATGGCGTGTTTAAATCTCGATATGCCCCTCGATTTGTGACTGGGATGCCGAGGATCACAAAACAGGGTGTGAATAACCATGCAAACTTACATGGTGCCCCCAATGTTATAGTCACATATTCGATGTGCAGGTTAACCACACACGCTCCACCAAACTATGACAAACATTGAGTCACCATTTACTACCTTTGCTTAGAACCATTTAGTGTGTCGGTTAACCACACACGATCCACTAACGTCTTCGCAAGGGTACAAAGTGTAATTTCATGGAATTGCATCGAATTCACTTTTGCCTAAAGTAACTAGGATTGGGAATTTTGTCAAAAAACATTTAGTTACTTTATAATTCATTATACTTTTAATGGAACGGGTTTGCCCTATCCTACCCGTTCGGCTAATGATCCTCCACCAATCAAGGAAGCGGTGGGTGAGAGTAGACACCCATTAAACGGCCATTTTATAGGCCATAACCTTATACCCCCCCTTATAGATCGGCTTCGTGAATGAGATCTACTAACGGTAAGACTAGCAATTTAAGTTATACATATATAATATCAGACTTTTAATGTTATATATAGTATAAGAGTGTATTTTACACTTTTAAAATACCAGGTGGTCTAATTTAATAAATTATACTTTTAATTTAATTAAATGTAAACCAAAACTTTATGGATTTATTAACTCTCTTTTAATTATACACTTAATTAATTTAATAAAACCATAAGGGTGTAATTTGAACTTTTCAAAATTAGGGTTTTAGAATTTAACATTTTAAAATTAAACCTTTTAATCAAAATTTAAATTCCAAAACCTGAGGGCAAGTTTTGAAACATTTCAAATCATTAGGATTTAGAATTTAAATATTTCAAAATTAAACTTTATAATAAAAAATTTAAATTCCAAAACTTGAGGGCAAATTTTGAAACTTTTTAAAACTATCTAGATCAAATTACAAATAATTAAATTTAATCAAATAATTTGAATTATCTAAATTTGACCTAATTTATTTTTTTCACAAGATAATTCAAATCAAAATTACAAATAATCAATCTTTATCTAATAAAACAAATAATTATCTTAATTTTGACAATTATCCATTAATTTGATTAGGATATCAATTACCATAAAAAATCTGATTTTTATTTGAATAAAGTAGTTTATGGTAATTATCCAAAGCAAATTAAGGCAAAATTTTTGAAAGCATGCTGTCAGACTGGGTTCACGAGGTGAACAGACTTTGTTCAGGACATGAGTCTGGTTTAATTCAAAAATTTGTTGTTAGACTGAATTCACGAGGTGAACACACTGTGTTCATGACGTGAATCAGGTCAGATTCAAAATTCGCATATTTTCAGCTTTAAAAGCATGATTTTGCATCAAATATAATAGAAGAACACCCTAGGCTCTGATACCATTGATGGGTTTTGAGCAAATCATCAATCATATGGTGCACATGCAAAACCCTAAAACTTTGGATCTAGGTTTATCTAATTGTAGATGCAAATTATCCAAAGCTCATTAACCTTAGATCTAGCATATTATAATCGTAATCATATATGTAAATATGGTTTAGATCTTACATTGATTGTTATGTAGTAATAACAATCACAAACTTCTTGATCTTGACTCTTGAAAGCTTAGTGTCACAAATGTCACACCCCTAATGGCTCACAAACACCAAGAGCAAGAGGATGACTTGGAGAAGAGAAGGAAGCACCCAAAAACGTCTAGAAACCTTAAGGAATCAGTTCACCATGTTTTTGGGGCTTAGGGGTCCTTATTTATAGTTAGGCTATTAGGTTTTGCAACTAAGAAACCCTAATTAGACTGCTTAAGCCCTAAGCAGCCCATGGACTTCCTTTAGAACACCCCTTGGACGAATTCCTTATGGGCTTCCCATATAATTCGTCCAACCTATGTTCCAAGGTGATACATAGGCCAATTTCAACTATCATATAATTACAATATCAATCCCCCAAGTTTAATTAATGTCTTTTAGCCACAAAATTATTTTCCTAATTAATTCTCGACTAATATTAATTAAAAAATATGATTTCTCCTTTAAAATATTATTCATATAATATATTAATAAATCAAAATTATTCTCTTTCTCCATAAATCATCCTATCAAGTTGATTTGGTGAAGGCAACCCAAAAGGACCATGCTCGTAATCGGGTCAAGTACATACCGAAATAGTTATGGGCTTTGACACTAATCCAACACTATATTAACACTATGATTTGCAACAAACAATTGAATATTAAGAACCCTAGAAATAAGAAGTATGTAGCTATTTTCGAAATTAATAAATGTTCATAGAAATTACATATCTTTTGTTTTTTGTAGTAAACAAACAATGATTCCTTATTGGTCTAGCTTTAGAAAGCAAGCACCAAAAATCTCGTGGCTTTAATGGTTCACACCCAAACCCTATCAATTAGAAGCTTAAGAGGAGAGAGGAGGAAAAAGGAGAATTTCGAAAATAACTCTTGGGAAGAAGTGAATTTCAAATTTCCACTTAGGGGTTTATTGTAACATCCCAATTTTCAAGACCAAAAATTTTGCTTTTAATTATGTTACTTATCTAACCGTTTACTGAAAAACATCATCAATATTATATAAAACCATAAAACCATAATCACATGTCTCAAAATCATAACATCAATAGTAATAATATCATACTACAATCCCATGGATCTCAAAATGCGGAAATCATGTGTGTGCGATGCGCTGCTACCGTGCCAGCTCCTTCCCCTTCGACGAAGAGGTACCAGAAACCAAAACTGTAAATCGTAAGCACAAAGCTTAGCGACTTCCCCCATCATACCACATACCATACAACAGACATACTGTCGGGCAATTTTGGGGTGCCCGGCCTACCCTGTCAGGCGATTCTGAGGTGCCCGACCTACCCATGTCAAGCAATTTTGGGGGTGCTTGATCTACCCTACCAGGCCTTTCTAGGGTGCCCAACCTACCCTTCGGTCCTTACGACCATACTCGAGGACTATTCCCCCTACTACCTCCTATCACATAACATCATATCATAGTAACATATAAACACATCAGGTAGTAGCAAACCTAGATGGTTATCACAAAGACAATCATCTACCAAACAACTCTACTAGTGGGTCGGCCTTGGTGCCTTAAACCCACTTTTACTCGAAGGTAACTCACCTCAATGTCGTGCAGTAGCTGAACTGTCCTCGATGTCGGGATTAACTCCTCTCAACTCCTACGCATAACAACCTTCCTTAATTTACCATTACATACTGTTAACCCTTACAAAGGTTACTTAGTTCAAAGCCAAAGTCAAGGTCAACACCTTGGTCAACGTCAACTCTGGGTCAAAGTCAACGCCTGGTTGACCTGACTCGCCGAGTTGACCCAAAACTCGCCAAGTCCCCAAATCCTCAAAACACTAAGACCTCGATCCTACTCGCCGAGTCTTGCATGCACTCGTCGAGTTCTACTTCATACAAGGCCGGGACCCTCAACAACTGACTCGAAGAGTTCATCCTTGAACTCGTCGAGTCCTTCTACATGCAAGAAGACACATTTAGCCTTGTACTCGTCGAGTTCCTTATGAACTCGTCGAGTACGCCTTCATGCAGTTGGGACTTGCCTTGAACTCGCCGAGTTCCAAGATTCCCAAGTCCAGATTTGCATCTATCTTGTTGAGTCCTCTTCTAGACTCAACCAATTCGATCAAAGCAGAAAAGGCTTGGGGAACCATACCCCGACTCGTCGAGTCCCATGAACGACTCGCCGAGTCCACCAAATTCCATGTCCATACAGATGATTTTAGTCGGGTTTAACACATCCAAAACATAGATCTAGCCTCTTAGGGTCCATAATACACGTAAAGTTACAAACTTGATGTTCATGCATGGGGTATTTGGCTCAAATGGCCCTAAAATGGAGTCTACATGATGCATGAAGCTCTTATGGCAATAAACTTGGCACCTAAAACATCCAGATCCAGCGTCCAACTCTTGGGGCAAGCCCAACCTCATAAAGACAAACCAAATGGACCAAAATGTGCCATATACCACCCCAAACAAGATCTATCCAAATAAATGCCAATATGAGAGCTTTTTACCTTCAATAGGTGAAAAAGGTGAGTAACTTATGGATCTACAAGCCCTATTCCAAGTGATGATCCTTCAACAACCTTTAATCTCTTCAAAATGCATAAAAACACTCCAATATTCCTCACAAGACCTTAAGAACTCTAAAATAGTGGGTAAGGGTCAAAGTTAGGGTTTAAGAGGTATGAAGGCTGATAAGAGGCAAGGTTCAAAGAATAAAAGAAGCTTAAATAGGGTCAAGACCATAAAATTAGGGTTTCTTAGCTAAAGGGAGTACGCCCCGTGTACCCCTCAATACGCCCGACGTACTCAAAAGGAAGCCACGATTCATTCACCCACTACGCCCCGCGTACTCGATGAACATCTACAACACTTAATTTTCATTTGCCCATAACTCCCTCGTTCTAAGTCCATTTTCGCAATCCTTATATCCACAAAAAGGCAACGAGAAGCCCTACACTTCTACCAACTCACCCCGCCTTAAGACTTCCCGGAAAAAAAAAACCAAAATTCATAAAGGCTCGAACTGCCAAATTACGATTATACCCTTGGGTTCCGAAACACAACCGAACTCTCAGATCACCTAATCTATAATGCCCATATCCAAAAATGGTTAATTCTCTTCCTCCCCAAGGCCCTAAGCCTTATGGTAAAAGATAATCGGGCCACAACCCTGAATAATGAAACGATTCGGAACCGGGTGTTACAACTTTCCTCCACTTAAATTAGATTTCGTCTTCGAAATTGCTCCTTACTAACACCCAGCCACACCAGACAACCCAACACCCCATCCACAAATCTGATACGAACTAAAGGAGCAAATCATACATACAACAACATGCCAAATCTGCGTCCGAACCGGGCCTTAGCAGGGCCCTCACTTCTTTGCGATGAACAAATCTTCACATTTTTGAAATTAACCCTTGAGGAATAATCATTACCACCTTGACCAAAATCTAAAATTCTGAAACCCGGTCTGACTCCCTGACAGACAGTCCGCTACGAATCACTGACCATTCATTGTTGTAGAACCCTCTTACTTGACATAAGGCCTAGATAATCCTTCGAGTAAAAGACACATCCCTGCAACGGTTAAACTCATACGAGAGTTGTGCAATAAGGTCCAATCAATTGCTCTGAGATTATTTAATCCAAGCTGCAAGTGACTTAACATACCGGATAGCAAACGACTCCACCCTCGAGTCCCAAATCACTACTACCGCCTCGGCTCATATTGATGCCCTCTAGCTGCTTTCCAAAAGCAGCCGATGCCTCCTTGGTCCCAACTTACCTACCGAATAACCGATTCACCGGATTTCCACCCGGTTGTTGAGATAATTAGTTTCACACAATCGCACCATCAAACTAACGAGTTTTTTAAAAATAAATCATGTTATTTAATAGTAATATAAAAAATGATTTAGCTGGGTTAAAAATACCTTCCAAAAACCAGTCTTCGAAAATTATTGAGATCTCTTTAAAAACATCGATTTGAATCAATGAAAACCGGTCCGATTTTATTAACCGGTAAGGTAAAAAAAACGGTACCATTGTGTACAATGGTTTGCTGTGCTCAATTCTTTGGGCCAAAGACGATACAAATGCAACCCAAATTTAATATTATTACCAATTAATTATTTTGTCACTTTTTAAATATTAGGTCATATGGTTTATTGAACTAATTTTAATAACTAGAAATTATAGCAAATGTAGCTTATATTACTGAAAATATAATCTAAGTATTACTGATCTACATAGTTTATGACTTTATATGTAAATTTTGTAGATTTTAACTTATTATAATTGTGAAAAGCTGTTGTTTTATACCTTGAAAATTCGTTGGATGACCCCATATGAAATTGCCGTATTAGCAAGTTTTTGATTTTTTAACCTCTGAGACATGTTGATAGCATCCTTGAGTCCTTGACTTTACAGTTTGACACTTTGGTTGTTTTGACCACATCTTATTGAGGGATATTTTATAATTACTTTTTTCTGGAATCTTTTACCAACGTTCTATAAATGATATTTTCATATAGTGTTTGAATATTACGAGCTTAAATGACAAATCATTGAATAGACAAACTTAGCAAGCGCCTTTAGTCATAGAATGCTATCATGGTCAAAATTGCATACCCTCATCCGTTTTATTCATTTTCAATTTGTGTAGATCATTTTTAGATCTAAGGGTGTATTTTATATTTTATCTTTCATTTTTCCAGCGTCATGTTAATTTTTATTCACTCACCTTGCACTCTTCAAAAACCAAAAAATAGTCATATTTTACTATCTTTCATTTTTATCTTTTTAAAAATAAAATTAATTTAATTTTAAAGGCTATAATTAAAAAATCAAATAGATTTAATTAATAAATAATTAATAAACTTAAAAAACTAATAAAAATAGAAAGATTTCATTACTTAAAATAAAAAATACATAATAAAACCTAGATAACATATCTAAAAATTACATAAAAACTATTTAAAAAAATATGAAATAATCTAGTGGGAAATATCTTTTTCATGATTTTCTTCCTCATCTTCAAAATTAGTTTGAGGGTTTGTCCCAAAAAATTGTTAATTTTTTGCATCAAGAGTTGCATAACTCCCATTTCTTTTCTTTTCACGTCTCTTTTTTTTTTTGGCAAATTTTCCTTTGTCAAGTTGCGAAACATTCAACGAAATTTATATTGTATCGATCAAATGTCCCGGTGCTTTCTACATTTTTTTTTTGTCGCTATTGAAATTCGATGAGTTGGAATAAACCCCCTTCCCCTTCCTTTTTATTTTGTCCATATCGGTCAGATAATTTCTTCTAGCTCGAGCTCATCGTCATCATTTAAATTTAGTTCGACACGAACATCGTCATTAATTTTTTCTAGTTTGAGCTCGTCGTGATCCTTATAAAATTATTCTTTTTGACGAATATTTGATCATTAGTTTATTCATTTTCTTTATTTTCTTTAGTTTGAAATTTGGATAGCATGAAAAACCCATTGAAATTCGAATAAAAAGTTTCAAAGGCCACCTAAATACAAAAACTTTAATAATAATAAAAAAAACTATTTACAACTTTACAAGTTACAACCGATGGATAACATCTGATAAAGAAACCAAACCAAGCAGATGTTATTGCTATCCATTCGATAAGACGATATATATGAGTATGACTCATTAACGGCGTGTCAGTTTCCTGAGTGTATACGTGCCACGTGTATTATTACGGCTATATATGGTATCTTCCGACCCTTTATAATTTAGAGAAACTAAGAAACCGAGATAAGAAGCATGGCAATGGCGGAGGAGAGCATGGTGCAGTTGCAGAAACAGGAGACAATAATGAAAGTATTGGTGGCCATAGACGAGAGTGAAGGAAGTTTATATGCTCTCCAATGGGCTCTTCAAAACCTCTTTCTCCACAATACCCCAGCTCCGGCGGAGGAGGGAGAGGAGCCAGCGATGATGACGGTGGTTCATGTGCAACCTCCTTTCCAGCAGCCATTCACCGCCACCCCTATTGGTCCCAGTACGTGGAACGTTCTCCGGTTTAATTAATACGAAATTAAGGTTTATGAGTTGAGGTGAGAATGAAATGAGTTATTTAAATTTGCCACGTGATATATAGTGGTATTTGCGACGCCGGCAGTAATGGATTCGGTGAAAAAGGCACAAGAAGCAGCAGCAGCTGAAGTTCGTTCTCGTGCCACACAGCTATGCGAACAGCACAAGGTTAGGTTGGTGGAGGGAGGTTTTTATTTAGTTTTAGAATTGGTACATTTAATTTTTTTGGGATTAATTAAAAAGTCTTGTGGAATCGTGCATGGTGTAGACTAAAGCAAAGACGGTGTTGCTCAGAGGGAATCCAAAAGAAATGATAGTTGAAGCTGCGGAGGAGATGAATGTTGATCTTCTAGTTGTTGGGAGTAGAGGCCATGGCCAAATCAAAAGGTAATCAAGGTGTCTGTCTGTCTGTCAATTCGCACAGGAAAACTGTGTTATTAACTGTTGACCACGTCGAACCCATCGATTGGGTTTTTATTTTTAATTTTGCAGGGCGTTTTTGGGGAGTGTTAGCGATTATTGTGCGCATCACGCGAAATGTCCGGTTCTTATAGTACGGCCGCCTAAGCCAGCCAAGAAGTAACGCTTTACGCTTGGCTTGGAGTTGGCGAATGGCGATGTAATTCAGTTGTTTAATAAAAAGGGTAAATAGTTGGCATGAAATAAAAACAACGAATTGAATATTATTGTGTGTTTCAAGTTACTATCTCTGAATGTAGTGTGATGCAAAGTCATCAAATTAACCTTCTGGATTGGACTCTATTTAGACTTGTTTCAATGCGATCCCTTAAGTTTACACTCATCCATGAAATAGTAGTGATAAGGGTAATCTGGATTGATTGTATGCAACCATTAATGATATAAGAAGGTTCAATATAGCATTGCTTGTAGCCAATGTACAAAAATGAACTCAACCCATAGCTCTGTCTACAGCTCTAATTAAGCCTATATGAACGAGGTCCAAGATATTGAATACGCTCAAGATGTAGCATAGAACCATGGAAGAATATAGACCTGAAGATCCTGTAAACTGAAAAGGCAATTGAAACAAAGAACATTAGTCAGTCGACAACAATGAAAAAATCATAGCTATATTCTTGTTTTCAATGAAAAAACTGAGTCTGTATGGTTATGCAGATGGTTTTTCAACACCATATTTTTAATATATAAGCATTGTTTCAATTAATTTCACGAGAATTTAATTTTTAAAACCTAAAAGCCATATTTTTAAATGGACGAACGTTATAGAAGCATAAGAACTTCATCTTTTGATTAGTGTAAGCTATGTTCATTGCATTTTTTTAGTTTAATTTTGATTGTATTGGGGTTTTTGCCATCATCAGGTGTAACCAAGTTATTTGATTTAAACATAAGGGTTTTCTTTGAAACTTTAGTTTGATCTATTATGTGAAACGATTATGTACAGTTACTTTTCAATGTTTTATTTATATAAATCTTTGTGTTTAATTTCATATTCAACTCGACACACATTACATTATTAATAAACTTAATCAATTTGTTAGTTTTCTAATAAAGTTCATTAAGACTTAGAATCCCGCCATAATTCTAAGTTTTAACATGAAACAAATAATAGCATTGTCTTTGTCTATGATTCCATTCTAGATTTATACAACATTCTGAATGTCGTTAGCTGCAGTTGACGTTTCCATCAACATTAATGGGGGTATGTACATTAAATTTAGAACTGTTAGAATTTAGAATTTAGAGTAGCATATTAGATTTAATCACAAACAATGTTTGGTTAAATTATACAAATGGAAGAATTATTCGAGTTAACCCACAACTAATATTGATACAATTATTTCTTGAAATGAATCATTGAACCATATTTGTTAACGATCATAAGTTGAACCATAGTTAAAAATGGAACTTTAATTTCTAAATTTTTATTTATTTCATTTCATGTTACTAACGAGGTTTTTCAGCCCGTATGTTACAGCGGGAGTTTAAACAATAATTTTTGTTGAAAGTATATTCTTATAAACGGAGAAAACCCATTAATGGTAATTTATCATACAAATTATTATATATATATATATATATATATATATATATATAATAATTTATCATATAAATTATTATATATATATATATATAATAATTTGTATGATAAATTACCATTCATAACTTTAATATATATATATATATATATATATATATATATATATATATATATATATATATTAAAGTTATGAATGGTAATTTATCATACAAATTATTATATATATATTAAAGTTATGAAGAAAAGGAATAGTAATCGTCCCTTCCCTTGTCTGTCAAATTGGGTCCCTGAAGTTTTGCTGTATTTGTCACATTTTGCTGTATTTGTGGATCAGGGTACCGCCTAACTTTGCTTGGTCTGATTTACCCACCACCTCAAATCTTCCCAATCCTTCCATACGACAGATACTCTTCCTTGGTTAATCCCTGCTACCTACCCTTCCTTCTTTCACCGCTTTAGATACATTTGCTTCTTCATTCTTTTTAGTGGGCAATCTCCACCGCTTAATCCCTCCACCTATTACTCAAAACCTTCAATCACTTTCAATGTTTACTTCTTCTATTGCCCGACCGCCTCTCATCTTATCAACGTTACCTCATCGCCTTCCACCGCCTCACCACCTCAGAGAAGTCGTCTTCGGATCCGATTCAGATGGTCGCCGATTTCATACGCTCCACCACCAATGTTCGTTTCAGGTTTCGGGTCCCTTCAGACCTAAAGTTGGTACATCTCCGCATTGCTTTCTTCTTCTTCTTCATGATGGGTTCAAATTTTCACAAAAATCTGTTTATGGCTCGGTTTTCTATACGTTCAGTTTTCGTAGTTGTGAGATACAAGTTTATATAGTTGTGAGATACAGGTTTATATGAAGGATTATTGAAGATGTCCATGATTAATGATGATGAATCATAGTTAGGGGTCATATTTTGTTGTTCTTCCCTACATTTTTGTTGAATATTGTAATTTTTCTCTCAAATTTGACTAATAATTTTGTTTTACAAGGTTTTGCTCAAGGTTTTCGTAAAGAAGATGAATCCCACCACTTGATTGGTATCTCATACCTACTCT
The DNA here is from genome assembly GCF_002870075.4 of Lactuca sativa. Classification (NCBI taxonomy): domain Eukaryota; kingdom Viridiplantae; phylum Streptophyta; class Magnoliopsida; order Asterales; family Asteraceae; genus Lactuca; species Lactuca sativa. Next base: position 197,016,886 of record NC_056624.2, read on the forward strand.
TATTCATGCGTTTTTCTTTATTCCAATGGATTTGGCCATTCTATTACTTTGAAGAGTGAGTTAGTATATTTTAGTGAACATTAAGAGCATTGGGTGTGGGCAACAAGTGCAACACCACCTCACATGCCACATAAGCAAGTGGTGTTATAACACCAAGTGGGGAAATGGGCAACAAGAAGCAACAAGATGCAACACCAAAGAAAAAAAAAGAAAAAAGAAAAAAAAACAAAAAGTTGGTGTTCCTCCCGTTTCAATTCGTCACAACGCCAACGAGATTTGCCATGACAAGATGCAACAAGTTGGGGGGGGGGGGGGGGCGGTGTTCCCCGTGTCATAACGCCGTTGAGGGGTGCCACCTCACCCCTCGTTGCTTCTCGTTGGACCCATACCGCATAGTCTAACTTTTCTATTATTCTAATTTTCATTTATTTGCTATAGGAATCATCTTCCAAACTGTTATGAAATATGCTGTCTATACTTTGGAAATAAGGTAAACTATAAATTTATTATTTCTTTTCTGTGGGTATATAAACATCTGATGCTCACCGATTAGAATTTTCCTTTAATTGATTGGGTATACAAGCAGAATAGTTGGTGATGAAGACATATCTTCTCAATTTTTACTTTTTTCGTTCTCTTATTCATCTTTCTGAAATATGGTGTGGATTTTTTCATTTTTATCACAATAAAAAAAAATTCTTATTTCTCTGTTTGTGCTTTTGTAGATGAGAAATGCGAGCCACTAAGTGTTGTTCTGCAGACAGGTACTCATCCAAATATCACAACCATCAAGAACATTGACCATTTCTGTATACATGTAATTATTCACTTTTTTGAATAGGTTGTTTCCATGACTTGAACATGTGACCTCATATGTGTATGCAAACGTATACAAACACATAACCTGATAAATATGCTATTTTTAATCTCTGTCGACCACCTACCTAATTTTATACAGTTAGGAGGTGTCTGTTTCACATAATGTTTTAGAAGAAACTGGAATCTGTCAAAAAGAATTGTGAATTGAAGTAACTGGTGTAACACCGTAAATTTCAAAACAATTTTTCATTTAAAAATAATCTTTTAATTCTTTAAAACACTTTTCTTAAAATCTCATTCATAATCGAATTACAAAAACATAACTCCATTTTCACTTGCATAATAAACCAGGATCCTCAAAACATGACTCTTTCTCTGGTGTGTACAATCGAGCCGGTGTCGTCCCGTGATCCTGAGAGAAACCTGAAACACATAACACAAAACACTGTAAGCACGAAGCTTAGTGACTTCCCCAAAATACCACACATACACATAATAGCCACTCGAGGCTATAACTCTGTGGGTCCGTGGACCCTACTCTATGAACCTTCCGGTCCTAACTCTGTGAACCCTTCGGTTCTAACTCTGGGAACCTTCCGGTTCTAACTCTGTAAACATGCACAACATAAATCACATAGAAATAATGCAGTACAACACACAACATACATAGCATACAAATACTTTGTCACATAACTCTGGTTACCTACTCAAGGTAAAGTATAGTGAGAAGACTCACCTCGCGTATCTCGATAACTCGCAAATCCTTGAAATCGCTCGTGTTCGATCCCCTGAGCTATAATCCTCCTATAATATAATATATCTCTAATTAACACTTTCACAGCTAAGGTTGACTAACCCTGTCAAGTCAACACTGGTCAACTCTGGTCAACGGTCAATGGTCAACTTTGACCGGACTCGGCGAGTCTATACGTGTTCACCAACTCTCTAGGATTCTCTTTTAACTCGTCGAGTACTCCCCTGACTCGACGAGTTCCACCTGGCATGAATCGCGGGGCCACCACGACTCAACTCGGCGAGTTCCAGCTCGACTCAGTCCACCTGTCAACCCTCTCTAACTCTCCCTGACTCACTGAGTCAACCCATAACTCGGCAGGACCACTCGCTGAGTGGTTAAGGACAATCTTCATGCTACTCGCCGAGTCTGTTCTTCGGACTCGGCGAGTCCATGCCATGCATCAACTCAATCTCGCTTCTGAGGTCAGATCCGCTCCAACAACTCATAGATCTGGCCCTCCTAAGCTCATTCATCACGTAAAGTCACAGTCTTGGCTACCATGCAACACCTATAAGGCTCTTTTGAAGAAATGACCTCTAAGATGGCAACCTTAGTCTCCAACCCAAAAGGAAGGACATAAAGCATGACATTTGGGACTCTCTAGACCTGCTAAGGTCCAGATCTAGGTACCATATCCCCATGGGACCTCTCACACTTCAATTACAAAGCAAACAAGGCATGAAGAAACCCTAGATCTGACCATATCAACGAAAACACGGAAATAAGCTCTGAATGATACCTCAAGAAGCTTCCCTTGACGAAATGGAAGTAGATCCAAGCTCCCCAACTCTTCTATCTTGACTTTCCCCTTCCTTTCTTGCAATTACACACAAATTTGGTGAATAATGGCCTCTTATCTCACTCACAAGAACTCTCAGCTGCTTTGGTGCTCTCAAGGTCAAGGTAGCCGCAATGAAGGGCCATTCCTTGGACTCGCCGAGTCCAGGCACGAACCCGCGTCTAGAATCCGCGATCCTACTCGGCGAGTCTGAGCTCCAACTCGCCGAGTCCCCCCCACAAAACACCAAAAATATATGAATAAAAGATACCTGAAAATCCAGGCTGTTACAACTGGATATGTCTAGCATTTGCTTTGTAGGAAATGTAACGGAATTCATTTCCATTACTTTGTATATTTCCAGGAAATGTAACGGGATATGTCTAGCATTTGCTTCGCAGGAAATGTAACGAAATTCTTTATAAATTAGAGGATTTGGAATGTAAATAATGAAAAATGACATAATTGCCCTTCGTTGATTTTTTGTAAATCATATTTGTTTTATGGTAAATTATATCGACATAGAGATTCATTTCCATTACTTTGTATATTTCCAGGAAATGTAACTGGATATGTCTAGCATTTGCTTCGCAGGAAATGTAACGAAATTCTTTATAAATTAGAGGATTTGGAATGTAAATAATGGAAAATGACATAATTGCCCTTCGTTGATTTTTTGTAAATCATATTTGTTTTATGGTGAATTATATCGACAGAGAGAAGTGTTTATTAAAAAAGATTACCTTAACATGATTAATTCTTGCCTTTTCTGCTTCGCGAACTCTTATGGAAACCGGAAGAAATTCGACTATAGTTGCCAACAGTCGTTTTGTTTTACGAACATGGGGCTTGAGAAAGGTAATTGATGGTAAAGTTTTTGTGATTTTTTATATTTATTCCCGGTTTTTGAAGTTTTTGTGTAAATAATAATTTTTTTTAATACTTTTCCTGCATTTTTAAAGTTTTTCGGTAAATAAATAATATTTCATTTTACTTGTTTATGATAAAATTGAAATCAGGGAATTTATATAAAACAATAAAAAAATTAAACTTTTAATTAGAATGCTATAATAGGAAGAATTGGATCAGTAAATTCTTTGACATTTGCAAAATTAGGGATTTTTTTTTCCAGGAGTTGAATAACAAAAATAACCATTTTACCCTTTGTTTGAAATTACAGTGAAAAACAAATGACAATAGCTAAAAATAGCCCGTAATTGAACATTTATGGATAGATCATGTTATTGAGAAAGTGTTGTTGAACTAGATGAACCGCGTGAGTAAACAATTAATGACCATTTTACCTTTTTGTCTGGAATTAAACTTAAATACAAATGACAATAAAATTAACCCTTAATTCATGTTTTTTTCATCATCTAAATGTATGCTTTATTTCACATTTTTTTGCAGATAAAATTACGGTAAAAGTCAACTAATTATATTATTAAACTGATTGCTTTTTCGCTTTCCCGCTTAAGGAGACATGGTCAAGACCTCCAAGAAATCTTCACTAACTACGGATATGAACTTTTTGTGAGCCAGTTGAAGATATGTAGGGTTACGTGGTGCAAAATACAAAATGAATGTAACAACTTTTTAAATTTTATGTTATAAATTGTTGGTAGGAACAATTAAGAGACAAAAAATTTAAGGCAAAAGAAGAAGACGAAGATTCAGCTCAAGAAATGGCCAGCGTTATACAAAGAATAACCGAGTTACATGATAAGGTATTAATATATATGAAAAAATTGAAAAAAAAATAAATGAAAACTTTTGCAGCTATTCGTCGTCTTCCAAATGCTTAAAGGTAGATTTGTATGACTGTTATTGTTGTTTTGGGTTATCGAAATTGCTTTTATCGGTAAGAATTAGAATTTTATTTAATTATATCTTCATTTTAATGAAAATTGGTCAAATTCAAAGAATTATACAGCTTTTATTGTATTAATATAAGTTATTGTAAGTTTTATTGTTTTAGATTTGGCAATTTATGAATGGAGTGTCGTGACATGGCTTCCTTCATTTCAATTCAACTTTTGACTATTTTGCCCTGTTGTGCTTTGGTGGAGTTTCACATCTTTGTTGTTGCCACATATATTTTGTAAGTATACCATGGGTTAGATGATGTTGGTAGGTGATAAGGAATCAAATAACATTTACAAAGAACAAACAACGGAAAAAATTGTCGCATCCGACCCCCGCAACACGGGGCTCTCCACCTAGTTACAATAAATCCCAACTATTATTGTGAACAGTGGCCGGTTTTGAGCCAAGCCAAACCACTTTTGGCTGGCTGGTTTGGAGCCGGTAGGTCAATTTTGGCTCTAGCTAAAATGTGAGTCATCGGCTTGCAAGATACACGTCCTTCCTCTATTCTTCCTTATCCGGTCACCGCTTCCTGCATCGAATTACGTTACCCCGCTTCATATCGAAGCTTATACAGGGATGGGATTCAGTTGATTCCTGATTACTCTCTCGGAGGTGTCTGCCTCTACCTCCATTGAAGCAAGCAAGCAGACATTCCAGTTTATGCCGATGTTGACGGTGCCCTAATCATATCAGTTACCGACGATATTTCATCACCAACTCCAGTGCTTCTCCAACCTTTTGATAATCTCGATCAAAACCCAGTATGCCATATTCATTCTTTCCATTTGATTAGACTTTCTTCGTTGAGATCGTCGGCCCTCATGCCGCCGACTGCCCAACGCCACCACTGATGGTCTTCACACTTTCTACAGAAAGTTATGTTTTTTAAGCTTATCAGAATTGAACTCGGTTTGGATTCCTCTTTATCTTCGACTCATATTTTCCAATGTTTTGAGGCAGTGTCTGGTCGACGGTTTTTCGATTTGTATACATCTAAGTAGAAGGTGAAGCCTGTTTACCCAGAATGTTATATGTAAATATTATTTTCCTCCACTTTTCTACCCCTCTCTCCAAGTGTTCGGTTAAATGCCTAGGAGATTCTTTTATGGTTCATTTGACATTTATGTGTCTTATAATAGTGACTTTTTCATCTCTCTAATTATCAATATGCAAATAAGTTAAAGATTAAACACATTTACAGATGTTAATTTCACTATTGTGCAGTAAATTTGGCGAGTTTAAAAGTAGATGGCGTATGTTCTGCTCCATGTGACACTCCTGTATTGAAACTGCTATGATGCCTGAAGATTACAGACAAAATAAGGTATTATGACTTTCTTAAATTTTGAATCTTGATGAGATTGAAACAGTAGAAGTGAATGGAGAAATGTGAAAACTACAGAAGATGAATAACACACACGGGATCAGAAACATGGGTGAATTACGTTAATACCCTTTTGCGAATTTAAGTAATTAATATCTGCAGATGAGTTGATAAATTAATATGTCTATTCGACAAGATCCAAATTCAAAATATATCATTGATGTTCTAAAGGTGTATGATCATTTATGGTTTTTTTTTAACTTATCATAGATGTTTATTGTTTTTTAAAAATCAAATATCTGCTATTGATTAATCTGTCATTTGTATTTGTTGAATCAATATATTGTAGTTGATTTGTGGACATATATTCTACTTCATGTGTGCTTGCAAATCTGGATCAGTAACAATCATAGATGGACTGAAGGTAACTCTTTGTTAAAAATTACTAAAGAACTGTGTGAAATTTCCAACCCAGTGAAGTTAATTTCGTGCATCCCAGATTGGTAAGAAACTAAGAACATTATCAATCAAATAACTAAACACCTTTATCTTAATCTTTTTATGGTTGGATGTTTTTTTTTTTAATATAATTCAAGGTGGTTCCGGGTATGATATGCAAGATGTAAGTTTTCTATTTATCAGTTAACATTCTATGTTTTTTTACAAGAAGGTATGAAGTAAAGGTTCTCTACTCCTCTTTTTTTTTTTTTTTTTTTTTTTTTTTTTTTTTTTTTTTTTTAAAGATTATATTAAGATTTATTCTAACATAACAATATTGTCCCTACCCGGAGACAACAAAGATGCACCACCTTGGAGAAGAGCATGTCAAAAGAATAGAGGCTGGATACAACATCATTGGATTTTGTGAGTCTATCAGATAATATATCTCCTAAATGTAGGTTAGTATTTTGCTTGATATAGATAGATACTTGAGTTGTCACTTAGTATCTTATTTCACAAGTTGATAGCACAAACATGACAATGTTTAATAAAAAATGCCCTACAACACCACAAGAAACAAGGGTTTTGAGTCTATCAGATAATATATAAAATCGTAAATATAAAATTTAACCCCTGTTCCAAATCATCTTCGAGGTTTAACTTTTAACAAAACGGAAATGTGATAGATCCTTGTTGAATCTATCATATACCCCAGGCATTCTAACAGATTCACACGAACAAAACCTCTCGATAATACCAGAAAATTAAAGATAGATTTCCATTCATTCGAGAGGAATGGTCTCTCCAAGAAGAACAAAGTTCTTTACAGATTAATTCTTAGCTATCTCACTCCTATTACTAACTACTATATATATATACTACTACTACTAAAGAAAAGGACAAAAGGGAATAACATCTTAGCGAGGTGATATCCCCACTACTTTGAATCACCACCAACTCTAACCTGCAAAATAACTAAATAAAAGACCGATCTACCCCTAGAGCAAAATAACTATAATAAAGCAGATCAACTAGAAGCACTCTAGGATTACTTGGGGATTATCAAAATGATGATGCTTTTGTTGTTCTATTGTTTACATGCTACATGTATTGTGTCTGTTTACTTTTTCTTAGGGACAATTGAGTAAAATTGAATGAATCGTAAGAACTTTTTGTTGGATATTGATTTTTGCTTTTGTTTTTGGGTTTAGATGTGCCATATTTTGAACTAGTTGTGAAACCCGTATATTATACGGGTTAATTAAAACATAATGTTAAACAGGACCGATTAGATGAAAAGTTTATTTTGAATTTGAAATATGAAATAAGTGAAAGTTATGAAAAAAAAACATGCAAAAAATAAATTAACGTGTTTAATTGTTAGACCCGTGTACTAAACGAGTTATTATAATAAAATGTTAAATACAAATGTTTAAAATGTAAATTTATTTGAAATTGAAATTGAAATTTCAAATTTAAAATTAATAGTTATTATAATAGGTTTAATTTATGGAAACTAAATTAATGATATAGTGGAAATGAATAATGAAGTAATTGACAAGTGGAAAATAAATATATTTCAAAATTATGACAAAATGATATGTGGCCAAATAAATGAGAGATTGACATGTGGCAAAGTCATTTTCATTTATTAAGGAGGACAATAGGTACAACGCGAGTAGTTTCGGGTTTATATATTACCATTTTTAATCAATAGGTTCAAGTGTAAGTGGAGTTTTATAAATCTAAAGGCGTTGATCTTTCAGTAACTCATCATACCATGACTTTGTATGTGTAGTCACTATTTTTGTATTAACTCAAATAGAAACAAGTGTCTTATTTTGAATTTTGTTTGGTTTTTTATATTCAGGTTAGTCGCCACATGCTTCACCTGGCACAAAATGGCTAAAGAGCAAATACCTGAGCATCCTATTTTGAGATCAGTTGTAGATATATTAGGGAAAACTCCTTCAACATTGATCATTTTTGCTATATCTGCCATAATCAAAATCATTCTATAAATTAAATTATTTAGATATGAAGTTTGTTTTGATGTAGGCAAGCCTTTTGAGAGGTGAGTATAACACAGTGAATAACTATGAGATGGTTGGATTTGACTTTTGAGAAATAAATTAAGCTAACAATGTAAGTTTAAACACTAATGTACTTTAAACAATATCAGTGTAAATTAAGCTGAAAATGTAAGTTTAGATGAAAATCATCAAATAGTCAAAAAAAAACCATTCCTTCAAACATGTTCTATTTCATTAGAGTAAACACCAAAAATAGCAACAAATCTAAAAGAATACATTCCGACCCATAGATACATCCAGATACAAGTGATAATTGTAAACTATTCACATAGGTACATCCATATACAAATATCTACACAACATATTTAAGAGTAAATTACACGAATACTCCCTATGGTTTTGGGTAATTTGCGCGTTTGGTCCCTAACTTATTTTTTTAACTCAAAAGGTCCCTACTTTTTGTTTTTGTTACGCACTTGGTCCCTGTCTTTCCTAAAAAAAGACTATTTTGCCATTGTTTTTTTGATTTATTTAAATAAACACACCTCCAATCCCATCCTCTCATCTTACCTTACCCACGCCACTATTTTTCACTATTTAAATAACAGTCTTTTTAGGTAAGATAGGGACCAAATGTGTAACAAAAATAAATAGTAGGGACCAAGCGCGTAACGAAAACAAACACTAGGGACTTTCCGACTTAAAAAAATAAGTTAGGGACCAAGCGTGCATATTAACCCAAACCATAGGGATCATTCGCGTAATTTACTCCATATTTAAATATAGGTATAGCTTTTTACAATAGTCATATTAACAAATCAATGGAAGTTAGTTGTTATTTCTTGCCTTTAACTCTAATTTTAGAAATATTAAATACAATATCCTTGGTAAAAAGTAATACCTTTTCGGCTTGTGCTCCATAAATAGGTTGACTAAAAAGAATCAGACAATGATATAATTGGTTTTTTTCTTATTACAATATTATACTTTGAAAACACAATGCTATAATTAGGTGATCGTCTTCAAACTATGTCTAATTATAGCTATACTTTCAAAGTACAACGCTTTGATGAAAAAAGTGAAATTAAAAAAAAAAATAAAAAGTTAATTTGAATAAAAGAAAAAAAACTTTTTAAAAGTAAGACTTTAACAAATTATTTGAAGTTAGTTGATCTTTCTTGCATTTACCTTATTTTAGAAGTATTAAACATAATATCGTTATTAAAAGTAGTACCCTATCAACTTGTGTTTCGTACGTAGGCTGCCAAAAAAGCCATGAATCATAAGTAGGCTGGATAAAAACCATCAGACAATGCTATTATTAGTTTTTTTTCTTATTAAAACATTATTAATTTTTTTTGTTCTTAGATAAAAGAGAAGTGAGTTGCTATTTTTATCTTAGAATAAGAAATCAAAGTAAGATGCTATATTAGACAATTAAATGAAAGTACACTACTATTTCTTGCATTATGATTGGGCTAAATTTAAGATAAAAGCAATGTAATTTCATTGTTTTGTCTAATATAACATCTTACTTTCACTTTATTTACTTGCCCATTGCACGTTGCCTAATATAGTTTGTCTTTTTTTTTTCTTATAATAATAATAATAATAATAATAATAATAAAAAAAGAGTTTAATTAAAAGAGATTAATAAATCCATAATGATATAGTTTAAGGTTAATTAAATTAAGAGTATAGTTTATTAATAAGAATTAAACCATGTAGTATTTTAAAAGCTTAAAATATACCTTTATACTATTATAATGTTAAAACTTTAATATATATATATATATATATATATATATATATATATATATATATATATATATATATATATAAGACAAGTCAGTCTTACCGTTAATAGGTCTCATTTATGAAGCATGTCTATAAGGAGGGGGGGGGGGGGGGTATAAGGGTACTACCTATAAAACGGCGGTTTAATGGGTGTCCACTCTCACTCACCGCTTCCTTGACTAGTGGAGGGTCGTTAGCCGAACGGGTAGGATAGAACATTCTCATTAAAAGTATAATGAAAATACCAAGTAACTAAACTCTTATAAATTCTCAATTTTAGTTACTTAGAAAAAATATGAATTTGGTGCTAACCCATGAAATTGCACTTTGCACCTTGCCAAATCATTAGTGGAGCGTGTGTGGTTAACCGACACACTAACTTGGACTAACAAGGGTGGCAAAGGGTAGCTCGATGTTTGTCATAGATCAATGGAGCGTGTGTGGTTAACCGACACATTGAGTAGGTGATAAATGACATCGAAAGTACCAAACTAATTTGCATGGTTATTCACACCTTGTTTGTGATCCTCAGCATCCCAGTCACAAACATGAAGGGCATAATCGAGATTTAAACATGCCATTGAAAAGTTCAATGAATCCCAAAAGGATCTAGGAATTTTAATTCATTTAAAAATTAATAATCAATTTTGTTTTTTATGGTGGAAATTGGTAAATCGTCATTTACCTACCTTCAAATATTTTGCAATTGGATTATGACATCCCTCTTCTGAATTGTAAAATATTGTGTTGGGTCCTAGCCTTAATATTTCATGTTGGGTATTATATTAAAGACTTAAATCAACTAACTTGAATTTCTCCCATTATATATGTCTAGGTCAGACAACTATGGTCATCCCGAATCTTATGGAAAAAGCTTTCCTCATAAAGATGATATTCCACAAGACAATCAAGGTGAAAGTTAATCCCTTCTTTGTGTTGTAGTGGAACTGCACTTCCTCCACCTCCTCAAATAATTCTCCCTAACCCACAAATTCAAAGACTTGAAAAGTTCAAGGTCACTCAAACCCTATTGGCTAGCTAACACCAAGATGGAAGGTCTGTGTATGCACATGTCTTAGAGATAAAGTCACACATTGACAGGATGGAATGTTAGGATTCGATGTCTCAAGGAAGTTAGCTATTGACTTGGTTCTTCAGTCACTCCTTGAGTTGTATAGTGAGTTCATTAAGGACTACTATATTACAGATCACGGCATAACCCTTATCGATCTTACCTATTTGCTTGTTGCTGTTGAATCAACAATGATTTGGCGTATTGGTAAAGCAAATTTGATTGGAATATCTACTCCCCAAACTTCCATGGACATTGACAATGGTAACATCGGAAGTCCAGAAAAGCTTTCTCTTCCCAATGGAATCAGCCATAGTCAAGTCATTTGACCAAATGGTAAAGAGAAAGGCTAAATCTGAGATAGTCCCGTGTACCATTCCAAAAGAGTCTGTTTGTTTCTATTGCCAAGAGAAGGGGCATTGGTTGCGAAGCTGACATATTTACCTAAAAGATCGCAAGGATGGTAGGTAAAGTCCATTGTCTAACTCTATTAAGTTCCTAATTGGAGATTCTTAATACATGATGTAATGTAATTGCATTTTTATGTTTTGTAGAATCGAAGAAATGAAAGGAAACTTAAAGGAAGAATAAGTTGATTCTGATCGTGAAGAGATTGATTTCAATCACATGGTTCGATGATCAGAATTTTGAGCTGCTGCTTAAGAGTTATGATAGATTGCTTAGGAATAGATAACAACATAGTTTTCATATGTATTTGCATTGTAAGAATAAGTTTTCCGTAATTTTTTATAAATAAAGAGTTTTTTTGAAGTTTATCTTATTTTAAGTTTCCTTACAATGACATTTGTGAAAATTGTTACTTATATGTTTCCATTGATAGCAATATTGGAAAATGGATTTGATTCCTTCGTTTATGGTAGTGTCATAATTTACCAAATAAGGAAAGATTCTCATCATCCAAGTTTCAGTTAGATAGAAACTTGGAATCATGCAACTTGTATTGTGTGATGAAGGAGAACCTTCTTCTTTGGGAAATTAAGACTAATTCATTGTTCACATGTATATGTGAGTCAAGTGAAGGACTAGGGGATCGGGTACACTTGGTTGTGTGCTGATCAGGTCCACCACAAAGAACGATAAGACTGTTCGTTATGATTTACTAATGTTTAGTAAATATGGTTATGCTTACAAGATTAAGTGTAATTCTGAACCATTGGAAAAGTTTCAGTTTATAGCAGAACGAATAAGAAGAATCAAATTAGGCAGAAAGATAAAAGTTTCTTCAATCTGAAAAGAAGGGAAAGTACTTGAGTACCGTGTTTTATGATTATCTTAGTGATTATGAAACCATGTCACAATTGATTCTCTAAGGACATCTTAGTGCATTTGTATGGCTAAGAAGAGGAATCGTGAACTGTTGAAATGGTTAAATCAAGAAGATAAATCATACTTCGTTCCAAAATCAAGTCTTAGAGTCATACTCCAAGATTGTAACTTGAGTGACATGGTCTTAAGAAAGGTTGATAACACTCATCAAATGTAAATTAAAATGTTTTCTACTCTTGTACATTTGAAATTGGTAAGTTGTGATGTTTTGGATAAAACAAAGACCAACTAAGACCAATTGTCGAAAGTGTTTGTCTTGATACGAAACCGCACTAACTCTTGAATATTTGTTGTCAATGAATGTTTCTTGACAAGAGAATCTTATATGTCAAGAGGACAGTAGGAGTCTTAGTGATCTTGAATAGTTTCAAGAACTAATCAAAAGTAAACCTATTGTTAATCTAGTACATGACTTGAGGATTTTAACCTATCGTGTTGACATATTCTTGTTTCTGTGTCCATTCCAGTTAAAGTTGACTATGCATGTGAGTTCTATGAGTTCTCAGTTGTTTTCATAACAACTTGGAAGCAATGGTAGGCCCTTGAGTTGCCAGGTGGCAGAAAATTAAGATTCAGTCAATATGAGTTTGGATTTGTCACTAACCTTATCTTGTGATTATGGCTATGACAAATTCACATGGATAGGAACACATACACCATACATTCTAAGTGTCATAAGGTTTCTCTCCAATTCATGAAAATGATTGTGAGGAAACATTTTCACTAAGTAGATTTTAAGGAGATAGCATTGGTGATATTTGCATTCTCAAATTTTATTATGATTAAGACATCCTTCTTCATAGTTCGAATTGTGATAAATGGCAAAAGGTCTAAACATTTGAGACTTATTGTTGTAAGTTCTAAAATTGTTTAGACACACATGTGAGCTATCTAAGGAAAGGTGTATGAGTTTGAGAAGCCTAGATAAAGTCTTATCGAAGCATCTGGTATCAGAAATCGGAACTTTGGTAAGAAAGTCAATAAATATTGATTTATAGAAATCCAGTTTTTTTTTGGGTACATGTCAAAGCTAGTGGGAGCATAAGTTTTATGCTAATAAGAATTTAATTATTATGCTAGTGGGACCGTGGGAGCACGATTATTATGGTAAGTGTTGCAAGTTAGCAATGTTAATTATAGAAAACAAAAGTGTTAATTCGCAAAGTTGTAGGGTTTGAAAAGTTGTTTTGCTATAATTAAGGGAGAGGAATCCATACTTCATTTCAAATCTAAAAGCTTAGATTGAGATTTTAATCAAATTTAGTTAAAGGATATATATGAATGTTATGTTGAAAAGATTTGACATAAAGAAATTCTATATATGGAAATGTTATAGCAAGAGACCGGTAAAGTATCATGTCTTTATGTGAAACATTATGTATCGTATCCCATATGCTTCAAGTATAGGATTGATTACATATGCTATAATATTAATCTGTTCTAATTTTCCAAATGCCTAGGGCATTAAGAGGGAAAAGGGACTAGAACGAGATATGACTACAATGGTTAAGCAATTGTCGAGGACAATCTGAGGGTTACCAAAGATTGGTTGTTTATAGACAGTTGGAAGTATTGTATAAGTTTTGGAAGGTCCATATTGACAATTTCTGAGAAGAGATAACTTTTGTTCAGAAGTGCTAGTCATATGGAATTATGGAAATCTATGTAAGATTAGAAACTTTAATGCAAGAAGGATGTTCAAAGGAATGTGCTTTGAATATGGGACTTCGCTTCCATGGAATTGGTCCAGTAACCAATGTCCAAAGGGAATACTTTGGAATATCATTGGCATAATCTTTGTGACCTTTGTGCATTGACATTACAAAATGATTATTGCATTTAAGTTTCGAATCTAACAGATTATAGTAAATGACAAGAATTTGGTATTCTTACACTTACGATAAGGATTTGGATTGAGAAATGTGTATCATTGGAAATGGTTACAATTGATCTATTTCACAAAGTAAGGACCATAGGTAAACATAATGTGCATGCTTGGAGCATGGGATAACTATTGTTCTAATTAAAATATTAAGTTGATTAATCGAAACATTATACAATGAATAATGTGTAATCAATATGGTGATTAAATAAAAGGTGTTTTATTCATATTCATAAGGTTTGAGACCATATTGGATGCGATTATTCTTGTGTTTCGCTTTGCATGTTTCTACTTCCAGAATAATAAGATTATTCAAACTATCCACAGTCGATCATACTTTGGAAGTAAGTATTGAGGCAGGACTGTCATGAATCTGACTGTAGATTGTCTAGGTGTTTTAGACATAGCACAAGTTTGCTGCAATGTTCATGAGTACTCCTGGAATAAGATTTGAGTATTGGATTAAACCCACGCTCATCTGAATCACTTCATGGATTTTATCACGAGTAATTGTGAGACGATAATATCTTATATTCTTAAAACAGAGACGTGTGAGTTATAGCTTACGAATCGGTTGCACATTGACGTATGTAAACGCACCAGTAACTTGGTGTTATAAAACATGTTGTTGTTGTGTGTGATTTGATGAGTAAATATAGCAAGCATATGGGTCGAATTTTATCCATTCCTTTTAACCTTAAAGGAAAAAAAGTGATATCTATGGGCCCCTCGATGATCTAGTGATGACACCCTTGGCCAAGCCTGGACTGATGTGATTTGTTCAATTAGTCAGTCGTCATAAATCGGAAATCGGGAAACAATAGATGGACAGAAATCAAATTGGTGTGGATTTGACCCGAGAGTAGCATGGTTTATTTCGGGATGCATATCACCAGGACAATTTGAGGATGGATATTTGGTAAGAGGTTATTTATGATTTATTAGTATATTATAAGTTCTAATATATTAGTATGAAATCATATTATTTAATTAGTATTAATCAAGAATTAATTTGGAATTAATTTAGTGATCAAAAGAGACTTATTAAATTAACGAAGACTGATTATATAAATCAATTATATATATATATATATATATATATATATATATATATATATATATATATAGTATAGGCTATTGATCCATAATGGGCTAAGCTTATGTAAGTTTCCATGAAGAGTTAGCCCACATGTAATATGGATCATTACCCAAAGTGTATGAATTAGGGTTTACCCATGACTCTTGGATTCTTACATTTATATACATAACCCCATGGCTAAAATCGGTTACAACAAGTGTTCTTGGAGTTCATAACCGATTTGTGTGCCTAGTAATCTCTCTGAAGTCATCCAATTGTTCAAGGGTGTGTTGTGAATCGTTTGAGGCATCACACTTGGGGTGCTAAGTTCTTAAAGGCCAAAACTACAAGCTACAACAAAGAGGTAGTTCTATAATTCATTTTATGTTGATTATGTCAATTGTATGCTAGTTGTAGGATTAATGCTTTTGAAACAATATTGCATGTATAATTAGAGAAAACATAGATCCAAAGTATTTAGGGTTGTATGTGCACCATAGGATGTTGTAGTATACAAAACCTATCAGCAAAGTGGTGTGAGAAGTGCAAAAAGAAGCACTTCGGGAAATATAGCGAGGAGGTGACCTGCTACAAGTGTGGGAAGACCGGGTATTACGCCAACAAGTGCACCACCAACAAAAGGGTGTGCTATAGCTGTAATCAAGAAGGTCACATTGCGAAGGATTGCCTGAAGAAGAACGAGGCGACAAGGCCCAATGTACCACCGAAGCCGAAGGCAAGAGCCTTTTAAATGACGCTAGAAGCTGTGAAGGAGGCAGCAGATGTCGCTTCAGGTACCTTTCTTTTAAATAGATTACCTGTCAATATAGTATTTGATTCTGGAGCAAATTACTGCTTTATATCGCATAAATTTGGTGGGAAACTAACATTGCCTGTAGAAAAACTTGATAATGCCCTAATTATGGAAGTTTCCAGTGGCAAATTCTTACCTGTTAGTGATCGTATTAAGAACATCGTCATCGACTTAAACATACACGAATTACACGAAGATATGTTACCCATTGAGCTAAATGGTTTCAACATCGACTTGGGAATGGATTGGCTTAGCGCCAACGATGCCGAGATACTTTGCAGGAAGAAGATAGTAAGAGTAAACCCACCCAGAAAGGAATCATTTATGGTGTACGGGGACAAACGTAGAGTAAATTCTGGAATCATTTCCCTAATGAAAGCCAGAAAATGTTTGTCCAAAGGATGCACATCGTACTTGGCATTTGTGATCAATTCTAAGAAGGAGAAAAATGAGATGCAAAGTATACCAGTGGTGTGTGACTATCCGGAAGTTTTTCCCGAAGATCTTCCTGGATTACCGCCTGATAGACAAGTAAAGTTCCGAATAGACTTGTTACCAGGGACAACACCATAGTGAAAGCACCATACTGATTAACACCAACGAAGATGAAGGAACTTATGACACAACTTCAGGAGTTGTTGGACAACGGTTTCATTTGACATAGTTCATGACCCTGGGGAGCGTCGGTGTTATTCGTTAAGAAGAAGTATGGAAGCATGAGGATGTGCATAGATTACAAAGAGTTGAACAAGGCAACTGTGAAGAACAAGTATCCACTGCCAAGGATTGATGACCTATTCGATCAGTTGCAAGGTTCGCACTATTTCTCAAAGATCGATCTAAGGTCAAGATATCATCAGCTGAACAAGATATGGACACTACGAGTTCTTGGTTATGTTGTTTGGACTAACCAATGCTCCAACAACATTCATGGATTTGATGAACATGGTTTGTAAACCATTCCTCGATAAATCTGTGATAGTGTTCATAGATGACATTTTGATTTACTCAAAAAGCTAGGAAGAGCATGGAAAACATTTACGAGGAGTGTTAGAAGGAGAAGCTATATGCAAAGTTCTCAAAATATGATTTTTGAATTCGGGAAGTCCAATTCTTGGGTCATGTGGTTAACCATGAAGGGATAATGGTTGACCTAACAAAGATCGAAGTTGTGATGAAGTGGAAACAACCAAAAAGTCCCAAGGAGATTTGAAGCTTTCTGGGATTAGTTGGATACTACCGAAGGTTTATCTAAGGCTTTTCTTTGATAGCTGCTCCATCGACAACTTTGACCCATATGGGAGCTACATACACATGGAATGAGAAAACATGAAGTAGACTCTGAGTTAATGATGAATCTAGACTAATAATTAGTCACAATAAATATTAGACTAAAATCTAGTGGTAATAATACTAGGTTTCATCGAAGGAAATCATATTGTTAAGAAGCGAAGCGCTGCTCGAATTTTGGATCGTCACTGTAACAGATGAGTGCATAGTTAATTTCATATTACACATAGATATGAAGTATCTTATATAAATTACGTGTTATGTGTGCATATTATCTGTATACTTGCTATCTATGCCGGGTTAACAATTTTATACATGTTTTAAATGATTTAAACTGTATATGTATTTTATATTTACAAAAATGTTGGGTAAAATATGGGTAGATGTAATAGATGGTGTGTGATGAAATAAAATGATGAGAGGTCTCGAGGTTGATGTTGATCCAGTCATCTAGCGGAGTATAGATGACGACCACAAACTTTTCTAGACAGTCCAGTGGAACGCTAGCAGGCTCGCAACCTATAGGTGTTTATTTCAACTCAATGTTCCCCCACATGGTTGCCTTATTTGACATAAATTGTTGAGGAACCCCCAAAGTAGTGTTGTCACCCCGATGGAAATCCTTAGGCTAGGTCCCTTATATTAGATGATTTAGGGACATAAAGTGAGGATAACGGGAACGGGTAATCGGGTTTGTCTGGTTTGATGAAATTAATAAACTTATTATTGTGAGTTGAAAACCCTATGTGCTCACCAGGCTCCCAGGCCTGACTCACTCAGTTTCATTTATTATAGGTAGTGGCACAAGAGCATAGTTGGATGACTTGATGATGGATTATGGATTATAGGCCAGTAGATATAAATAAATGTTGTAAGGCCTATGTTGTTCTGTTTATGCTTTTAATCTATATCGAACATGACATCCTGAGGTTTTAATATAATGAAATACATTTCTTTAGAAACTCTTTGATAAATCTTTATCATATTTATCTTTTGGGAACAAATTCCGCAATACTTTTCTTTAAAAGGTTACTCTGATTTTCAAACAAAGAATAAACAAATCGGTCTTTTCTGGTTGTGAAAATGGGGATGTCACATTGGTCTTAGTTGGTCTTTGTCTTATCTAAAACATCACAACTACCAATTTCAAATGTGCTATAAACCTACTTAAGATATGTCACTCAATGCACAATATTGGAGTATGACTAAGACTCGATTTTGGAACGCAGTATGATTCACCTTTTTTATTTAACCATTTCAACAATTCCCAACTCCTCTTCTTAGCCATACAAATGCACTAAGGTGTCCTTAGAGGATCAATTGTTATATGGTTTTCATAATCATTAAGATGATCATAAAACATGATAGTAAAGTATTCCCCTTTCCTTTCAGATTAGAGAACCTTTCATCTTTCTGCCTATTTGATTCTTCTTATTCGTCCTGCTATACATTGAAACTTTTTCAATAATTCAGAATTATACTTAATCTTGTAAGCATAATCATGTTCACTAAGCTCTTAGTAAATCATGAAGAATAGTCTTATCGTTCTTTGTGTTGGACCCGACCAGTGCACAACAATGTGTACTTGATCGCCTAGTCCTTCACTTGACTCACATCTATATGTGAACAAGGAATTAGTCTTAATTTCCCAAAGATGAAGGTTCCCATTCATCATACAATACAAATCGCATGATTCCAAGTTTCTATCCAATTGAAACTTGAGTGATGCGAATCTTTCCTTATTTGGTAAATTTAGAAACTACCACAAACGAAAGAAGCAAATCCATATTGCTAAAAATAGAAACATACAAACATCAATTTTCACAAATGCCATTGCAAGGAAATATAAAATAAGATAAAATCAAAATTTTCTTTATTTATAAAATTGCGGAAAATATTGTCCTTACAATGCAAGTACATATGAAAACTATGTTTCTAAATATTCCTAAGCAATCTATCATAACTTCTAAGCATCAACTCAAAAATCTAATCATTGAATCATGCGATCGAAATCCATCTCTTCGCTATCAGACTCAGCCTGCTCTTTCTTTAAGCTTCCTTTCTCTTATTTGATCCTACAAAACATCAAAATGTGATCTCATCACATCATGTATTAAGAATCTTCAAATAGGAACTTAATAGAGTTAGATAGTGGACTTACTTGAAGCAGAGTAAAACACTTTGACTTTACCTTTCATTTCAGGTAGATACGACAATTTTGCATCCAATGCCCCTTCTCTTGGCAACAGAAACAAACAGACTCTTTCAAAATGGCACACATGACAATCTCAGACTTAGCCTTTCTCTTTTCCATTGGAAAAGAGAAGACTTTTATGGACTTCCAATGTTTCCATTGTCAATGTCCATGGAAGTTTGGGAAATAGATCTTCGAATCCATTTTGCTTTACCAGTGTGCCAAATCATTGATGATTAAATAACAATTAGCAAATACGTAAGATCAATAAGGGTCACGTCGTGATTTGTCATATAGTAGTCTTTAACAAACTGACTCACCATATGACTCGGGAAGTGATTGAAGAACCAAGTCAACAGCCAACTTCCTCGGGAAAACGACACCCAACATTCCCAACCTGTCAATATGCAACTTCATATCTAAGATGTGTGCACATACAAACTTTCCATCTTCATGTTTGCTTGCTAATAAGTTTGAGTGACCTTGAACGTTTCAAGTCGACGAACACGTGGGTCAGGGAGAATAATTAGAGGAGGCGGAGGAAGTGAAGTATGATTTCCAGTTCCATTAATGCACGACAAATAGATTGATCTTTCACCTTGATCGCCATGTGGAATATCATCTTAATGAGGAAAGCTTTTTCCAAAAGGATAAGGAAGACCATAGTTGTCAAAACTAGACGTCTACAGATGGGGAGAAATTAAAGTTTAGTTGATTTAAGTCCTTAATATAACACCCAAATGAAATATTAAGGCTAGGACCCAACACAATAATTTACAATTCGGAAGAGGGATGCCGTAATCCAATTGAAAACTATTTGTCGGTAGGTAAATGACGATTTACCAATTCCACCACGAAAACAAAATTTTAAACGAATTAAGTTTTAAATGAAACTCCTAGATTGAGATTCATTGAACTTTTCAATGACATGTTTAATCTTGATTATGCCCTTTAAGTTTGTGACTGGGATACCGAGGATCACAAACAAGGTATGAATAACCATGCAAATTATCTTGGTACTCTCGATGTCATTAATCACCTAATTAATGTGCCGGTTAACCAGACACACTCCATTGATCAATGATAATTTACGAGAAACCCATTGCCATCCTTCGTTAGTCCATATTAGTGTGTCGGTTAACTACACACGCTCCACTAACTGACCAATAAGGTGCAATGTGCAATTTCATGGGTTATCATCAACTTCACATTTTTCCTAAAGTAACTAACATTGGGAATTTATATAGTGTTTAATTACTTTGTATTTCATTATACTTTTAATGAGGATTTTTTTGGATTAGGTGTCTAAGCCCATCAATGTTTTTTTTGTATGTACTTGATTTGATTATATGCATGGTCATTTTGAGTTGCCTTCACTCATGCAACTTGATAGGATGACAAGAGGAAAGAGAGTAGAATTTATTATAGGAATAATAAATTCGTACTATAAATGGTTTTATTAATATATTACAAGATTAATATATTATTTGGAAATCATATTATTTAATTAGTATTGAAATTAATTTGGTGATCAAAAGAGACTGATTGAATAAAGGAGACTGATATTGCAATTAAGTTAGTTGCTAGTTGGGCTATGGACTCCTAATAGAAGAGATTGGACGAAATCTATGGGAAGCCATAAGGATTTCGTCCAAGGGGCTTTCTAAAAGGGCTCCATAGATTGATTAAGCCCTAAGCAATGAAATTAGGGTTTCCACCATAAAACCCTAATAGCCTCAACTATAAATATATCCCTTAGCATATGAAAATCGGCCACTATGTCTTCTTTAAGTTGCCCTAGCCTATTTCACCTCTCTCCTAAGTCATCTTCTTGCATTAAGTGTTTGTGACTCCATTAGAGGTGCAACACTTGGGGCAATAGGCTTTCAGAAGACAAGATCAAGAAGGATTAAACTTGTTATTGCTACATAACAAGAGAGGTAAAGTTTCTAACCCTAATCATATGTCAATTTCAAAATATGTATGCTAGTCATAGGTTTATTTCTTTGGTATTCATAGTTGTATGTTCAAGTTAGAAAACCCTAGATCAAAGCAATTAAGGTTGCATGTACACCATAGGAATGATGTTATGCTAATAACCCAACAGTAGTATCAGAGCCTAGGTCGTTTTTCTATTGAATAGATGCAAAAGTGAACTGCCAAAGGATCAGAAAATCGAAAATTTTGCTGTCTGACAGGCTGGCTCGCCGAGTCCATGTATGGACTCGACGAGTTGCATGAACTCGACGAGTTGGGTGTTCTGGTGCTCGGATTTTCAAATTTCTCGCCAGATTTTGATTGGGATAATTACCAAAACTTGTTTTTTCTTGCCAAAATTCGATATTTAAATATTAGTATGGATATCCTTATCAAAATTCATGGATTGGTTAAATATGGATAATATAGGATTATTATGATTCAAATATTTGACCTAGTAAGTTTGAAAAGTTTCAAATTACACCCTTTAGGTTTTATAGTTTAAATTTGAACTTAAAAGTTTTAGTTTTTGAAATTTAAATAGTTAAACCCTAATATTTTGAAAGGTTTCAAAATTTGTTCTCAAGTTTTGGAATTTAAAATTTAATTAAAAGGTATTAATTTGGAAATATTAAATTCTAAAACCCTAGTGTTTTGAAAAGTTCAAATTACACCGTTATGGATTTTATTAAATTAATTGAGAGTTTAATTAAAAGAGAGAATTAATAAATCCATAATAATATGGTTTAAGATTAATCAAATTAAAAGTTTAATTTGTTAATAGATTAAACCACTTAGTATTTTAAATTATATAAAATACAGCCTTATACTATATAGTATTAAAAGTTTAATATTATATATATATAAGTAAATGTCAGTTTTACCGTTAGTAGGCCTCGTTTATAAAGTTGGTCTATAAGGGGTGTTTAAGGAAGTGGCCTGTAAAATGACCGCCATTGGGTATCCACTCTTATTTACCGCACCCTTGACTAGTGGAGGGTCGTTAGCCAAACGGGTAGGATAGGACACAAACTCTCATTAATAAGTATAATGAAATACGAAGTAACTAAACCCTTTTATAAATTTCCAAATCTTAGTTACTTTAAGAAAAATATAAATTTGGTGCCAATCCATGAATTTGCACATTGCACCTTGTTGGTCGTTAGTGGAGCGTGTATGGTTAACTGACACACTAATATGGGACCAATGAAGGATGTCAATGGGTAGCTCTTAGATTAACATAGATCAATGGAGCGTGTGTGTCTAACCGACACATTGATTAGGTGATATACGTCTTCAAGAGTACTAAGCTAATTTGCATCGTTATTCACACCTTGTTTCTGATCCTCAGTATCCCAGTCACAAACTTGAAGGGCATAATCAAGATTAACATGCCATTGAAATGTTTAATGAATCTCAAAAGATCTAGTAGTTTCAATTCATTTAAAACCTAATTTTCATTTTCGTTTTTCATGGTGGAAATTGGTAAATCGTCATTTACCTACCTTCAAATATTCTGCAACTGGATTACGACATCCCTCTTCCGAGTTGTAGAATATTGTGTTGGGTCCTAGCCTTAATATTTCATTTGGGTGTTATATTAAGGATTGAATCAACTAACTTGAATTTCTCCCGTTTTGTAGATGTCAAAATCTAACAACTATGGCCTTCCCGAATCCTTTGGAAAAAGCTTTCCACATGAAGATGATGTTTCACTATTGGATTGTGGAAATGGAAATCATGCTTCACTTCCTCCACCTCCTCCAATTATTCTCCCTGACCCATGTGTTCGAAGATTTGAAAAGTTCAAGGTCACTCAAGCCCTATTGGCAAGCAAACATGGAGCTGGAGGTCTGTGTGTGCACACATCTTGGAGATGAAGTTACATATTGACAAGCTGGGAATGTTGGATGTCGGTGTCTCAAGGAAGTTGGCTGTTGACTTGGTTCTTCAATCACTTCCTGACTCATTGTGAGTTCATTAAATATTACTATATGATGGACTACGACCTGACCCTCGTTGATCTTACCTATTTGCTTATTGCTGCTGAATCAACAATGATTTGGCGCACTGGTAAAGAAAATTTGACTGGTAGGTCAACCTCCCAAACTTCCATGGATGTTGACGATGGCAACATTGGAAGTCCAGAAAAGTCTTCTCTTCCCAATGGAAAGGGATCGGCCAAGGTCAAACCGTTTGACCGGATAGTAAAGAGAAAGGTTGAATCTGAGATTGTCCCATGTGCTATTCCGAAAGAGTCCGTTTGTTTCTACTGCCATAAGAAGGGGAACTGGTTATGAAGCTGCCATACTTACCTGAAAGATCGCGAGGATGAGAGAGTCAAGATGTGTGACTCTGCTTCAGGTAAATCCACTAACTTTATTAAGTTCCTATTTGTAGATTCTTAATACATGATGTGGTAAGATTACATTTTGATGTTTTGTGGGATCGAAGAAAAGAAAGGAAGCATAAAGGAAGAGTGAGTTGAGTCTGATTACGAAGAAATGGATTTCGATCGCATGGTTCGAAGATCGGATTTTTGAGCTGCTGTTTAAGAGTTAGGATAGATTGCTTAGAAATATTTAGTAACATAGTTTTTATTTGTAATTGCATTGTAAGGATAAGTTTTTCCGCATTTTTATAAATAAAATAAATTTTGATCTTTGTCTTATATATATATATATATATATATATATATATATATATATATATATATATATATATATATATATATATATCCTTGCAATTCCTTTTGTGAAAATTGATGTTTGTATGTTTCTATTGTTATTAATATTGAAAATGGAAGTGATTCTTAGTTATGTTGTTTGTGATAGTGTCAAAAATTTACCAAATAAAGAATGATTCTCATCACCCAAGTTTCAGTTGGACAGAAACTTGGAATCATGCAACTGGTATTGTATGATGAATGAAAATCTTCGTATTTGGGAAATTAAGACTAATTCCTTGATGCACATAAGTATGTGAGTCAAGTGAAGGACTGAAAGATCTAGTACGCATTGTTGTTCACTAGGTCAAGTCCACCACAAGGAACAATAAGAATATTCGTCATGATTTGATGAAGTCTTAGTAAATATAGTTATGCTTACAAAATTAGTGTGATTCTGAATCATTGAGAAAGTTTCAATGTATATTAGAATGAATAAAAAGAATCAATTAGGCATAAAGATAAAAGTTTCTCCAATCTGAAAAGAAGGGAGAGTACTTAAGTATCGTGTTTTATGATTAACTTAATGATTATGAAACCATGTCACAATTGATGCTCTAAGGACACCTTAGCGCACTAGTATGGCTAAGAAGAGAAATTGGAAAATTTTGAAATGGTTAAATCAAAAGGTGAATCATACTTCGTTCCAAAATCGATTTTTAGAGTCATACTCCAAGATTGTGACTTGAGTGACACATATTAAGAAGGTTTATAACACACTCATCAAATGTGGAGTAGAAAATGTCTTCTTATTCCTGCACATTTGAAATTGGTAAGTTGTGATGTCTTGGATAAGACAAAGATCAACTAAGACCAATTGTGTGATATGTTTTTCTTGATAAGAACTCGCACTAACTCTTGAATATTTGTTTGTCAACGGATGTTTCTTGACAAGAGAATCTTATATTTCAAGAGGTCAGTGGGAGTCTAAATGATCTTGAAAAGTTTCAAGAACCAATCAAGAGTAAACCTATTGTTAATCACTAGCACACGACTTGAGGTTTGTAACCTATCATGTTGACACATTCTTATTTCTGTGTCATTCCATTTAAAGTTGACTATGCATGTGAGTCCTATGAGTTCTCATTTGAATGCATAAAGGCAAAGCACCTTAATCAATGAAAGTTCGTTGATCTATATGGGTGACCTGCTCAACTACTTGGAAGACATGGTAGGCCCTTGTGCTGCCAGATGGCAAGAAATAAAGATTGAACAAGTTTAGTCCATATGAGTTTGAATTTGTCATAAACCCTGTCTTATGATGGTGGTTTGAAATGACAAAATTAATATGGATAGGAAAACATACACCATAAAATCTAAGTGATAAGGTTTCTCTCCATTTCATGAGAATGATTGTGAGGAAACAATTTCACTAGGAAGATTTTAAGGAGATAGTGATTGTGTAAATTGCATCCTCAAATTCGATTATGATTACTGAATCCCTCTTCATAGTTCAAATTGTGAGATTTGACAATTAGTTTAAACATTTAAGACTTATTGTTGTAAGTTCTGAAAGTGTTAGACACACATATGAGCTTTCTAATAAAAGGTGTATGAGCTTAGATAAAGTCTTATCGAAACATTATATAATATGAACCTTGGCAAGAAAGTCATAAAGTATTGATTTCTAGAAGTCCAACTATTTTCTGAATACATGTCAAACCTAGTGGGAGCATAATATCATGTCTTTATGTAAGACAGTATGTATCGTATCCCATATGCTTCAGGTATAGGATCGATTTCATATGTTGTAATATTTGGCCGTTCTTTTATTCCAAATGCCTAGGGCATTAAGAGGGAAAAGGACCAGAACCGGATATGACTAAAATACGTTAAACAACTGCCAGAGACGATCTAAGGTTCACTAATGATTGGTCATTTGTGGCCAGTTGGAAGTATGATAATGGATGGACCATATTGACATTATTATAAATAGATAAGATTCTATTTATAATGTTTTGTCATATGGTAAATATGGAAATGTTTCCATAATGGGAGTTGGATATTAAGAATTTATGTAGATTAGAAACTTTTATACAAGAAGCACTACAAGGAAAAGACCCTTTTACTACGTGCAAACCACGAAACTCATTGATTTATGTTACGCAAAAGAGAGTGACATTAAAAAAGTGTCATATCTTCAAAAATTTAAGGATTTAGGTCACGCATTATTGCGTGCCCTTAAATTAGTGTCATAAGGAAAAAAATTAAAAAAAACTGATGGCGCTGTATCTTAAATGCGAGTCCTCTGTAAGTGTCGCTTTATAATTTTAATGAACACTGAGGGCGTTGTATCTTAAATGCGAGTCCTTTGTAAGTGTCGCTTTATAATTTTAAACGCGCGTTTAGTAGATACGGGGGAAAATGGAATCCCCAAAATTTTGAAAACCCGCCTTGTTCTTTTCTACCATCTTTCTATCTTACATCTTCGCAATCAATTCTCCCCTCTCCCTCCTCTCTGTTCCGCTTCTCCGCTACTCTTAACCTTACTTGTTAATCGTCTCATCGGATCTCTGCTCTAGTGTCACTCTGAAGATCAAGAAATTTCAAGCCCTAGTCTCCCTTTAAGACATAAAAGAAAAGAGAAGAAACATGAAGAATGCACGTATCGTTGTTACGACTTATGATGCTTCTCAAAGCTTTTGATAAGAACACCGACTCAGATGCTTCTCAAAGCTTTTGATAAGCATCCCGCCGGCTTTGCATACCAGAACATCGCATAATCTTATGTTTCTCTGCATGTGTTTCTTGCAGCATGTGTATTTTCATTCTCTAAACCTTACTCCATATCTCGATTAGTATGATTTATAGCCCTAATTTCAATTCCTAGATTTTGCAGATGCTCGCACGCCTTTTTCCGATCATCCTTCTACCTAGTTGTTGTTTCTTTCATCGGTCCTTCCGATTGGTCTTCTTCTTCATCATCGTCTACTGAAAGACTTATTGATTTTGGTGATTATGGCTTCGAATTCAGTTCCATCCAATTCTCCACCAGGTTTCTCATCTGTTCTCCATAAACCCCCTGTTACCACCATTACGTCTGCAGCCACACGACAACGACTCACCGCCGTTCATAAGTCCATCACCACCTTCGAACTTATCATGGGATTGTCTATCAGGTAGCATTTTTTTGGGTGTTATCCACACATATCTTTCAAAATTCTGCATATTTTTTACATGCTTTTTGATATTTTTAGGATTTCTCAAAGGGTATTCGCTTGGATGAGCTAAATGTGCTACTGAAGCAGACTGTTATGGTCAATCACAATCTCTTTCATTGTTTGCTTTATCATCTTTTTCATTATTATCTTGAAGCTTAGCTTCGGTATTCATATTCTTATATGTTATATAGATAAGACGATTGAAGGAGCATGTCTTGATGCAATTACCACCAATACGAAGACAAATCATAAACTTGGTTTTGAAGCAATCAGATATCGATTCTGCAATAGAAATATGCGGTATACCAAATTATTAGCAATATATATCTTGTATTTATGTAAAATATATTTACCATATATAGTTTTAGGTCAGAATGTAATCAGTATATATATTTAATGATCATCATCAATAAAGACGATTGATTCTTCCACTACTATGGTATCAGAGCGGCTAATCCTATAATGCTGTTTTTCATCTATCCCTCCTCTATACAAATGATAATAATGCTTTTACAGTAGGCTGAAAGTCGAGCACATAGGCGTGGTCAAACTAAAGTAGTCAATGTTTATATATTTTGTGCCAAGGTGAGATACATTACTTACTCGTCTATCCATATAGTTTTTGGTCCACTTATGATTAAGTGTTTTAAACTATCAATGACTATTTTTTATCTTTATTTCATAACACTCCAGATGAGTCTCACTAGAGAAAATTGAATAGAAGTTTGCATCGTACTTCATCTACTATAGATGGGAAGTATGATTCATTGAAGGAGATCATGGTATGGTATCTCTTCTTTATTAATTTTTGGAATTCACTTTTAGGATTACATATTGATTCATCTTTAGGAGTTTGTGGACCAAATACATTTAACTTGCTGAGAAATTTTAAAAGAGAAAGGAACTGTCACATTTTAAAGTGAACACTCTCTTCAGAACTCATGGATCACTTGTTTTTTTTGCATGTTTTGTGGAACATATCTGCTTTTGAAACTTGATATTCACTTAATTAGATAGTTTATCATATGTTTTCTTGTGTTTCTGCAGGTTAACGATGTTTCTTTACTTGAAACTGTTGAAGAAAGAGAAGGGGATGAAGATTTGTTCATTTCAGGGGAATATAATGATGAATCTTCTGGCAATGAGCTAGTGAGATGCTTTCAGTATTCATATAGCGGACAGATTCACCAGATTCTAGACACACTTCATGAGAAGCTGACACATGTAATCTGATAGAAAAACCAAGTGAAGAGGACCCTGTTGTCCGGGATGAAGATGAAACAGGTTGCATCTCATCACATTCTCTTCGCTTTGAGGTAAAGAACTGATATTAAATTCATAAGCCAAATGAAAAAAGAAAAAGGAAATGGTAATTGTTTATAGTTGATTTGTTTTTTTTTTCCAAGTCAGCAAATACACTGGAAGAATCCACTTGTATTCATGTATCCAAAGAGTAGAAACACGACCTACCCCATTGTTTAAAGATTTCAAACCAGAGGAACTTGAGACAAAAGATCCAGACAACTTGGATGATTCAATTTACAAACCTGCCCTTATAAAATTTCTCAAAGAATGGAACAGTCTCAGACCTATTGAACAAAGAAAACTTTACAGCAAGCCTCTACAACTTCCTTTGTCTGTTGAGTCGTGTTTAATGGAAATCCAAAACCATGACAAAGAGGTATATCTCAAAATTCTTCTTCCTTTTCTCGATATGATTATGAGGGCATTTAAGTCTTTTGCACAAATGATAGAAAAAGACCTTTTTGGGTGGAACAAAAAGTTGCTACTTTTGTCATATTACGAATGGTCATTTTTTATCCACATAGATGCGGGAAATTAAGTATAAGAAACGTAGTTTTGCTTGGTGGTTTCTTTGATTATATTTTTTATTTTGTTTTTTTTTATCCTGCATCAACAAATTCTTAATTCTAGGTAAATGACTGTGATGTTTTTTAGTTTTATGTTTTTTTTACATTGACCATAATTACATTTTTCGTGTAATTGCATTTTTTTTATTTTTGGCACAGGTGACATATTTTGGTACAATTGCTTGAGCAGACTTACATTTTAGGCATAGTTGATGCGCTTTTTTTAGTCTAACCACAATTACATTTTTGGTGTAATTGCATTTTTTGCACAAGATTATAGGAATGGAGGATTCCACCACCATTCACATTTAAGGCCATTTTTATTACACCTTTTCAATTTATCTTTGGATTTCTATAACTTCTTAAAGTTTTTTTAATACAATTTGTTGGTTGTATTTGTAGATGTCTTCAGTTACTGATCATGCTAGTGCACAAGACACAGGAGCAAAAGCAGCATACTTTGATGATGATGATGATGGTGGAGGTTTGGTGAGTCCATATAATTCTAAGTTTTTTAATTAATTTATTTAAAACAATCATGCTTTTGATTTATTATTATTATTATTATTATTATTATTATTATTATTATTATTATTATTATTTTATACAGGCACTAAATGCTCAATCAAGAGCTATGCTTATGGAAAACTTGATCACAGTGGTATTACCATAGGGTGCGTTTAGGGTATTCAATCTGTGTTTGTTTAGTTACATAGGGTAGGGGCATTTTCGTCTTTTTAAAATTTTTGGATGGTTCTTTGCAGTATTCTTGGGGCTATTGGAGTACCTATTGTTAATGGATCTGGTCCAGTTCAAGGAGGTGGTTTAGGCATGAATGT
Source organism: Lactuca sativa (assembly GCF_002870075.4). Lineage (NCBI taxonomy): Eukaryota > Viridiplantae > Streptophyta > Magnoliopsida > Asterales > Asteraceae > Lactuca > Lactuca sativa. The sequence goes on from NC_056624.2 coordinate 197,046,993, forward strand.
GGCAGCAGGAGTAGCTACAATTCCCATTTTGCCCCCACAAATTGTCTCAGAGCCAATTGGAAACCCTAGTGAGTGTCTACTGCTAAAAAATATGTTTGACCCTGCTGCTGAGGTATGTTATTTTCTTTCTCAAAAATAATCTAATGTCTATCTTTTCCGCAGATTGCTTTTCTAACATTCTTTTATTCAAGTTAGCATCAACCACAAATCGATGCTGCAAGCTAAAGGAGCATCATACGTTTGACTGCTGAAATAATTATAAATTACAAAGATAAACACAAAACGTATGTTTAGGCCTTGTTTATTTTCTTTCACCATTAAATCCTAATCTTATATAAATATTTTCCCCAAGTGTACTCTCATTTAGCACACTTGGGGAAAATATTTATAAAAGATTAGGATTTAATGTAAAAGTATCAATTTCATGATTTTAGATGTTTAGTCGTTTCTTTGTGCATAAAGTCAAAAAGAAACATCATCGTACTCAATTTATCTTGTTATTTAGTGATACAGTTTCCAACATTCAATCCTACTTCTCTAATTAGTCAACAAGTTATTAGCCAAATATCTTATAATATACAAACTAGTTGTGAAACCCGTATATTATACGGGTTGATTAAAACAAAATGTTAAATAGAAACGATTAAATGAGAAGTTTATTTGAATTCGAAATTTGAAATAAATAAAAATTATGAGAAAAAAAACATGCAAAAAATAAATAAATTAAAATTATTGTTTAGTTATCAGACCCGTATATTAAACAAGTTAATTATAACAAAATGTTAAAAACAAAGGTTTAAACTGTAAATTTATTTGAAATTGAAATTGAAATTTAAAATTTAAAATTTAAAATTAATATCGTTATGGTAGGTTTAATTTATGGAAACTAATTAATAATATATTAGAAATGGAAAATGAAATAAATGACAAGTGGAAAATAAATATATCTTTAAATTATGACAAAATGACATGTGGCAAATTGAATGAGAGAAGGACATGTGGCAAAATCATTCTTATTTATTAGGGTAGATGATTAATAGAAAAGAGTTGGGGATATGTGAATCGATCTAAAGGCCCCACATATTAGATACTTGACAAATCACCATAGAATGAAGTTTGATTGAAAGAAACCCTCAATACTGCCTAACAAAATGTAAAAACCTAGCTTATAATTGAAAAAAGTATGAAAGTATCCATTTTCATATTTTCATTTTGATTTTCAGGTATCGGCATATTTATATGCCTAATGTGATAACACTCCATGATATAGCTCTGTTGCTTGCAAATGGTCAAAGTATCACAACCAGCAACAGTGATGACATGTGTGCAGTATGTGGAGATAGAGGAGAGTTGATGATTTGTGATATGTCAACTAACTGAGTGAGACTACAACTCTTTCTACGAACATACTATACAAGTAAGGCTAAGGTATCACGAAATTCAGCACCTGATTCAAAAAAATTAATACAAAAGCTCCAAATTAAATACAAAAGCTCCATAGTTTTAACGAATCCTACTCAAGAAACTCTGCAACTTAATTTATACAGATATATTGTCTAAATCATCTTCCATCTGCCAACAAAGATAGTAAAATTGCAGTAGACGTTGATTGACTTATACCCTAAAATCATGATAAAATTGCATCATGTAAGTTTCTCATTAAATTGTTGATATAAATAGCAAAGAATATCCTACTTCCTTTGTTTTTAAGTTTGATATTCTACATTTCTTTAATTATTGTGTAGGATTTCTGTGTTGTTTTTGATCAAGAGTTGGGATTGATATTGAAGCTAAGAGACATGATGATTGGTTGGATATATGAAGGGTTTCAGAGCTTCTTTAGACAGCTTAATGATGAGTTACTGAAACAAGAAGGTTCCCCTTTATATCAATGTAGTATTAGGTTATATAGTTAGGAAAAACCTCTTAATAACAATGTATAATCAAATCCCTTTAATATCAATGTATTACAATTTTTTGACATGATTTTATTGGATGAAATTGATTGTTTTGGGATATATTTTTTTTCTATATTTTTATATTATGCGTAAAAGAGTATCGTAAAGGCACGCCGTATAAGCATATTGTAAATGGTTGTTGAAGTTTATGACACGCAAATGCGTGTCATCTTCATTTATGACAGGGGCTATAATGATACACAATGTGTGTCCTAAACGCGCGTCGTAAGGTTACAACACACAAAAGCATGTCGTCTTCCTTTATGACAGGACCTTTCTTGATACGCATTGCGTGTCTTAAATGTGTGTTGTAACTGCGCGTCGTCTATAGACGATGCGCAAATGCGTGTCGTCTGAGCGTTTTACGACACACATTGCGTGTCTTAAAAGGCGTTTTTTTCTAGTAGTGAAAGATGTTCAAAGGAATGTACTTTGAATGCAAGACTTCATATCTATGGAGCTGTCTTGTAACAATCTCCAATAGAGCGCTTTGTAATCTCATTGGCAAAGTCTTTGTGCCTTTGGTGTTATGTCATTACAAAAGGATCACTGCATAAAATGTTGGAATCTAACATATTCTAATAGTGGTAAGAATTTGGGATTCTTACACTTGTGGTAAGGATTAGGAATTGTGAAATGAGCATCATTGGAAATATGTTCAGTTGATCTATTTCACAAAGTAAGGACCATAGGTAAACATAATATGCATGCTTGGAGCATGGGATGACTATTGTTTCAATTCAAGTATTAATTTGATTACTCGAAACATTATACAATGAATAATGTGTAATCAATATGGTGATTAAATAAAAGATGTTTCATTTATACTCAAAGTGTTGAGGCCATATTGGATTCGATTATTTGTGTTTTACTTCGCATGTTTTGACTTCTAGAATAACTAGGTTATTCAAACATCCACAGTCAATCATACTTTGGAAGTAGGTAATGAGGTAAGACTGTCATGAATCCGACTGTAGATTGTCTAAGTGTTTAGATATAGCACAAGTTTGATGCAATATTCATGAGTGCTCCTGAAATAAGATTTGAGTATTGGATTAAACTCACGCTCACGTGATTGTGAGACAATAATATCTTATATCCTTGAAATGGAGACATATAGTTGTAGTTTACAAGTCGGTTGCTCATTGATAATATGTAAACACCAGTAACTTGGTGTTATAAAACATATTGTTGTGTGTGATTTGATGAGTAAATAGAGCAAATATATGAGTCGAAGATTATCCGTTCCTTTTACCCAAAGTGGGATAAAAGCGATATATGTGGGCCCCTCGATGATTTAGTGATGACACGCTAAGAGGTTGGCCAAGCCTGGACTAAGTTGATGTGTTCAACTGTAGTTTGTTGTCAGTCGTCATAAATCGGAAATCGGGAAACAACACATGAACAGAGAAAATGATTATAATCCATGTCTCAGTTAATACGATATCTAGAATGGAGGAATATATGATCCCTTATCTAAAGCACGCGTTGCTGATAAGATCAGAGTTCGACAGTGGCTTTTGAAAGCTACGATTGCTAATCAGATTTTGAAGTCGTACGTAATAATAGTTATTAGACTTATCCAAGTGGGAGACTGTTGGATTAGGTGTCTAAGCCCATAACTATTTTTGGTATGTACTTTATTTGATTATGATCATGGTCCTTTTGGGTTGTCTTCACTCATGCAACTTGATAGGATGACAAGAGGAGAGAGAGTAGAATTTATTATATGAATAATAACTTCATACTATAAATGGTTTTATTAATATATTACAAGATTAATATATTATTGGAAATCATATTATTTAATTAGTATTGATCAGAAATTAATTTGGTGATCATAAGAGACTGATTAAATAAAGGGGACTGATATTGCAATTAACTGTTAGTTGCTAGTTGGGATATGGACTCCTAATAGAAGAGATTGGATGAAATCTATGGGAAGACCATAAGGATTTTGTCCAAGGGGCTTTCTAGAAGTGATCCATAGAATTCTTAAGCCCTAAGCAATGAAATTAGGGTTTCCACCATAAAACCCTAATAGCCTCAACTATAAATATATCCCTTAGCATATGAAAATCGGCCACTATGTCTTATTTGAGTCGCCCTTGCCGATTTCACCTCTCTCCTAAGTCATCTTCTTGCATTAAGTGTTTGTGACTCCATTAAAGGTGCAACACTTAGGGCAATAGGCTTTCAGAAGACAATATCATGAAGGATTAAACTCGTAATTGCTACATAACAAGAAAGGTAAAGTTTCTAACCCTAATCATATGTCAATTTCGAAATATGTATGCTAGTCATAGGGTTATTGCTTTGGTATTCATTGTTGTATGTTCAAGTTAGAAAAACTTGGATCAAAGCAATTAGGGTTGCATGTACACCATAAGAATGATATTATGCTAATAAACCAATAGATTTAAGTGTCCTATCAAACCCATTTGGCTAACGACCCTCCATTGGTCAAGAGTGCGGTGGGTAAGAATGGATACCCAATAGCAGTCATTTTACAGGTCGCTTCCTTAAACACCCCTTATAGACCAGCTTCGTGAATGAGGCCTACTAACGGTAAGACTGACTTTTTACTTATACATATATAGTATAATAAACTTTTAATTTTATATAGTATAAGGGTGTATTTTCACATTTAAAATACTAGATGGTTTAAACTATTAATAAATTATACTTTTAATTTAATTAAACTTAAACCATATCATTATGGATTTAATAATACTCTCTTAATTAAACATTTAATTAACTTAATAAAATCCATAAGAGTGTAATTGAACTATTCAAAACACATCAAGGCTATAAAAATTCAAAATTAAAAACTATTTAATTAATTTTTAAGTTATGAACCCAAAAGTTGAACCTTTTGAAACCTTTCAATTACTAGTGTTAATGTTTCATAAAAGAGACTTTTTAAGTTCCAAAACTTTAGGGCAAGTTTTGTAACTCTTGAAAATCTTTTGTATTCCAAACTTGATGACAAGTTTTGTAACTCCTTAAAAAACTTTTTCAGTTCCATAACTTGATGGCAAGCTTTGTAACCACTCAAAACCATTTAGATCAATTTTTAACCAATAAAATAATCATATTATCTTTTACCAATTTGACCTAATTACAATTCATGTAGCAAGATAAATCAAATAATACAAATAATAAGTTTATCATATAATCTGGTAATTATTTTATAATTTAACAATTCATCTTTTAATTAGATGAGGATAGTCATTATCTTATAAGAAAAACGAATTTTAATAGTCCAAAACAGTTTTTGGTAATGATCCTAATCTAAGAATGGCCAAAAACTTGAAAATCTGCGCACAGATGGTCCACCATGTCGTGGTAACTTTGACCACGTTTTGGTCATCTATCAGATTCCAAAAAACGATTTTCTTTTGCTTTGAACAATCAACCGATGCATCAATATAACAGAAAACACCCATGGCTCTGATACCACTGCTGGGTTTTATGTACTTGAACACTCATATGGTGCACATACAACCCTAATGCTTTGGATCTAATTTTTCTCTAGTTATACATGCAACAAAAATTGTCCAAAGCATGAAAGCTATAACTAGCATACAACTTGGATACTTGAAACATAAAAAACTAGTTATAAGAATACCTCTTAGTTGTAGCATGTAGAGTTTGGCCTTTCAAGAGCTTAGCACCCCAAGTGTGATGCCTCAAACAAGTCACAAACACCATGAACAAGTGGAGGATAATGGGAGAGAGGTCATGAAGCATTAAAATCAGCTAGGGTTCAATTAGGAATCATTGGGCCAATTTTAGGTGCATTAGGGTTTACATTTATAGTGTGGAATTCCTAGAGTTTCAACTTGTAAACCCTAATCCACTCCCTTGGGTCTTTAATCCAATAATCCATATGATAAGCCCTTTAGTCTAAATCTTCATGGACTCCACAAATATTTAGTCCACATAATCAACATGGATCATTAGCCCAAACTATAAGTATCACTGATTTACTTAATTAGCCCCTGTTAATTTAATTAGTCTCTTTTGATCACTAAATTAATTCTAAGTTAGTTCTTGATAAATACTAATTAAATAATATGATTTCTCAATTAATATATTATACTTATAATATATTAATAAATAAAAAATAACCTCTATCTCGAAATCCATCTTATCAAATTGTTCTGGTGAAGGCAACCTGAAATGGACCATGCTACTATCAGGTCAAGTACATACCAATTATAGTTATGGGCTTAGACACCTAATCCAACATACACTTCATGGGCAGATCGCATCAAGTACTACCTTGAAGGTCATGACTCTGACATCTGGACCTTCATCTCCACTGAAAACATACTCCAGAATTTCTGAAGGACATCAGAGTCCCTGAAGCTGATGTCTCTCCTGAAACCTCCAAAGTTATCTCTGGATCTGTTTCCTCTGGTGCTCAACTTTGTGAGAGAAAAATCAAGAAGTTTGAGGCTAAGGAAATGCAAGAGCTCTTATCTGGAATTCCTCATGACATTTATGAGAAACTTCCTGATGAAGATAAGAGTTTACCCTTTAATGTCTGGAATGCACTCAAGAAACAATTTGAGGGAACTGATAAAATCCTTGCAAAGAGGAAGAAAGCTGCATTGACAGACATGGACAACTTCAAGATGTTACTTCATGAAACTCTCTTCGATGCATATTCTAGGTACAACATTGTTTTCAACAGGGTGAAGAAACTCAAAGGAGAAAAGATCGCAAGAGGATTTCAATATGAAATTCTTGAACAATCTCTCTCCAAAATGGGATACAATGCATATGATCATACTGCAAACTACATCCAATCTAGACGCCATGTCTTTGTTTGATCTGTATGCCAAACTGCAACAACATGAGCCGAAAGCCAACAATCTAGCTCAAGCAACTCCCTTTGATATTCAAGGACTTGCCCTAGGAAATTTAGCACCCACGGTAAATCATTCTCAAAACTTGATCACACATCACAATCCAATCCCAAATCACTTTGCTGATCAGTTTGCCAACCAAGGATATGGAGTATATCCTTATCAAATTTCGAGTATGGCTCAACAATACAACCAGAATCCTTACATGCCAACTTAACAACCTCTTCAGATCACAAATGAGTGCATGGCTAATCATCAAGCTTTCACTGGAACCACAATGGAATCTCCTCAAATCAATGAGGAAAAGGAATATGAAGAATGTATGGCACTCCTGACCAAGTTTAATCCGAACTTCAAGAAGTTTGTGAACAAGACAACCGGGAACTTTAGAGCATAGAGTTATCAGCAACCCCAACACTACCATTAGAACTTCAGAAACTTCCAAGGAGGAAGCAACAGTCAACAAAGCTTCAACTCTCAGAATTCAAATTTTGAAAGTTACAATTCTTAGAGGATGAATGCAAGGGTTCAAGATAACAAGTTGAAGTCCCATGACGATAATGAAGTAATCAGGTACCATAACTGTCAAGGTGAAAATCACTTTTCCAAGGATTACAGAATGAAAAACAAGAAGGTCAAAGACGAAGCATACTATCTTCAAAAGGCGGAGCAGATCAAGAATCAGTCAAAAGACAAAGCTTTCATGGTCATGGAAACTCCAAATGTGGAATTCTAGGAAACAGATGATGAAGTGGATCAAACAGAAGAAACTGAAGCCTATAAGAACTATTTATGCTTCATGGCTGATGATGACAAAGAGCATTTTCCTATCCATCAACAAGTTGTTGAAAATGTACACTTTATGCTTCGTGATAACCATTTAACTATTGAGCATTTTCTTGATGACATTGACCATATTTTTGAAATAATCAAAGAATATGTCACCAATACTGAATATCGTATCAGTTACCACAAAGATGAACTGACCGATACTCAATACAAACTTGATGAATTGAGATGTAATATGGCTAGGTTAGAGAATGACCTTGCAATCAAAACTGAGGCACATCTCACTTCAGTTGAATAATATGAAATTGTATTGAATCAACGTGACATTATTTCAAAAGACAATCGTGAGATGTACACCCAAATCAATACAAAGATCAATAGTTATAAGGCATCTAAAATCCTTTTTGAACAGAACTCACATGCCATTCTCAAGTGACCAAAACCATCATGGATCAAATATGGTCTTGGTTATGATGAAATGAATAAGGAAATTATGGGTCTCAATACTCAACCAGAGTTGTTACCATGTGATCCAAGTTTCTTCACTGGAGACAATGAGGATCAATAAGAGGTGGTAACTTGCAGTCCTGATGTAATTGCCACTTCATTCTCTAGCATCCTATTAGAAGACACATTATCTCATGATATTCCATACTTGGGCACTAAGTCTGACTCTTAAGTAGAATTTTCCCTTGAATGTCCCACCATGGAAAGTTTCAATTCAGAAGATGCCACTTCTGAAAAATCAAATATCCCCGACTCAATGTCTAGTGTTAAAAAAACCAGATCATATGAGCCAATAGGATAGTCCAAGACTGAACCCATTGAATTCCTCAGTCAAGAAACATTTACATCCCTTAATGCTTCTGTCTCTGGAACAAAGGACTTAGGATGTAAATATTCTAAGAAACAACAGACTGGAAAGGCTCCAATTCCAGTTAAAAAGGATGACACCTTGAAGACTGTGAGTAATAAGAAAACTGTTGTTGAAATACTCAAGAGACCTTTTGTTCCAATCAAAATCTCTTCACCCAGTCCTAAACAACAGGAGACAATTATAATGCCAACTAATGTCTCTAAAGACAAGGGAGAAGAGATAATTGATGTCTCTAAAGAACAAGGTCCAAATGTAGTCCATCCTTCAAAACCCAAATTGGTTAAGACTACAAATAATGACAAGGATAAGAAGACCAAGAGATTACCTAAGGCTAAACAAAGCCAATGGAAGACAAAACGTACCAGTCCTCCTAAAACTTCAAGGACTCAAACAACCTCTCCTTCCAATCATGGTTTCTCAAATTCTAGATTTTCAAACCAAACTGGAATTCACTATCAGAATAATTTCAGACCTAACAATCTTCCTGATTTGTCTGAAATGATGAGACCAAGACCTGTTCAAACTAATCCTTTCATGTATCAAAATAGAAATTACCCTATGAATTCTATTCTTGGTCCATATTGTGTTTTTTCTCCATCCATAGGAGGGAATCACATGTTTGGAGGGAAATTATGGGTTTCCAATGATCAATCAATTCAGGGGAAATACCCAATTTCCTATGTTTCATCAATTTGGAATGCCTGTGAACTATGGAGTCCCCTTTCTAGGAATTCCTACTCAGTTCACCAACTCTCTGTTTTTTCCACAGACCAAACCTCAAAAGAAGACCACTAAAAAGGTCAAAACCAAGGTCTCAAAAAACCAAGCAACAACCAAAGTGGTTGATGCAAAACATGAAAAGATTGTCCTAACTCCCCCAAGTCCGAAGGAAGCTAACACTCAAGGACCCAAACAAACTGGGTACCTAAACCTTCTCTCTAAATGCATGCTTTTTGTGCCGGGGTACCACACGATGATACATGGTACATTGACAGTGGATGTTATCTCATAGATTTCAAGATCACAAGGCCATGTCAGTATGTTACTTTTGGAAACAACATGAAGGGAGAATTTACGGGACATGGAAACATATCAAACGGGAACTTTACCGTTAAGCGTGTAGCATATGTAGATGGTCTTAAGCATAACCTTATCAGTGTTGCATAGCTGTGTGACAATGATCATGAGGTTCTATTCACAAAAACCAATAGTTTTATTATGGATACCAACAAGTGCATCCTTGTTGATCCCCAAGAAATGGGAACAAGTATCCTCTTGATTTTGAACTGATTGAGGGAACCCCATATATTTGTCTTCTTTCCAAACTGCCTCTGACATCAGCTAGTTATGGCATAAAAGACTCTCTCACCTCAACTTTGGTTATATCAACAAACTCATTGGAAAGGATATTGTGAGAGGAATACCATTGTCAAAACTTGACAATAATATACTTTGTGCTGCCTGTGAACAAGGCAAAATTTCCAAATTTTCTCATAAAGGTATAACAGAACACAATGTATTTGAACCTCTTCAACTTATACATATTGATCTGTATGGTCCCACTGCAGTTCCTAGCTTAAGTGGTAAGAAATACATTCTTGTGATTATAGATGACCACACCAAATTCACATGGGTGTACTTTATGCGAAACAAATCTAAAACCACCAATGAGCTAATCAACTTCAATTGCTACATAGAAGTTAGGGTAGGCAAGCCACTTAGATACCTTTCTTGTATCCAAAGGCATTGAGCACAACTTTTCTGCACCCTACACTCTACAATAGAATGGTGTAATTGAAAGGAAGAACCAGACACTATGTGAAGCCGCTCGATCCATGTTGATCTTCGCAAACCTACCGCAATACTTCTGGGCTGAAGCTACTACAGCCGCCTGTTTCAATCAAAACAGATCCTTAATCAACAACAGGCTTGAAGTCACTCCCTATGAAGCAATGAACAAAAGGAAGCCCAACGTCAAATTCTTTCACATCTTAGGCTGTCGTTGCTACATCAAGAATAATTGGGATCAACTAGGGAAATTTGCACCCAAGGCTGATGAAGGTATCTTTCTTGGATATTGCCTTCATGGTGCAGCCTATAGGGTTCCAAACAAAAGAACCAGGGTGATAGAGGAAAGCAGTGATGTCACTTTTGATGAAAGTTATGTAAGGTTTCTGGATCCAAACCACTTTGGTCCTCAAATGGTAGTACCTTTTGATAAAATGAACCAGCCATCACCTTCTAATGCTTTTACTCCAGTCCATGCTATTGAAGTAGATTTTGAATTCCTCTTTCCAACTCAACCCTTTCTTGTATGGATCATCTCCAAAATCTAGGTAAGCATCATAATTCTTTTGTGAAACCCTAGTTGTCACAAGTCAATCTCATGAGAATTATGATATGTTGCATGTGTATTTTTTTGTACATCATAGTCAACTTAACATTGATTATTGAATCATCATGTGTTTAGTGATTATCATCATGTGGTCCATCATCATTTTGTGTTGAGCATCACATTCCTTGATCACTCTAGGTAAGTGTTCATTCTACTCCTTTACACTCTATGATGATCATGGTGTACACTTTCTAAAGTTTTGTTTTTCTCTTGACATAACATAGATTTGAATATCTCTTGTGTCATTTGTGTTGCCTTGTCTCTCCGTTGCTCATTGATTCAACAAGAAATCAACTGGTAAGCATCATCTTTCTTGCTTGTTCACATACCCTCATATCATAAGGTTACCCCTCTTGCTCCAACTCTTTTTTTTGTGATCATTAAGCAAAATGGAGGATACCTCTCTTGCGCAACAAGTGATCAAGCCTTTGTGATCAAGTCTTCGTGAGCAATCCCTCTTGCGCCATCCCCCTTGACACATCCTTCCTTGATCTTGATCACTCCCTTGGCACATCCTCTCTAGCGCCATCCTCTCTTTGGCGCATTAATCGTTTGGCCCAAGCAGCTACTCTAATCACCTCCACCAAGTCCTTGACGCAACATCACAAATTTATGAGCATCCAATCAAAAGAAAATTCTACTTGGCGCACTTTCCCTCTGGATCAAATGTCTTTGGTGCAATTGCTCTTAGTCGATGACACCTTCAAGTGCGCCATCCTCCTTATTTAATGGGATACAAGTTTGTTTTTGGCGCATCTAAGCACCCAAACCCAATCCTTGATCAAGTTCTACACTTGGAGCATCATCTTATCATCGTTAACAACATACTCTCTTGATCATCAGGTAGTTAACCACATGATTTTTTTTGTTGATCATTTCTCTTAACCATAATCTGATAATCAGCGGTCATCTTGATTTTTTTATCGATCCTTAATACCTAAGGAACAATTTTAACCCACCTTATGATCTTTATAGTCTTGGCACTCCAAATTGAAACAACCATGAGCCACAAGAGAGCACCATCTAATCATTTTCTTTCTAAATTGATCACGTTGTGCGCACACTCCCTTGCTCATGTACCAACGCTTTGTATAGCTTCCAAACTTGGAGCACCTTTGCTACATATGGTGCAGCAAACCCTCACAATGAGCTCCTGTTGTTGGCGCAACCTGTTAATCATTCGTGAGCCAACTTCACATCTTGTTCCATCTACATTAATGAGAACACTTCTTGAGCCATCAGATATGCTTCTCAGTATCATAGCTGATGTGAGCATCAAACGCCTTTGGTTTGATGCAACTCCTTACGGTTTGGCGCACCTTGCTTCTCATAATCACACCTTGGCGCAACTTCCTTCTCTCTCAAATACTTTTGGCACATCATCACCACAAATATCGCTGAGAACAAACTTCATGTGCCCGTTTTCTTTTTTGTTTTTGTTTGGCTGCTTTCAAATCTACATCATCTGCGCCACTTATTTATTTATTTTATTTATTTATTTGTTTGTGCACCTGTACTAGTTCGTCTCCATCCTCATGTACCATCAACAATGGTAGGAACATACGTATACACTCACAGCGCACCAAGCCATGCATCCTCCCCACCAACGATGCCATCATGCCGATCACCTACTCCCAATGGACCTGGAAACTGGAAGTTGACTTGAGCTCGAATCCATCTCAGTCGACTTGCACATCAACAACCCTTTGGTGCATCCTATACCCTCGTATGCACTACCACAGGCGTGACATCTCCCTCTCGACAATACTTCTTTGGCATACTGTACATCGACACACACTTCGCTGATCTCGTCGATCTAACCAATGTGCGCCATCTCCTAACCTGGTACGCTATCCTCTACTAGAGCATCTTGTTCCTCTCTGTGTGCATCATCATTCATGACTACATCAGATAAGGTGCAAGTATACATCGAGATTTGTTTTTGAAAGCATTCAAGCAGCTCATGAGAGCACATTCATGTATGAGCAAATTTCCTTTCATGTAGCGTCTTCTCTACGTATTTAGATCACAAAGTTTTTTTTATCAAGCCTCGATCACCTCACAAGAATCTCCATTCGACTTGGTATCATAACGCGAACACATATCCAACCATCTCAGACTTATTCTTTGGAGAACGAATCACAGGGGAAGCATTAAAACCCTAAGGGTGCGTTTGGTTGGCAGGAAATGAATGGAATTCGAGGGAAAATGATTCTAATTCCCTCGAATTCATGCGTTTGGTTGGACTTAGAGGAGGGAAAATGATTCCTAAATGAAATAAACTTTCCACCATATGGAGGAAAGTGAATTTCTTCCAAAGTTGGATGGAAAACATTCATTCTCATCGAGGAAAGTGTAAGATTACAAAAATACCCCTTGACTTATCAAAAAACCCCATCACTATCACTAACCACCATCGCCGCTACCACCGCCACCACCACCACCACCACCGCTACCGCCACAACCACTACCACCGCTGTCGTTGCCACCATCGCCGCCACCGCCACCGCCACCGCCACCGACCACCACTACCATCGCCATGACCACTACTCACTACCACAGTCGCTGCCACCACCACCCACTATCACCGCTGCCGCCACCTACAACCACTGCCTGCGATGCCACCACCATTACCATCATCGTCGTTACCACCGTCGCCGCTGCCTCCGACCACAACCACCGCCACTATTGCCGCCACCACCACCACTACCATTACCCACCACCACTACCAATGTCATCACCCACCACCACCGTCGCCCCCACTACCACTAATAACACTACCACCACCACCACTACCATTGTTGCCACCATCGCCGCTACCACGACCGCCGCTACCATCACCGCCACCACCACTAGCTGTCACTGCCACCACCATCACCATCACCGCCATCACTGTCACCACCAGCTGACATTGCCCCCATCATCAGCACTTCCCCACCACAATCAATGTCACCACCACCATCGCAGCCACCATCACCGCCACCCACCATTGTCGCCGCCACCACTGCCACTGCCACCACCGCCAAAATTTTACTATTTTTATAATTTTCATAATGTATTTTTACGTATAAGTTAGAAAACAAGGTAAAATTAAGCAAAACAGAAAAAAGGTAATTATGTCATTTTACATGAATTCCAATTCCATTTCTTGCGAACCAAACAGATTCTGGAATTAATTCCAATTTCATTTCCTGCCAACCAAACAACATATGGAATTGGATTCAAATTCCTGACAAATTCCTTTTTCAATTCCAATTCAGATTCCTTCAGTAACATTCTGCAAACCAAACAACACCTAAGTTCATTGTGGGGCCTTCCTTTCAAGCCCTATACAACGTGTTTTATGCAAAAAAAACCTTTTGTGACGCCTTTTTTTGTGATACTTAAACATAAGAGCAAGTAACTCAATTGTGATGGTCTAGGTGTCGCGAAAAGAAACACATCGTTAAGCATATGTTGGCTCGGATGCATAAAATTATTTTTTTTTCTTTTTTTCTTTGTATTTCAACAACTTTTTTTAATTATTTTTTTGGGGTATTTGCTGTATAGCCAATTTTTGGATCACGCAACCATCGAAACCTAGCTAGTATTTAAATTATTTTTTTTAGCTTTTTAGTATTTATCTCATTTCGAGACTTATAGATTTTTTTTTAAAAAAAAATCTCATTTATATATATACTAATTCTAAACTGCATGATGAACAGTATTTTGTTGTGATTGGACCTCATTTATTTTGTTGTGTTACTTGGTGTTTACTTGCTTCCCCCACCGCCGTTCTGTCCAAGGTTTTACTTCTCGTAGCTTTCCCACCGCTTCATCATCCTCCAAATATCATGGTTTCCCGATTTCAGTTGATAATTTCAATCGGTGAAGTTAATCAATTTTTTTTTTGTTCAGGGTTAGCTTCATCGACTGCACAATATCATGTTCCTTCGTCTCCTTCAACTACGTCGGTACAGAAAACCCTGCGTCACCGGAAACACCAAATTCCGTCTTCCTCTTATGTTCTACATCTCCTTTGCCACAACACAACGTTCCCATCGACCACTCTCTCACCGTCATCGCGCTATAATCGGTAGACCTCAAAGCTAACCTCAAGATTAGGGCTTTGTGCTCCTTAATCCTCTAACTCTTTCCATTACGATTGAAAGTAACGATTACTATTTCCTTCCTTTGATGATTTCCGATTTTGATGGTTCCTTACTCATTTGTCACTCTTTTATTCCTCTTCAAGCACTAGACTCTTCTCTTCATTCTCAGGCTACCAAAGCTGCCGGAAGACTCGACATCAAGATGAGGTCGCCATTTACAAATCTAAAGGCGCCTGGTATGTTTACAACATTCATCGATTGAAGGAAGGGGTTTTCATCTTAATTTTGGTTCATCACTTTTGATCGATTCTTTAGTAAATACAGGGTACATCCCAAGTGTGGACTGAGAAAATGGGATCAAACGGGCGTCGTGGCGAGCCCCAACTACCAAAACCAGATGGCTTGGCAAGACAAGGTTCATCATATAACCTAACTTTATATGAAGCTCAACAGCAATTAGGAGATCTTGGAAAACCCTTACGTAGTATGAATCTTGATGAACTTCTGGCTCCAATACTCATCGAGAAAGAAAACGGAGGTGGGTTCCTTCGATCGTTGACTGCTCAAAAAGAAACACGAAGGAAACAGGTGGTAATGGCGTTTCTATAGCATCGTCCTTAATGTTTTTTGCTTTCTTGGGTTTCCTCAGTTCAAGTGTCTTTGTGGCCTCCTAAAAATAACATCACTCTACATCATTCATTCATGGTTTTTTCGCTGGACATGAAGGCGAATCAAGGAATTGGAGATGGAAGGCAATCGCATCAGCCCATTCCTCGATTTTACATCTTCCGGTTTTATTTCATGCCCTAATTGTGTCTCTATTAGCAGGTTCATGGAAAACTTCCCACAATCAGACGAGATTTTAGAGTAGGTTCATGGAAAGATTCCCACAATCACTCCATCTTTTAACCCATCACCTACTCAGATTCCTCCAGTAACCACCATAGCCACCATCTATTTCTTCATGTATATTCCCTAATGTCTCTAATCTCAGTTACCTTCCCCACGATAATCTTCCTAGAGGTTTGGTGGTGGAAGGTGGAGGTGAAATATCCAGTTTTTATGACAAGGAAGAAGCAATTTTGGGTATTGCTTTGATTTTGATTTTGGTTCCCAGTTTTATTGAAAGGTTCCTGATTTTCTTCTTTTTTCCTTCTGATTTTGCATGTAAAAGATCTATGACGATTTATATAAGATCTATAATATTGTTTTTTTATTTTTTATTTTTTTATTTTAATTTTTCTGTTCATAACATGAAGCTCAGTCCAAATAGGGGGTTTATGGTTGTCTGTGGTGACAACGTTCCATTTGTTGGTTCTACGGAAGCCACTTGAATTACCTCTAAGAGCCATTTTTGTTTTTTTGACAATGAAGCTCTTCATCCAGGTAGTGCCACTAAGATCCTTAAGTTTTCAAGTTCCTATTTATCTTTCTTTATAGTTTACACTGATTTTTTTTGGTTTTGAAGGATTTACCACAGATCTTGGCTCAGATCTTGGCTCATTGATTGAAGGTACGGGTTGTTGTAATTAATACAGGTCAATGATGGCACTATAGATCTTGATCTGCCTCTTTATGCTACCACTTCTTTAGTTTCACTAGAAAATTTTGCATATTTTACTCCAGTTTTCTTAATGAGTTTGTGTTATCTCATGATTTCTGTAATGGTTGTCTATGTATAGGTTTTGCTATGTTGAATTTATTAGTTCATAAATCTCAAGGAAGAGATGATGGTGAAATTATCCAAGTTTAAAGCCTGAACAATCAACTTAAAGGTACATCTTCCACTCAGATCACTTTATCAAGAGATAAAAAAAATGGAAGCAGGATCTTTTTGGTCATTCCTTTGCTAATTATCAGCTTTAGAAGGGGTATTGATGTTAAAAGAAACTGATTTATTCTTTTTTGTTAACTTATGTTTCATGTATTGATATATAAGGTCTTTCTTGTGTTAATTGGTTGGTTTTGCAAACGTTGTTCTTAAAATTGGTTAGTATTCGGCTGACTAGCAAGGGTATTTATGTTTTTTAGGGTTTGGTAGAATTGTCTTATTCTTATGATGTTTATCTTTGCATTTGCATTTTATGGGATCTCATCACATCCTTAATTAGTTTATGTGGTTGTAGATGTAAGATAATCTGTCTACCTTAATTTTTGTTTCATAATTTTCAATTTTTTTAATGCAGGAAAAAGTTACTGATGTTGGTGGCTAGATTGAGCTACCCATGATACCAAGAAATTACTTAAAAGTGAGTTTTGTTCATTTGTTTTTCTAACAGTTAATTATGCTCCTCTTGTGATTTTTGTTTTTTGTTTTTTTGTTTTTTTGAACGGTTGGTAATGTAAAAGTTGATGCCGCTCTCATGAGTTAATGTATTCTATCTTATTTTACAGCACTTGTCAACTTTAACACCAAAAAAAAGTGAGATTGTGTTTCTAGGTATTAATTGCTTCCTTTCCTTTGTCATATTAAGCATTTTTAAATCTCACATCTATAAATTTGTGAATAATAAACATTGGCCTAAACTAAATATAGTTGTTTGATTTTCAATTCATGATCCTTCTAGTGGTAGGTCGGCTGAAAAGGATGTAGATCCAACACAATTCTCAAGAGAATTTATGAGAAAAGCTTCATCTTTAGTTGAGGATGAGGAGGTATCATCATTTTATTATGATATTATTAGTCGTACAAATTATATGCTTCTTTTCTTTTTATGATTTCTTAATATCTAATATACACAGTCGTTACTTTCACCTTGTAATTTGCACTGTTTAACCCAATTAATTTGATTCATTTTCATCTTCATTTGATGGAAAATATTATTTCACTTGGAAATGTTGAAGTTAAATATGAAGGATCAAGACTCAGATTACTTCACTTCGGTTTGATGTTCTCTGTTTTGGGCTATTTTATATGCTAAATTGCCAAAATAATGTGGTGATCATATCATGGAATTGTTTGATAAGAACATATGCATAAAATTTTAAATAGAATATAAAAAAGGTAATTTTGCATATCATTATATTGCTACTACCATTTGTTGAAATTTTGGCCCTGGAACAATACACATGAAATATAAGTTATAATTTTAGGTAAAAAAAAAAAGTGACAGATTAAGACGTAACTCTCTTCCGCATAGCAAGGAGAGTATGTTGGAAAGGTGTCAAATTTTTGTTACATACTTATACTTTTACGAAGATGATGATATTACACCAAGGTAATAAATTATAGCTTAATTTTTTATCATTATATTGATGATTTACACGGATAAGTCTTTTTTAGAGAGCAGTTAGGAGTCTATATCAACAAAAGAGTGTTGAAGTGGAGTTAAGAAGCATTCCAGACCATCGACATGTTTGATCTTATTTGCTCCTATGGTTGTATTATTGCTCTTATGCATCATTTCAATTAGGTTATACAATATTCTTCATTGGAATACTCACATTTATAAGGCATTATCTCCGGTTCACATGTATAGATACCTTAAAAACAAACCCAAACCGGATGTTGGAATTTTTTTTAACGGGGCATCTTATTATGCATCACAGGTAAGCGTTTTTTTTATATAAATACAACATTGGTCTTATTTTGTATAAATTTTCGATTTTTAATATAAAATTTTCATTTTTTGTTACTTTTATTTCTAGGGTCGGAAGCTATGTTTGCTGATCTTGGACACTTTTCTCAGTTGCCTATCCAGGTTTGCTGATCTTGATTTCTTTTTAAGGGTTAATGTTACAAAATAGCAATGTACTTTTATAAGTTTATTTAGGAAATATCTATTTTTTTCAAATAGCTTTTACATCCTTTACTTTTTATACTTAATACTTGCTGTAATTGTTGGAAGCCAAACAATTATTACAGGGACTTTTTCGATTGTAAAACAATGTTGTTGGGTGATTGTTCAACCTTATTTCAAAATTGGAGATGAACAGCTAGAATGTGAAACTGAAGTTGGCCCACCAGAGCTTTTGTGCTGGGAACTTAAATGAAAGCATTGGATGTGCTCAACACATTGGGATTATCTACAAGATATAACAGTGCACTTTTATTTGATTTTACTTGACCATTTTCATACGTATGTATTTTTAGAAATACGTGGTATTATATGTAAAGCATTGTAAAGTTTGTTGTATAAAATACCTTCCAACCCACCGCCACTCCGACACCCGCAACACGGGATTCTTCCCTAGATTATGATAAAAGAAATGTTTTTGATATGCTACAGTCTTTTATGGTCAAGACTTAACACTTTTTTTTTCTTTCCAGTTTGTAGAAAAAGATCAAGTCTTTCATTTTTATTCAACACTTGATTTTTCTTCAAACTTTTGGCCTAAATAAAACACAACATGAGTTTGCAAGTTATTTCCATCTATCACTATACTTTCTTATCTTGACAAAACAATTTTTTGTCTAGATCGTGCAAATTCGAACATTTTTTTTTAACCAATTCCATTTTTTTTTTCAATTGTCATGTTGATAGTTAATTTTTTTTAACAAAATAATTCAAGTTTGAGGAACATATTCTATTTAATTATTTTCAAAGTTTTTTTTAAGTGTATATATCTGCTTCAACAGAAAATTTCATTGAAGCAGAGGGGGAAAATGTTAAATCAATATTTTTCCTTTTACACACTTTTTACGACATCTTATTTCAGTAATCATCACATAGGGGGAACTATTGGAAATATTTTTATGTGATTGTCACTTGAATTAAGTTGAGTATTGATTTACATTTTCTAATAAACATTATCAAAATGTTTCAGGTTGAAAAGATCCTAAAGATTCAACATGTGTTTGAAGAATCAGATGTTGGAGTACTTGAAGTTTACATGGAGCACCTACTGTTGACATGGAGCACTTAAAGAAAGCAAGTTGGATCATCATGATCTCAGATGACACGTCTAGATCATATGTGGAGCATCAAGATGCTGGTGAATCATTTGAAATATTGATGGCTCATTAGAAACATTGTTGGCCCATCCACAACTCTATGGCTCAACATGAATATGTGATGGCTCAACTCAAGTCAATGGATTAACATGACCACATTGATGGCTCAACAAGATTGCATATGGCTCATCATGTATAATGAAGGCACGCCCAAATGCTCAAAGACACATGCATTTTGTCCATGGTCCATCTTGAACACGCAATTGTACATCTTCAAGTTCAAGACACAGTCCAACATTCAAGAAACAACTCAAATTGGTCAACAACACTTCTAGAAGTTGATGACATCTAAGAAGACAATTGAGCAACATGATGCTCATGTTGCTCATCACATTTTCAATGCTGATCAAGAACGATCAAGAAATATGAAGACTCATAATTTGGATGGAACCCTAACGGAATACTAACGTAATTGGAATATTCCATCCATTCTCCGTTAAGTAGGGCAAATGTGTCAACTGATGGCTAAGTCATGATGACGTGTCAACACCTGATTGGTCAAGCCATGTCATGGGCTTTTCCAAAGCCTATAAATAGGCCCCTTGGGATCCATTATAAAGTTGCTCTTTTCTGCTATTTTTTTATCATTCATACTCATTTTGCACAATTACTGCTTAGACTAGTCTTCAGAGAGCCACTTGAGAGTTTTTAGTGTGTTTTACATTCAAACACTTGTAATTGAATCTTCATGAATATGAGACACATTTGAATCATTGATCTTAAGTCTAAAAAACGTTTTTCTATTAATGTGATTGATTCACAACTCTTTATTTTCCGCACTACTTGCCACTTGATGATTCTGAAACTCTGTTTTAGTATTTTCAACACTTAGACTATTCTAGTCTAGGTTTACTGAATGCTTCTCATTTCTTCAGCAAACACAACACACATTGGTATTTTGTAATTTCACTTAACTATCATTTTGACTATTTAATTACTTTTTTTCCAACTATTTCAATGGAATGGAATCTCTTACTTTCACTTATCTATGATTATATTACAAATGTATATATATATATATATATATATATATATATATATATATATATATATATATATATATATATATATATATATATATATATATATATCAAGTCAACCTACTATAATATGTTTTTTGAATGGTCGGTTAGTGGTTATAAGTTAGTATGGCACACACACCCAGGACCACTAAGAATGTAGCAAGGTTGTTAGAATGTATCGTTTTAGGGTTTTCATTGGTATGTTCTTTTCGAATCATAAAATGTGTAATATGTTGTGGGACTTTTTTTGTTTTGAATTTTTTTACTAAGATGTTGTTGGTTGTTGCAGTGTTGGATTGGTTATGCATTGTTAAAGAAGAAGCTTGATACGAAACAAGTGTTTCTATTGTGAAGAAGCACTTCAATATTCGTTTAGAATGGATTAACATTTTTTTTCTATCAGAATCGATTAACAACAATATTCTATCAAAATGTATTAGTGTCTTACTTAGATTTCAATGTTTTTATTTGATTTTAACCATTCATATTTTTATTATTTAAGAATAAATATAATTGTTAACCATTATTACTTGTATTCTTTTAGAATAAATGTCGTTTATGTATGTTCACAGTTGGATTTTTTAAGAATGAATATAATTACTGATTATAAGATTTTAAAATTCTTTTCATATAAAATCTGTATGCATTAAAAATTATTAATATTGATAATATATGTTAATAGTATTCTGTTAGAATTTAATGTTTTTTCAAGATAATCATAAACACATTCTTTTAGTGTATCCGAATTAATATATTTATTATCCAAATTTTTTTTTTAACAATAGCAAAACTCACATTAAAAATAAACATCTAGCTAGGAGCTAGCAAAATACAAAATTAAGTCATTAGCGGATTGCGTATCCAATCACTCCAACTAACACAGACCTTAGAATTCCTAAGGGAGAACCACCGAAAGAACAACTCTACAATAGTATCATACAAAAGATGCTTTTTAAACTTATTAGGGCTAAAAATGACACCATTCCTATAAGACCAAATCACCCATAAAGTCGCCATGCAAATCGACTCCAAGATTGACCGATGCGTACAAACAATCAACAGAGAATCAATCCAATCAAACATCTCTGGAACACCAGGGTCAATAGGAAACGAAACATCAAGCCACAACCCAATTCGCCTCCAAATCTGACGAGTCGTCTCACATTGGAAAAAAAAAGATACGAAATACTTTCTACCTCAGACTGACAAATAGGGCAAAGGATAGACTCTAGCTCAACACCCCTATCCACCAAAACAGATTGAACAGGGATTCTATTTAACCTCAATCTATACAAAAAAAATGTTAGCTTTAATTGGGACATTCCGATTCCATCTAGTCCCAACTTCGCTAACCAGAAGAGAAACAGAATCAATATACCTTATCATGGAACTAATAGAAAACACCCCACTTGGATCAAGACTCCAGGACCATCTATTGGGAATAGAAGTCAACTGAATAGGAGTCAAAATCTGCATAAAACTCTCTAATTGTTCAGTTTCAACTCCTCCTCTAATTCCACGCTTCCAAGAGAAATTCCATCCCCCAAAAGGCCAAAAATCCGAGACCAACCCATCTTTCAGCAAGGATAACGAAAACAACCTATGAAAATGCGTTTTAAACAACACACCTCCGCACCACACATCCTCCCAAAACCAAGCCACATACCCATCACCCACAACAATCGAAATAGCATCAGAATCTAAAACATCCTCACTTTCCATTCTCTTAATACAATCCACAACTGTCAGCCAAAACTCCCCTACCTCCTTATGTCACACATCATGAAACAAGCCCCGAGAATGAGCATATAACCCTTTAATAAGCCTCACCCATAAAGAAGACTACTCATGAAGAAACTGCCACTTCTATTTAAAAAGGAGATCCCGGTTAAACGCATCCAAACTGCCAACCTGTAACCTACCTTTATCCCTGGAATTAAGGATAGTATCCTATTTGACCCAATGAATACGCCTTTGATCTTCCTCCATACCCCAAAAAAACGAGCCCTAAACGACTCCAATAAATGAAAAATTGTTACCGGCATACGGAACAAAGAAAAGAAATAAATCCCAAGGCTGCGCAAAACTGATTTAACCAGAGTTAAACGGCCACCTATGGAAAGCATTTTAACTTTCCATTTAGAGAGTCTGTTACGAAATCTATCCACAATCACATCCCAGCTACTAATACAACTCATCGACCCACCCACCAGAATTCCAAGATAAGAAAAAGGAAAATTAGTTGCAGCGCATCCCATAATAGAAGCAAGAGAAATAACTTCAAACTGATTAACACCCACCCCTAACAAACTAGATTTAACAAGATTAATCTTTAAACCCGAAACCATATAAAAACAACGAAGGATGGTGATAAGTTTTCTGACATTACCCTCCTCCTATTTACCCAAAAACAAAGCAACATCTGCATAAAAAAGATGAGAAATCTCTAAATTAGCCTCTTCAATCTCAACCCCACGAAAATTTCCAGAAACAACCGCATCCTCCATAACTATATGAAGACCCTCCATAGCAATTAGAAACAAAAAATGAGAGATCAGATCACCCTGTCGAAGACCTCTAAGAAGATTAAACTCTTCAGTTGGGCTGCCATTAACAAGAACAGAAGATCTAGCATTTTTCAATAAACCTTGAATCCAAGACCGCCACCTCACACCAAAACCCATAAACTCCATAAATTTATCCAAATAGTCCCAACTAACAGAATCATACGCGTTCTCAAAATCAACTTTAAAAATAACGAATTTCTTTTTTTTTTCTTTTTCCCCAAGATATTAACTCACTAACCATAAGAGGCCCATCTAAAATTTGCCGTCCTTTAAGGAAAACCGACTGCTCCATACTAATAGCATCAGGAAGAACCACCGCCAATCATTTTGCTAAAATTTTAGCAATAATCTTGAATTGCATCTCAATGAGACTAATAGGACGAAAATCCTTCACAAGTAATGGATTCTCAACCTTAGGAATACAAGTAATGAACGAAGAATTACAACCTACTGGAATAATAGGCTTATAGAAGAATTCATGTACAAAGGCAATCACATCATCTCCCAAGATACCCCAATAATGTTTAAGAAACTAAAAAGAGAAACCATCCGGGCCTGGAGCTCTATCTCCACCACAATCCCAAAACCGCCTCCTTAATCTCTTCTACTATAAAAGGTCTCTCTAAACCCAAAGCATTCTCCAATGTAATAGTAGAATACCGAGTGCTTCTACCCGTCATCGAAATACCATTAAACGCTTGAAACTTAGAAGAGTAAAAATAAAAAAAATAAAAAAAATCTTTTTTAACTACCACCGGATCCGTAACCCACTCCCCATTGACCGAGACCCCACGAACTAACATCTGACGCCTTCTTTTCTTCAACATACCATGAAAAAACCTAGAATTCTCATCACCTTCAATAGACCACTTAACCTTAGCTTTCTGATCCACATCCGACTTCTCCTGTTTTTCAATAGCATCTAAAGACCCAAGGACATGTTTTCTTTCATTATATAAAGGAGTAGAAAGATCACCACTATCTATACAAATATCAATATCATGAAGCCGAGACTTCAACTCCTCCTTCTAATGGTCACGGATCTCCTTGACTTGGACATGCCACTCCCGAATCCTATTCTTAATAAGCTTAAGCTTATTTTTAAACAAAACAAATTTACTCCAGCTTTGATTCACCACAAACTCTGAAACACTTGCTCGAATCATCGCATCAAAACCATCCAACAACGTCTACGAATTGAAGAATCTAAACGGAAAAGGGCCATAAGCAACCTTAACTTCATGAAGCAAAATAGGACAATGATCAGGCCACAACCGGTCTAACACTGCCACCTGCAAACCCTAAAATCTATCAAAAATACCCTCAGCACCACAAATCGATCTAATTTACTAAGTTTGACATTAGAAAAGTCAACACTAATAAACTTCTTCCCAATCATAGGCACATCCACAGCCCCCACATCATCTATAAAATCATTAAAATCACCAGCAAAAGAGGAATAGAAAACAGATCCACACCTCTCCTCAATTCTCCTGACCACATTAAAATCTCCAAAAATAACATAATTACCCCCATAACTAGTAATAAAGGAAGAAATATAATTCCATAACAATCGTTTCTCATTGGCATCTTGAGGAGCATAAACATTCACCATACAAGAATCCATATTAAATGGCACCCATAATCCTTGAACAATCACCACGTTACTGGTACAAACAATACTATTTTTTTAATTAAACACATTAGGATCCCAAACTGATAGAATACCCCCTGATCTCCCACGAGCACTACTAAAAGCAAAATCAAAATTATTATAATTAATTAGAAGAGTAAAATGATTGGTCCACAATAAATCTTAAATCCATGCAATAATTAGTTAGAATATAATAATCTAATATATATATATATATATATATATATATATATATATATATATATATATATATATATATATATATATATATATATATATATATATATAGAGTCAAGATCAAATAAGAAGGAAATTTTTTGTAGGAAGGTAAGAAGTTTCTTTTCTACATATTTTTTTCGCGAACAAACAAAATGAATCATTAGATGATTCATTTGTAAGATGATTCACAAGAAAAAATTCTCAAAAAAACATCTCGATAATTCATTTATACAATGATTTTGTTGTTATTCATTAAAATTGTTACAAAAGTGAATTTTTTTCTTAATTTACTTAAAAATGAACCATAAAGATGTTTTTTTGAGAATTTTTTCTTGTGAATCATCTTACAAATGAATCATCTAGTGATTCATTTCTTTTGTTCGTCAAAAAAATATGTAGAAAAAAAACTTCTTACCTTCCTACCAAAAAAAATTTCTTACCGGATATATATATATATATATATATATATATATATATATATATATATATATATATATATATATATATATATATATATATATAGGGTTAAGTTCAAATGAGAACCCTATTTAATGTGAGAACGTGAGAACACTACTTTATGTTATTATTCTACTATGAATTTAATATGTATAGTATTGTACTAATTATAATATGAATATATTCAATTATATATTGCTATTCTACTATTATATATATATATATATATATATATATATATATATATATATATATATAGTAATTTAGTAAATTATAATGTGAATGTTAAATATGTGATTGTTCATATATTCGGTGATGAATAATGTTATAAAGTTGTACATACAAAATTTTAATGTGAATATTAATGTGTAGTTGTTCATATATTTGTTGATGAGTAATGTCATATCGTTGTACATATTAAATTCATAGTAGAATAGTAACATAAAGTAGTGTTCTTACGTTCTCATATTAAATAGTGTTCTCATTTGAATTTAACCCTATATATATATATATATATATATATATATATATATATATATATATATATATATATATATATATATATATATATATATATATATATATATATATATCACGACATATGACTTCATTCTAGAGTCGTGTCGTCGGAGTATTATATCATTGTTCTACTTACAAGACACGTATCTTGGCATACGATTGAATATATATATATATATATATATATATATATATATATATATATATATATATATATATATATATATATATATATATATATATATATATATATATATATATATATATATATATATATATATACCGGTCCATGTTTTCGCTCATGAATGTGCTTACGACATCATGTCATTGCGATCCATAAGTTGTAACATGTTTTTATGCACAAAAATCATAGGAGCATACATAAAAATTGTAAGAAACACATAAAAATCGTCCGTAATATATATCTTTCTCCTTAAGTATCGCAATTCAATTTCACATGTCAAAAATGAAAAAAGAATCATGATATAAAAAAAGTGTAATAACTATTACACATGTCATTTAAATATGCTATTTCATAAAATAAAACTTTACAAAAAAGTTTACTTAAATTTACGAATGTCTCCACGAATAAATTAAACAATTAGAAGACCTCGTTGTTATGGATGGTCTTGTTAAGAAATCATTTTAAAAATCTGTTTATTAATTAATTTTTTGATTCAATTATATGTTAAATAAAATAATATAGTAGTTAATATAAAACCAATGTTGAAGGGAGAAAAGAAGCATATGAGGATGGACCATTATATATGTCCTTGTCACTCTATCTTTATTAAATTGACACCAAATCATATTAAACGCTTATTAAAGAGTCATTTTGAAGCTTCTAATAATAATTAATTTATAGCCATTTTTGTCAACTTTTCTCGCGTCTATAATTTAATAATTTCCTTCAAACTATTGATCATCTAGAATTTGTCTGACCCTACTTAAAAACTCGCCATGTTGCCTGAAGAATCTACTTAACCTATGAGCCCCCCAATATGCTTTATACCTCCTCTGCTACTCTTTGGTGTTATGTTGGTGTGCGTTTTTAGTGTTTTTGTGTGTGATATATACACGCACATATATCTCCTGAATACCTTATAGGTAAAACTCAGCGTAGTGTCATGTGTTATTAGTGTTTATATGTGTATAAATTATTTATGACCATATATAGTTCTCAGGAACCCAATAACGTCATAAGATCTTCGTGTGTCTGTGTTGGTGTGTGTTCTTGGTGTTTGTATGTGAATGTTTTTGAGCTTTGACCAAATACATGGCTCTAATGGTGCTGAATACTTCATTCAAAGGCTTGTTCTTCATGACATCATGCACCTTGATTATTTTGAAAGTAACCTTCTTTTTCATTACATTTATTCCTTCAACCTCAAAACTGACAATACACGACCATGATTATCTTCATTTCGATATGAAACCCCCAGTTGATCAATCTGCCAAAAGCTTTAATCCTGACATCTTAACTCATAGCCAGTATGAGGACGTTGTTCGGATATTGCACGAAGAACAACCGACCTCCACCCATGTTGATGGCAGCAATGGTGGCGGAAATTCACCGGAGGTGACTGGTCCTCCATGGCAAAGAGGAAGTGGACAACATTCCATGGTAAATACAAGTCAAGCGGTGGTGCATGATGGGGGTCAACCATCAGCTGGAAGTTCTAAGCCCTCAAAAAAAGGTAATACTGCATCACATTGGAATAAAAGACAGAAATAATCATACTACTTCGAGTATATTCCGCCACATGTTTTGTTTGTTTTATTTGAGCAAAATAAAATTCCTTTTTTTAGAAACAGATCCATATTTAGTGAAATAAGTAATATTTCAAAGGTATAATTCAGAAAATATACAATTTTTCAAAAACGTTTTCAACAAAAAAATGTGTACTGAATTTTAGATCATATATAATAAAACTGATTAGTATTTAGATGTTCCTTGTGTGTAGTGTAAAGAAATTATTTGTGATTGTATTTCTAATGATAGATTCAAATCGAAATTAAATCCCAATATTTTGAACATTGATAATCATATGATTTCGAAAATATATTATTAAACTACATAATCCAAAATTTGATTTTTCAAAAGTTGGAAGTTCAGATTGGTTAAGTTGCAAGTTCATGACCAATAATAGAAGGAAATGGAATTAGTCAATGTCTTGTGTCAAGAGGTTATGGCTAATGGTTTTGATGGTCAATAAATAACCCCTAAAAGATATACAAGAGACTTTTTACAAATATCTTAAAGTAATATTGTATTTTTATTAGATTAGCTTATGACATCTATACGTAGAATGCGCATACTTGTCCTACTTCACAAGGAACTTAGTATATAATATATTAATATGTTATAACTTGGCACATGAAAACAATCCAATGTTATGTAAATGGCAATTGAGTAATGATTTATAAGTATCTCGAGTAATGATTTATAAGTATCTCGAGTACAAACACAACCATAACCAACAACAAACGAAAGTAACATATTATATAACAAATTTAATATAATAAATAACTAAATTAATCATGCTATTTGGTTCCATACTTTTCTTGTAATAATGGGA
This sequence comes from Lactuca sativa, assembly GCF_002870075.4. Classification (NCBI taxonomy): domain Eukaryota; kingdom Viridiplantae; phylum Streptophyta; class Magnoliopsida; order Asterales; family Asteraceae; genus Lactuca; species Lactuca sativa. The sequence goes on from NC_056624.2 coordinate 197,075,950, forward strand.
CACGAGTAACAGTTTTGCCACTTCAAGTGGCCCAATTGAGAGCTTCTTTGAAGTGCCTATATTTAGGAAAAGAGATGTATATGGCGGGCAGCGCAGATAGTCTATTCTAAACCACAAAGATGGTCTAATACGTTGTTTATTTTAGGATTTTTTTTTTAAATATTTTATTGATTATGTAATAATTTAAAATTATGACAACTATAATATTATTTAACTTAAATTTAAACACTAAATTAAATATAATCCTATAATTTCTTTATACTTATCCTCCTACCTATGTTAAGCGTTGGTGATTTTAGTGTCACCAGACATTTTGGATAATTGAAACTAACATGTGAGCTAACGGATTTATTATTTGTACTCTATATAATATTTTTGGTGAATGCAGAGTGCATGTATATATAAGATCGAATTATAAGCCTCTACGATAGGATGGTGGGGGTCAAGGGGTCGCGCCCCCTTGCAGGGTCTTAAGGGCAACGCCCCTAACGGGGTCCAAGGGGTAGAACCCTAGCAGTGGTCCCGCTGACAAATCCGGTCAGTTTGGGAAACCATTAATTATGTCATTAATTCGTGATTTGTTTAACTAATTTAGAAGATAGAAACTTTAATCTGTCAAAGTATAAATACAGGTCCTCTATAGAGCTGTCATGAGAGCCATTCTCAACTCTCTCTCTTCTAAATAATCTCTGAATTCATGTCTTTTTGGATTATCATAGACTAGATTTTCTGTAACCCGGACATATGATAGAAATATTAGTTCAGAAAGTGACCTTATACTATCCATAAAAATTCGGTTCTCCACCATCACCCTACGAGTATTCCTTCAACATTAAGTGATGAAAAATGTATTAAAATATTATTAAATGTGACACATGTCAACATTTAACATGAGTATGAAAAAATATTGGAGGAGAATTTATTTCTATATAATTTATTTTTAATAAATGGTAGATAAATACTAACAATAACACATATATATTTAAAAACATACATCAACTGAATTTATAAATAACATGCCAAAAGATTATACAAACTAAAAAATAACTAAAACCAAATTATCAAATATATAGTACCTTAAACAAAACTTACAAACAATATAAGACTAACCCTTTGCACCCTAATACCAAGAATCAGGCCTAACAAATCTTAAAATATTTTTGACACAAATTGCACCCGGTTTTAGACCAAGTCTTTCTATTTGTGTATGGGCATATATATGTTGTTTATCTTTTTGACTTTAAGATTTATTTATGTATTTTTTTTTTCAGGAAGGGATTTGAACAACATAGAGGTGTACCATGACAAAGACATCTTTTTGGAGAACTACGAACAAATGAACAAAAGTTTAAAAATCTACATCTACCCACACCAAAAAACCGACCCATTTGCCAACGTCCTCTTGCCCGACACCCGTAGTTCTCCAGGTGGCAACTACGCGAGCGAAAGCTTCTTCAAAATCTCCCTCTCATCGAGCCACTTCATTACACATGATCCAGCCGAAGCAGACCTCTTTTTCTTGCCTTTTTCCATTGCAAGTATGAGACACGACAAAAGAATAGGAGCGGGTGGCATCAAAAACTTCATCAAAGACTATATTTCAACAATCAAGCGTGAGTACCCATTTTGGAACCGTACGGGTGGCGCTGATCATTTCTATGTTGCATGTCATTCTATTGGAAGGACTGCAATGGATAAAGCACCCGAAGTTAGAATCAACGCGATTCAAGTTGTTTGTTCTTCAAGTTACTTCTTGCAAGGCTACAATGCACACAAAGATGCATCAATACCACAAATATGGCCAAGACCAGGCGTTCCCCCTATCCGACACCCGTCTGAAAGGTTAGTGCTTTGAAAACATATTGTAATCATTAAGATCGCAATGAAAGACTAGCCTAATAACCTCATAATCACTTTATAAACATGATAACAGATTGGCAGTTACTGGTAGCACACAATTTAAGACTTAACATTTTACATGATCTTGCAGGGAAATGCTTGCCTTTTACGCGGGAGCGATGAATTCGAGGGTACGTGAATCGTTGGTTAGGACATGGATGAATGATACAGAGATTAGTGTTCATCAAAAACGACTAAAAACACCTTACTCAAATTCACTACTTGGAAGCAAGTTTTGTATTCATGCGAAAGGGTTTGAAGTGAACACGGCTCGTATAGGTGATGCAATCTATTATGGATGTGTTCCTGTTGTGTTGGCGGATCATTATGATCTGCCATTTGCAGATATATTAGATTGGAGTAGGTTTTCAGTTGTTGTTTCAACGGAAGATATTCCATTTTTGAAGAAGATACTTAAAGAGATTGTTGATTCTGATAAGTATGTGAAGCTACAGAAGAATGTGTTGAAGGTACAAAATCACTTTCAATGGCATCGAAAACCGATAGATTTTGATACCTTTTATATGGTGATGTATGAGTTATGGGTACGGAGAAGCTCTATTAGGATTCGTTTGTTTAACGAGTGATATTTTCAAAATATTGTGTCTTTGAAAATTTTAAGAAAATAAAAAATTAATTTGTATATAAAAGCCAAGGAGGGTCATTCAAAATGTCCCACACATGTAAATATTTGTAATAGGACTTTAGATTCCTTTATTACAATAATACGAATTTTAGTTTGTATTTCAAGATCTTTATTACAAAAATACGATTTTTAGTTTGTATTTCAATATCATAACTTTGCAGGTTTTGATCTGTAAATGAATTATTGGAGCATAAGCATAGATATATCAGAACCTAAATGAAATTAACATATGTAATCAAATCAACACACATCAAGAGGATTCAATTTCACAATGTAAAAAAGATATATGTCCAAATAAAACATGGAACATCTAATGGAAGTTATTAAGTATTGATATATGAACAACCAAACGAAAATCGACAAGCTTTTCATTAGAATTAGCATACATTAATGAACTCTACATCACTATTGAGTATAACTAGCAGCAACAAGATACATTTCGAAGAAGACTAATAGCAAACGTAAAAAGGAACACTCTAAACATACTTAAACAATCAATAACACCACTTCACGACGTAATAAGGCGTCAGGATACAATTTGAAGAAAACCCAATAAACAAAAGAAAATGAATTAACAAGATTTCCACCAGAAAAAGCTGCATGAGAATTTCCGAGTAAAGGAGTTTAAATGAGTCGGTCAAATAGGATTATTTTCTAATATTTTAGTCAACAAAATAAACGAGACCAAAAAAAACTTGGACCAAATATGAAAATTGTGTATATTTCGAGGATCAATTCTG